>NC_142041.1:8312500-8612500 GCF_982192425.1 Myodes glareolus | reverse complement strand
CTGGCAGTCTGCTGCTAATGAGGCTGCAGTACCTTGGGAAGCTTTGATTGTTCAATAAAGTCCAACATTGTCAGAAGACAAATGCATTTGTCCATGTTTTTGACAAGCTGACATGTAGGCTTTGAGAGCGACAGCCTCTCTTTATATGGAGGTCACTGTTCTGGGAGGATGTGAATCCGGGGCTTCTAGAAGCCTCTTTTCAGACCATCAGCAATAAGCTGCCTGTAGCAGGAGAAGGAGACCAGTCTACAAAGGAAGTCAGAGACCAGAAACAGAGCGAGAGCCAACGGCTGACGTGAGGACTGCCCTGGGTTAGTCAAGACATCCCTTAGCTGTGAGTCTTTCTGCTTTCCCAGAAGGTGTTGGAGCGATTAGATAGTTGTCACGGTGAATGTCCTGGTTGCTGGTCATGGCAGGGATGAACTCTTGAGTACTTACGGAGGTGACAGAAGCATGTCATAAAGGGAAGCGAAAAGCAGCTTTTAAAAGAACACTTGGTACCTCAGGCAGATTGGAAAAACAGCTACTGACTAGGTGGGGTGAGGCTGACCAGAAGAAGCTGAATAACTAGAGTAACTGGTCTTTGGATCTGAAATGTCTCCCCAATGCCCATGTGCTAAGGGCGGGGCCACCAGCTGTTGACGTTTTGGGATGTGTGGGACCTGTAAGAAGGGGTGCCTCCTCCGAGGAAGTCAGGTCTTTGGGATGTGTCCTTGGAGAGGTTGTTGGAACTCTAGTGCCTTCCTCTCTGTTTTTGGCTGTCAGAGAAGGGCATCCTTAACACCACATCCTCTACCCGGATGTGCCGTGTAGCCCTCTTGAAGCTGATGTTTTGCAGTGTTTGTCACAGCGACGAAGAGCTGACTAGCAGGAAGGGGCTGTGAGAACGACAACATTGGCGTGTATGGACTAGTCCCGGTCTGGGCCTGAGCGAACTGTTACGTTCTCCCGGTGAAACTCATTGAAACTTTAGAAGCTGATATTCCTCCCATGGATATTCAATCCATGATCCCATGGTTAGAAAGAAGCAGAGGTTTGCCGTTTATACATTGGTTTGTCCGAGGTGGGTTCTCAGGTAGCCCAGGCTGGCCGTGGGTTTACTGGGTATCTGGGAGGGATTGTGGATTTCTGGTCCTTTCTCCTCCACCTGTTCAGTGTCAGGGTTAGATGCAGGCACCGCCACACTCAGCTGAGACAAGGACCCCATCATCTCTCTTCAGTCTCGTTCACACTCCACACTCTAAGGAGATCAGGTGTCTGTGTGCCCCTGCAAAAGACAGGCTATATGTATATATTGTGGTGCTAGAGATCAGGGAGAAAAGGGAGGAGCTGAAGGCCTGGGTAACTCTCCCAGGGCAAAGGGGAGATTGAGCCCAGCTCTGGATACTCTGGGTCTGAGGCCCTCTGGTGCTGGCTTAAGGCTTCCGGCAGGATACTTGTTTATTGAAATCATTAGCTTCCAGCTTCTGTGGGTTTCCCTCACCAGGGTGATCCGATCCAGCTGAGCACAAGGTCCTTTGCTGGGCAATCTTCAGAGCTGAGATCATTCGCTTCCTAGTTCGTTAAGGATGAGGGAACTGGTTGGAGTGTGGGATTACAGGGATCCGTTTGCTCCAGAGAGCCTAGGTGTTGACAGAGGGCTCACGGTTGCAGGCAGGGGCTGTTTCTTCACACCCCCGTTGTAGTCTTTCCTGTTTCTTCTTTCTGCTGACCAGAGTGGGACAGGACTGTAAACATCTCTTAGTTGGTTCGGCTGAGACAAGAGAGTGTCATAGGCTACACGGCCTGAACTAAAAGTGTTCACTTCTCATAGTTGTGGAGACGAGTCCTTCAAGCTATGAGCAGGCTGTGAGAGCCTGCTTCCTGGCTGTGGATGGCAACCTTCTGAGAGAGAAAGAGGGAGGGAGGAAGGGAGGGAGGGAGGGAGGGAGGGAGGGAGGACATGGTTCCCTTTTATCTTCTAAGGGGACAACTTCTATGACGAAGGCCTCAATCTTCAAGTCTCATCTAAATCTCCTCACCTTTTGTGCTTCTATAACAAAATACCACAGAACAGGTATTGTAAATAGCATGAATTCATGCCTCACAGTTCTGGAGGACCCAGAGAACTCGGTCCTCAGAGGCAGAAGGGGAGGACTCAGTCCTCACAGGGTGAGAAGTGGCCCCAGTTTCTAGTCCTGTTGCATTGCGGTTACATTTTGAAGGGAGTTTTGAGGCACCCCCCCTACAAGGCTCCACTTTCACACACCCTGTGGGCAGGCCACTGGCTAACTTTAGGGGCTCTAGTTAGCCTATACAGGTAACTGAATACTCAGGATTTCAAGGCTAACCACCCATGTTGCAGCTCTCTGCATGGTGTGAGCAAATTTCAAAATGGGCATTAACAAATTCAAGTTCAGAGTTTGGACTATCCCAGATTAGTTCCTGAAAGAGACGGGTTTGCGTTTTAGAACTGCCAGTGTGAATGTTCAGCAGTGAATTTCTGATCCCCAATCAAGGAGCCACAGTTAAAATGTAAAATCTGAATGTTTGCAGAAAGGCAGTCACAGCACTGCGTCAAATGGTTGTCTGCAGAGGCCGAGCCAGAGGAAGGAAATGGCTCTCCCAGATGGTGGCCGCATGTGAGACATTTCTCCGGGGTCAGAGGGGGGAAGAAAATCAGAAGTGCCATTTGGTTGGGTTGGGGCAGCTGGTGAGGTAGACGGAAAATAAGATCTGTACTTAACAGGATGAAAAGCAAATGGAAGAGCAGGTTTGTCACAGGGGAGAACCTGAGAGCCTGGGCCAAGATGCTGCAGGTGCTGAGGGCTCCCAGCAGCCCTTAGTGAAGGTGCCCCGTGGCCTTGGGGCTTTGGAAAAAGCCTCGGGTTGCCTGGAAACTGAGCGCTGCCTGCTGCATTCATCATCCATCTGTCCCTGTAATTCGATGGCTTCATAGCTTGCCTGTGATTCGGGTTACTCTCAAGGATAGTGGAGGAGGGATGTATTTGGGGCCACCTGGCAGGGTCACGAGCCTGGTCGGGCGAAAATGCACCAATACCCGCGAGAAGGGGCTCACACAAAGAGGCGGAACTAAATCTTTCTAGGCATTTCAGAAGTCTGTCATTTCCTCTCTTTTCTTTAAAGAGTAAATATCCTGGGAGCTAGAAAACAAATCTATAAATCAGATACAACTTTCGTCTTCCCACAAGGAAAAGAAAGCAAAAAAGGCAAACGGAGGCAGAAACGCGGGCCCTGGCTTTGCTCCTGCATTTGCCGCTCTTCCCCACATTTCGGGGTCGTCTCTGCTGGTGATATTAACATGAAACCACAGATGGTTTTTGTTTTTGTTTTTATATTTTTCCTTCTCAAAGGGATTTGCCAATTTTTTTTTCCCAGAGAGACCGAAATTGATTTTTTCTGCTCCGCAAGGAGATAAAATGGACGTGGTGCTCTTCAATCAAAAAAAATCCAGTTCAATGGAGGTAATGCGTTTTCAAAACCGTTCCAATTTAAACACCAGGAAGGACGCCAGCATCAGTCCTGTCTTAAAGCTTGCCTCTGCTGCAGCTTTGGAGATGCACTGCCATTTTTGCAGGAGGGGTAAAGAGAAGGGGACACCTCGGCTTTTACCTGTGATTCCAGCTGGATGTAAAGGAAGGAAGACCTAAGGGCATAGTCCAGAGCTTGCCCTGGAGTCTAGACTGCAGGATCGCAGCAAACCTGCAGGTCTCACAGTCCCTTGTGGGAGGTCGAAATCGAGTTGCTCCAGCTATCTGTGCGGTTACGGGTGGCTGTCCGTCACGTCCCCCACTAGGTCCTCTTTCCGCGATGGCTGTGAAAACTCAGGAGCTCTTTCTTTAAGAACCGTGGCAACCACAAGCACTGTGAAGTTCTAGCACAGCTCAGTGCCCAACAAATCTTAAACTCCTTCGTAAACCATCTTCCTCGGAAAGTCACTCTGAATGAAGAAAGAATGCAGAATCCAGAGAAAGTGTGGGCCCTCCAGTCCAGCTCACTAGAATTTTCTAGTCATTCAAAATCCCCTTCTCTGAGGATGAGTGTGTCTGCCTTTGCTTCCACACACGGCATTGTCCAAGTACATCACAAGCTTGAGAGCCCCTGGCTGGACAGGATCACTCAGGGCCTGTCAGAAATGGAAACAGGTTTTAGGCAAACCCAATTTGGAGTAGTACTTCAGACTAGGTAGGTGTCATGGGGTGCCACTTCAGAAAAACCTCCAGATCTTCCGAAAAGATGCACAGAGCACTGAAATCTGGTCCTGGCCATCTGCAAGTGACGGCAGGGACTGTCCTATCGCAGGACTCTGTACTGAGCAAATTACACACAGTCCTCTTGTCTCCCAAACTACCACGCAGTCCTGCCCCGTCTGGAGGTGACACTGGGAAGATCCTCAGTGACATCCTCTCAGGCTTTGGGACAGTGACTCCCATGACTTATGTGACTGCCCTGAAGCGTGAACTTAATGGGGAACAGGTTCCCATCTCAGAATGAGGCTTTAGTCAGGGGTCAGGGCAGCCTAACTTCCAGGTCCGACTCCAGAGAAACCCCCCATCCTGGGCCATGCAGCCCCCCCCCCCCAATGTGAGTCCTGGGAACTGAACTTGGGTCCTCTGTAAGAATATCATGTGCTCTTAAGGATCAGTCCATATCTCCAACCTGCTACTTACTTCTTAATTCAGATTTAGGGTCACCAGAAGCCTGTGGTACTGGGCAGCAGGGCACTATGGTGATCTGATCTCTGTGATGAGGATGCATGGCCTAGCATATCATAACCAGAGCAACCTGAGTGCTATGAGGAGACTTACTCACAGGTCAAGGGCTTTCCACTCCAAGATGGTGGTGGGGAGCATGGGCCCACCTGGTACCTTGTGGTACAGGTCAGACAAACTCTATTGGTGTGAGATATTAACACATTGGTGATCCATGGGAGAGAGAGACAGAAGGGCTCAGGCTGTGGACAGTCATTTCTGAAGAGACAAGAGAGGAAGAGAGCAGGCTGGGATGGCGAGGGAGCTGGACCCTTGACCAGCAGCACTACCCGGGAAAGCTTGCCCTGCACTTTGTCCGGGCAGCACAGCAGAGACGACGCTGTTGATGACAGCACAGGTGAGCCAGCCCTGAGGAAGTGACTGTGGGAGACCTAAGCCTCACCTCTCCTGTCCTACATGCTGGCATGAGCTGGGGAGAAATGCCCTCTCTATGCCCGCTCCATTAAGTCTGAGGCAGGTGGGAGAGTTGACGCTGAGGGAAGACGACCGGGAGAGCTGCCCCTGCTGCCACAGCCTGTAACACTCGGGAGAGCGAGCTGTGCTCTTTGCCAGGGCAGCAAAATCAAGCGCATTTGCGGAGATGTGTGTGAGCCTGTCCCGAAGTTGTGAGCTGAGAGAGATGGCCCCATCTCTCATCTGTTTTATGGCAGTATGGCCTGTGTCAGCTGGGAGAGCTGGCCCTGAGATAAGAGCGGGAAAGTTATCCCTGACTCCCACCATCTGCAACTCTTCTCAGAGCAGGCCCTGCACCTGGCCAGGGATGCAAGTAGCGCCAACCTTATTAGTGCAGGCGTAGGTGAGCCAGCCCTGAAATTGTGAGCTTGGGAGAGCTGTCTCCATTACCCATAAGTCTTGCGGTGGCGTGGGCGGGGGAGAGTTGCTTTCCCCCTCCCACCCCCACATCAACGTCTGGGGCAGGTGGGAGAGCCGACTCCATGATTGTGCGAGTTGGAGCGCCAACCTTGTTAGCGCAGGTGTGGGTGAACCAGACCCGAAGTTGTAAGCATGGGAGAGCTGCCCCCCTTTCACCTCTGGCAGATCAACCCTACATCTCCCCAGGCCCAGGCCCAGGCCCAGGCCCAGGCCCAAGGTTATGAGTTGGACCGCCCTATCATCCACCCGTCTATGATCTGAGGGAGCGCATGAAGAAAGATGACCCACAGACCCAAAGTTGCAGGATCTCCACAACACAGGGAAACATCAGGATTCCGAGGAGGAGCCCAAGTGAACGCCCAGCATCAATAGGGCAGCAGAAACCAGAGCCCTCTAGCCAGACCAATGACTCTTTGCAATGAACACTTGCAAGTAAAGATATAAGGACAACGGGGTTCACAGTGTGACTCATTGGATGACGGGATTTTTTTTTAAAAGCTTTTTTAAATTTTATTTTACATTTTTTCCTTTTTTCTCTTAAAGTTTGTTTTGTTTATGGAATAAATAGGGGCAGAGGACAATTGCAAAGGGATGGGGAAATGAATGGGATCAGGGTACATGTTGTAAAAGACACATAGAATGAATAAATAAATTTTAAAAAAGAATGAGGCTTTCAGCAAAGTACTCAAAATCAACAAAATGTAAAAAGGAGATGCATTGCATTGCTTTAATGTGGAGATCTGTCTCTTGCATTGCTAAACAACATGCTTTTATAAATCCCAGACGCTATGACTTTGATAATTAGTAATACTTCAAAAACAAAACAAGTAGACTTCAGAAAGACGCAATTGTCGTGGATTAAAGAGCCTTGTAAGGAGGTTAACATGTCAGCCTACCCGTGATTAAAAAAAAAAAATCACTTCAGAATTTACGAGGGGGAAATAGAATAAAAATTAGGCTACTTATTGCTTTAAATGAAAACAGAATCTGTGTGCACGCGAGTGGGTGGAGCAGGTACGCAGGTACCCACAGGGCCAGAAGAGGGTGGCAGATTCCACGGAGCTGGAGTTCTAGATATCCAATACGTCAGCTATGGCGTGCGGGCACTGGGAACTGAACTCGGGTCCTCTGGAAGAGCATTGTGAGCTCTTAAGCCCAGTCCATCTCTCCACCCTGCTGCTTACTTCCTAATTCAGTTGACGAAGGGCAACAGTGAAACTCTAAATGTGTCTGCTCAGTGTCCTCGCAACGACGAGGTTTGGAGCAATTCCCTAGAAGTGAAGTCAACAGCTTGGTGGTTCTGATCAGAACGGCCCACGCAGCCATGCTCCACGAAGCAGCACAGTCGATTCTTTGACCAGGGGAAGAGCACAGTAGACCGGGATATCCTGCCGTCTAAATGCCAATAACTTTGCTGACTGGGTTTTCCTCACCTTAGACACGATGGCAATCAGGCACTCGCTTTACCATAACTTGCCTGGCTGAGCACTCCTATGTCTTTGGCTGTTGGCGTTTTTCTTTGGTAACAGAGCTCCCAGCTTACCTATAAGATATATTTTTCTATGCCTTCCCCTACATTACGCTTCTACTCTTGGTGGAAGTGGGTCTTCCCCCCCCCCCATAAAACATGTGAAAGTAACGCTGACTCCACATGTCATCCGCTCTGCTTATCCCATCTGGTGTTTCTCAAAAAGGGCACCCAAACAATCTCTTGCTGGATACAGGACACCGAAAGCCTGAACTGGAACTGAGCTGGAGGCTTGTTGCCTGCTGGCTAGCATTAATAGCAACGGGATGTGCCAAGCAGGCTGATAGAGAACAAAGCATTAACAACCACAGCCAGCGGTAGACCCTGCCTGCTACAAAACTGCCTGGACAAATACGCCCACTCATACAATGGTGACACGAGGGATACAGGAGCAACCAACAGCTTCCTGACTGAATTTGAGGCTGTCTCCAGTGGGAATGAATACACACCTGACTTGACATGGCTCTCCGTGGTAACATGAGCCACAGACATCATCCAGGTCCCCAGCACGGTGTGACTGGGTGGGGGATGGGCATTCACAGGACTAGCTGACTCAGAAAAAAATAAGAGAGAAGGAAAAGCCTCCCTATCGCTAAAGAGGTCATGGTCCTATGAGTACCTCAACTGATATTGAGGTTTGCCTTCTAAATATTTATATTTACAACCATGGGCTGGTATAGATCTCAGTGTTGGTTGTTGTAGGAGGCCACTTCTTTGTTTCTGGCTGTTCAGCCCTGAAATAACCACACAGAAACTGTATTAATTAAATCACTGCTTGGCCCATTAGCTCTAGCTTCTTATTGGCTAGCTCTTACATCTTAATTTAACCCATTTCTATTAATCTGTGTATCGCCATGTGGCAGTGGCTTACCAGCAAGGTTCCATCTGGAGTCTGTCTCTGGTGGCACTTCATGGCTTCTCTTCACTCCACCTTCTTTCTCCCAGAATTCAGTTTAGTTTTCTGCCTAGCTCTGTTCTGCCCTGCTATAGGCCCAAAACAATTTCTGTATTAATCAGTGGTAATCACAGCATACAGAGGGGAATCCCCCATCACCTTTCCTTTTCTGTCTAAATGGAAAGGAAGGTTTTGATTTTAGCATAGTAAAATTACATATATCATAACTAAGGAAAATTATAGCTATCTATTCTTCAATTCCATCAAAGACTCCAGAAGGATATAATATTCCCTAAGTTAACAGAAAGTTCATTGTAAACAACTTTCAAAACTCAAGAATAGACAGAGACATCTTGCTGCATGGACAGTCACCCTAAGTTCTTCTGAAATGTTAGGGCATCCATATTTAGCCTACTGGCCCATAGCATCCAGCAAACTTTTCCACGAAGCAGGAAATTTCAAAGATAGTTCCACCTATATTGGCAGTTTGTCAGTCACTTTCTTCTGTGTCCTGCAGAATGTCTGACAGACTCTTTCATGAAGCAGGAACCCTGAAGGACTGTCTCACCTTCCTTAGGCAACTTCAGAAGTCATTTCTCTGTGGGTCCTGCACATCCAGTTCATACAGCATACCATCAAGCAGTCCAGGCAAGAGCAGTTTCTTGCTCAAATGGCTAACCAGTACCATAAGGACCCTCTTTTGTGCTCATGATCCTCTTGAAGTAGATTGGTGCTGCCAGGAGCAGATGAGCCTCATTGTCATGAAAAGTTCAAACTTCTTAAAACATTTTAAATGCCATATTCTGCAGGTCTCTGAAAGATTTAAAGAATACCTATCTAAATGAAATATATCTCTATATATCTAGAAAAACTAACATGACTACAAGCTTGACTATTGTAGATGATCATCTATTAACCTGTATTTCTTAATTATACATTACATTTTTAAATGAGCTGCACAACACAATATTAATCAAGAACAGAAGTATACATATAACAAAATTGACCCTAAATTTGTGGTCAGTAGACCAAGATTCATACCATTGCAAATCTACATAGCATATCCCCTTTTAAATGGAAACAAGCATTTGTGAACAATATTTGGAAATATGGTGTAGTTCTCTCCAAACTGCATCCTGCTTTTGGCTGGGCAAAGTATTTTGGGGGGTATTCAGGTGACCATTCATGGTTCATGGTCATGGCTCATCAAACCCCATTAATCTGGAATTAATCTAAACGGGACCGATAAGGAATGTAGAGTTTAATGGCCTTGGGTTGCAGGAAACTCCTCTAGACAGAGAGGAGAGATGATGGGGAAAGGACCCCGTGACTGACCATGTGACCAGAGGGCACATACTGAAGTTTGTAATGGCTGACATCCTTGGCTTCATCTCATGCAGTCTGCTGGCTGAAGATGGCAGGACTCTGCACACAAACACAGGTTTGCCTCCAGGGGGAAGCAGTTTGTTTGAGAGCCAAATGGGAAAGATCATGGCCTGGGGACACAGTTCAGATGGTCCCAGTCCTATGCTCTGAAGGGCGGCAGACTCATGAGATTTTTATAGTAACAGAACAGAAAAAAGTGTAAATTGAGGCTGTTTCCAAACACCCCGGTGGAAGCTCCCGGTGGCGGCGACAGGAAGCTGGACACTTCTGGTTCTGCTAAAGGCTTTAGGTATTATCTGCTGACACTCCGGCTTTGGGTTGGTGGAAGCTAAGCGTCTCTTTGTACATACAAAAGGGATTTGTTAGCAGGCACAAGCTGTCGGGTCACCCAAGAGGGTGAGCAAACGTGGCAATCAAGGGGACTAAAGCGAACTCTGCCTCCCAACTTGTAACCCTCCTGCTATCCAGCTGACCTTGGAGCAGTATTTTTGTTTGAGACTTCAGTTCACAGTGGTAAGACATAGTTTAAGCTCTTGTCTTCTCCGACTGTGAGCTGTCTGAATAAATCACAGCTTTAACATTCCACTCCTTTCTCTGCTTCTGTGACAGGGTGCAGGGACAGAATTCTGGTTTCAAAGCCACATTGAAGCCTTATCAGATGATGAGAATAACACAGAGTCATTTAAGAGTGTGCAAACATGTACTGATCATAAAGCCCCTTGGTTTGTATTCCTGGGCTGCACTGCAACTGAATGTTGAGCAGAACCATTTACCTGGGAGAACAGATGCTCTGGAAGGGCCTTTGATAACTTAACCTACCTTATCCACCTTAAACTCCCCTTGTTTTAGCTGGTTCTGGGCCTGGTGTGGTTAATTCCAAGCTGCAAAGACATAAAAAGGGAAGTATTGATGACACACAATGCTGAAATGGACCCTGCTAGAGAGAAGCCACTCTCATCATCAAGGATGATGATGATGATGATGATGATGTGTGTGTGTGTGTGTGTGTGTGTGAGAGAGAGAGAGAGAGAGAGAGACTCCTCCCTGGCGAGCAGATTTGGACAATGGCTTGTGGTCTCCATTAGCCAAATTACATTTGGACCAGAGAAAAGCACTTTGATTTCCCCAACCTCCCAAACCATCAAGTCCTTCCCACCAGGTCACTTCCTGTCCAGGCACCCTGGCCATTTATCACAAGTGAAGAAGCTTGCTGAGAATATGAAATGGCGGCAGTCCAGGCCCAGGCCTAAATCAATTAGAGAAAAATCAGGCTGTCGTGCTTTTGATTTATTGCCAGGAGGACAAAGAGTGGCTGGTGCGACATGCCTCTGGGACTTCGTCTGTGCCTGACAAAAAGTGAGCTATGTGCATAGCAAAACCCAAAGGACACCAGAATGAAGACACATGAAACCTTTGTCCTCATGCAGTGTGAGTACAGGGTCATTGAGGAGCCCCTTGTTTCCCTGTGCCTTCTCAGAGAATTTGTGGGAACATTGCTTATGCTTGCTTTTCACAAAGCCTTGGGTTTTCACAGACATCAGGACTTGCTGCCTGTAACATGAGGGGTCAGCTTGTTGGGGTATCTGTTCAGTCTTGTACCCCACAACCGGCAAGCCCCAAAGAAAATCACACACAGGACTCCATAAGATTATAAACTGATTGGCCCATTAGCTCAGTCTTCTTATTAACTAACTCTTATATCTTACAGTAACCCATAATTCTTGTCTGTGTTAGCCATGTGGCTCAGTACCTTTTCCAGTGGGGTAGGTTACATCTTGCTTCTCTGTGGTCTGGGCAGGAATGGGGGAATGGGCTTCCTTCTTCCTAGCCTTCTCATAGCCCCGCCTCTACTTCCTGTTTGGTTGACCCGCCTATACTTCCTGCCTGGCCAATCAGCGTTTTATTAAAATACATGATTGACAGAATACAGATAATTCTCCCATACCAGCTGCCCCTTCCCGAGGATAAACTTTTGACACGTGAGAGGGACCAGGGTGCGCACACTTCTATTTCCTCTCTAGTCATTTGGGCTTCGTCATAGGAGGAGCAGAGGGTAGACTTAGCCTCAGACTGAGCCCGGAGGATTCTGTCTGAATGAGTTCTCCGCATCGGCTGGGTTTTAACCTTCACTTTTATGCTGATGACAGGTACTAATGGCAGTAGCTCCAGAATTACCATCAATAGCAATCACCCATCAAATTGACAGTGACGAAATTCAGTTTGCATGAAATCCTTTCTCTTTCAGCTTTTATTGTTCCGTTGTGATTCCTTACCATGCAAAGAAATTCACCTTTAGTCAACCAGCAAAATACACAGCACCACTAAATAAAAATAATTCTATTAGGGTCCTCCCGTCTGCCTGCCAAGGAGGAAAGCCTAGGAGAGCTTAGCAGGCCTGACCCCAACAGGGTTAGCAACACAGCAAAGCAGAAGAAGGCTTGCGTTTCTACTCTCAGAGCCTCTGAGTATCACTGTCTACTTTTCCAAGGACTGTGCTTCTAAATCATCTCCTGAGCCTCCACCACCTTCTTTTACCCTCAGATGAATTAGAAACCATTTATGAGAGACACAAATAAATGTTTTTCCTAGTGGACATTTGATTAGGAGTCAGACTAGAGTAAAATGTGCTTAGGAATCGAAGTGGCAACTCCTGCCAGAACTTCAATGCTGTTTTACAGACATAGAAAATTTCATATCAAACCACAAAAGACCCAGAATTTCCAACTCAAAATATCGAACAAAACAAGCCAAACAACAACACAAAGGATGGAGTCACTTCAGTACCTTTTTCCAACATACATTGAAATACTATAGTAACCCAGTGAGGCACCAAACAACACAAAGGATGGAGACATCTCAGTATCTGCTTTCAATATGCATTGGATACTGTAGTAACCCAAACAGTACAGTGCTAGATAAAACCATATGTGTAGATCAATGAAAAAAATACAGAGCACAGAAACAAACCTACATGTTCCTGGTCACGGTGCAAAGCACACACAATGGGCCAGGAAGATGAAAAGACTGAAAAGTCAATACTGGCGGGAAAACGGCATCCTTGTGAAGAGGACTGAAACTGGACCAGTGTCTTATACCCATAAACATCAGCTCCGGTGGTGGAAGAGTTAAGCAAAGACCAGATATTAAAAAGAGCTGAGAAAAAAATTATAGGGAAACTATTCTTGATATTGGTCAGAGTAGTGTTTTGGCTAAGAAACACCCTGTTTTGCAGGTGAGCAAAGAGAAACCAATGAGAGAGCATCAAGCCGAAATGCTTTTGCCCTGCAAAGGAGACAATACACATAACAAAGAGATGCCCTGCTTGGGGAGGGGGATACTTGTAAGCCATATGTCTGTTAGTAGGTTATTTGAAGAATGTACGCAGAACTCAACTCAATAGCAAGAAAACAAACGTGATTAAAAGTGTACAAAAAACCTCAGGAGACATTCTTCCTAAGGGATATTTTAAAACACTGCCAGTGGCATTCAGTATTACTATCAGGGGTTATAAATCTCTATACAGAGAGACCCTCATGTAGAGGACTGCCACAGAAACCGAAACAAGTCTCGGCGAGGGTGTGGAGAGGAGCCCTGTGCGGTGTTGGAAAACAGTAAGCAGTTCCCTCAAGAACTAGGAAGTGGAACTACCAGACAATCACACACTCACAGAGACAATGGAAGCAGTGTCTCGAAGAAATAGCTAGTCCTTCATTTTCTCGGTAGCATCATTTACAAAGAGCAAGATGTGAAATCAACCTAAGTATTCACCAAGAGATGAGTCAATCGAGATGTGTTGTACTCCAAAACGGAATCTCATTCTGTCTTAAAAAAATGAATTTCTGTCATTTTCCTTTTCTAAACTTTTAAGATATATTTTTTTTGTTTTAAGTAATGTACATGTGTATGTGTGTGTTTGTAGGGGTATCTGCATGTAAGTGCAGGTGCCTGTGAGGGTCAGAAGTGTTGGTCTCTCTGGAGCTGAAGTTATTTTTTGTAAGTGGTTGTAAGCCGCTCAATGTAGGTGCTCAGAATCGAACTTGGCTCCTTTGCAAGAGACTTGTGTGCTCTTAACTGCTGAGCCATCTCTTCAGTCCCCAATTCTGTCATCTATTAACATAGATGAGCATCAAGAAATTTATGTCAAGTGAACTAAGACAAATGCTGCAAAATCTTTCATACTCACATGCAGAGGCTGAAAGAACCAAATACCATAGAATGAGAGAGCAGGGTGGTCTTGCCAGATGCTTGGGATAGTGGGGTGGTGGGTGGTGGGTGGTGGGTGGTGGGTGTTGGGGTCTGGGGATACGCCAGCTAAGGAGTATGAACGTTTAGTTATTGAAGATGAAGTTCTGGAATGCAATGTCCAGCATGGTGATTCTGAGAAATTATACTGAACTGTGTGCATGACGTTCACTAAGAGCCAGGCTGTAAACACTCTGACTGCATCCATACAAGCATAGGCGGCTGTGTGGCATGATGGATATTTTAATTCACTTAATGGTGGCCTGTGCTTCACACACTGAAACATCAGTTTGTGCCACTGAAAAAGAGCAAGTTTAATTTGTCAATTACTCTTCAATACACCTAAAACGCCCAGAAAGAAAATGGAATTTTTATAGTCAAAATATTTTTTGATTGAAATAGAAGAGAAAGGAAAAGAAGGAAGCAAAGATGGTAGAGACGGGAGGAAAGGAGAGGAGGGAAGTAGGGAGGAAGGAAGGAAGCAAGGAAGGAGGGAGGGAGGGAAAGAAAAAGGGAAGGAGATAACACTGAAGAAATCTTCCAATGCCATCAAGTACTTACTGAGTTTCCTTCATGTGGACTTCTAAGTATTTATTAACTCTGTCCCTCATGTTTCTTAATAATGCCCGGGCTATTGCAATTGTTATTGTTTTGATAACTTTACTGAAGTATAATTAACATATAACAAACTGCACCCATAGAGGGCCTTTGTAAATTTTGACATGTGTACACACCTGCGAAATATCCCCACAGCCAAGGTAATGAGCGTGCCATTGTTCCCCGAAGTAGCTATTGTTAGTCACATCAATTTTACAGGTAAGATAGCTGCTTTCATTTGTTTGCCATTAAACAGATGCTGCGAAGGGGAGGATGGGCAGCGCTTGAAGCAGCTCTTCCTCAACATCAGCCGGTGTCTGGTTTGTTCATCTGCCTGCCTGCCTGCCTGCCTGCCTGGCTGCCTTCTCCACCCTCCCACTCCTTGTTCACATTCACATTGCTGGCCACCCACGGTACAGTAAAGGGCATGTATTTATCTTACTCACAACTGCTCTCCTAAGCCCAGTGGAGAACCATCACCGCCAGATACAAAGAATATGTTTGACAACTCGGTCTCACAAGCTCTTTATAGGATGCTGTGCAGAAGCAATCTGGCTTGCTGAGCTGGGTGAGAATCGTAGTCCTCAGATCCAGTGCGACTCTGGGTGAACTAAGCCTTCTCTCAAAATTGTGACATCCTTGCTGGCCAAAGGAGAATAACAACACCTAATCAGACACGTGAACCTCACAGAACAATCTGCTTAGCACAACATTTGACAACAGCTGAAAGTAACTCTGACTGTTAAATGCATCCTACTGATTTTGAAAAATGCTTTTTTTCTCCTTCAAGAGTAGAGCAGTTTCTTCTCTGTGTGTGGTGGTGCACATTTGTGTACATGCGTACATATCTGTGTAGGCACATGTTGAGGCCAGAGGTCAATATCAGGGGTTCCCCTTTATTCATCGTCACCTCCTACTTTGTGACAGCCTCTGTAAGTGAAGCTGGCCAGATGCAGGGGTCCATCTGTCTTCACTGCTGCGTGCGTGCTCCGCTTCTGTGTGGGTACAAGGGATTCGAACTGCAGTCCCTGCGCCTGCGTTTTACCCCTCGGGCTGTCCGAGCAGTTAATCACAGAGGTGGTATGCTTTCAAGAGCACGCTCCAGTGTCCTCCTCTGTATAACGTTGTTGATCAATAAAACTGCAGTGTTGTTGGAAAGGAGGAGAGAAAACTGGAAATGGGCAGCATCTTGCTTAATTTATCTCTTCATTAGTTTTGATGTCTGGACAAAAGATGTTACTCTTTATAGACAACAGCTGTTTAAACAAAGAAACAAGGGAAATTGGGCAGCACTCAGAGGGATGCCTGTGGGCCACGATTAGCCCCGTTTCACTTGTTCTCAGGGACATGGCTACATTTCAGCAGAACACAGTCATCACTGAACAGATCAACAGGAAATTAAAAAAAATCATTTTCTGGGCCCTGTGTTCAAAACAAAAATCACATTAATAAATTATTATTGAGATAAATAGTGAATTTGAATGTTAATGAGACCAGCAGGTCAATCCTGGAGAGAAATTTATCAGCCTAAAACATGCCATGGAGGAGAGCTGACTTAAGTGGACTCTCTCCTTTTCTCCTTCTCTCCATCCCTTCCTTCCTTTAGTCTTTTCTCCCACGCCGGTGAGAAATAATCACAGTCAGGGTTACTCATCCATTTTGGATGGAGCTGAAATGACATCTTGGAAGTCTGGGTCCTGTAGCCATGTCCAGGCAGTGAGTGGAAGGTAAATAGCCCTGCTTTGGAAACTGGTCAGTCGCCTTCTGCTTAATAAGAGGACAGGTTTCACAGTGTGCCTCAAATGCCAGTGGCTCCTGAAGCATCCCAGATTCTCCCCAGAGATGAATGTTCACTATTTCTTCTGCTTTCAAAGAAGCATGCTAGGGACCAGGCACTGTACTAGACCCGGAGTGCACAAACAGGTAAAAGCCACATTCTGTGTCCTTCCAGAGCTATACCACACTAGTGCGCACATCTCCACACGCCCACATGTTAAGTATAAATAACAGCGTGTAGCTGAAGGGAAGGACCACATGACTAGGGAGCGCTTTGGTAAGGGGGAGATTATTTGAGCTGCAGTCAGCTTGCTTTGGCATGGAAGTTGAGCAAAACTTGATACGAGCAGTTGGTTTTGAGTTGGACCTAGGGTTGCATTCCAGCTGGGAATCGTGGGGGATGCTGAAAGCGGACACAGGAGTCTGAGAAGCCTTTACACACAAGTTCTCGCTGGCCGCCTCATCGGCTTTGCCCATCTGGTCCCTGGCTCCTCTCAGTTTATACCTATTCCAGGAAGGAATCCTAGACTCCACTCTTGTTCTGATGTAT
This sequence comes from Myodes glareolus, assembly GCF_982192425.1. Lineage (NCBI taxonomy): Eukaryota > Metazoa > Chordata > Mammalia > Rodentia > Cricetidae > Myodes > Myodes glareolus. Next base: position 8,595,881 of record NC_142041.1, on the reverse strand, counting down.
CAGTGGATTGGTAGGCTTTCTGTAATTTTTCGTTATAATTACACCCCTTACATTCTAGGATTTTAGTTATAATTACACCCCTTACATTCTAGGATTTTAGTTATAATTACACCCCTTACATTCTGGGAGACTGGAACTATTGCTGGACCTCACAGCTGGCGCTGACAACACACCCCGAGGTCTCCAGACTGTTCTCCTCCTGTGCACTCATCCCATTTGCTTAACCTGTCTTTAAGAGAACAATGCAAAAACCAACCTTACTTGCCTTGGATTTCCTATGTAAGCAACTTTTAAAACCTAAGCTAATACACGGTTGTGATCTTAAGGCATGAGCTCTTCCATCCCTGTGACTCATTTGCTGAAAGCAGCAAAAACAGAGGTCGAAAGCAATCTTATAAAATGAACCCACCATAATTGAATGCACCATTTGGATATTGGTTGGTAAATATGACATTTGGGTCAGTTTGGGTGAATGACTTAATCTCTTTTAAAACTCTGTTGAAGGTTTCTTTAAAGTCTCCCATTCTTTCCCCAGCAGTTCAGTAAAGACAGAGCAAATCCCTTTGCTAGAACCAGAGACACATCCAGCCAGTCAGTCACACCAACAGAGACAGCCACAGGCACAGGGACAAGAGAGCCTCCAAGTAGACACAGACTCACACACCTACAACAGACAACAGGTGGAAGACAAAAGGAGGATAAAGTAAAGAATTCAAATTTGGACTTGTTAGTTAAATGACTTCAAGAAGTACTTTTATTTCCTTCTATATTATAACACTGAAGCATTATTTATGACTTGGAGTTAATCACTAACACAAGCGTTCTTTTCAAAGTTATTTACTCGTGTGTGTGTGTGTGTGTGTGTCTGTGTTGGGCCTCATATGGAAGTCAGAAGACAACTTTATCTTGTTGGTTCACTCCTTCCACCTTTATGCAAGTTCTGGACACAAAATCAGGTTGCCAGGCTTGCAGAGTAAGTGCCTCTGTTGCTGAGGCATCTCACAGGCTCCACAAGGGTTCTTTGGGTTTACAGCTCAATCTTGAGAACTGTTCATAAATCACTTGCTTTATGGCATTGCCATAGAAGCTTAAATTCACTAGTACACTATGGTTAGGACTTATTTCGAAGTAGGATTCTACAATTGTCATGAAGTCACTATGGAGTACTATATTACACTGTTCCTAAGGAGATATGAAGGATTATATGCTCATCCCAGATAGGAAACCAATGAGAGACCAAGGTATAGACCCTATCAAAGCTCAAATGGGTGAACCAATGTGTTTATATGGTGACTTTCAGGAAGAGAGGCAACTTAGCTGGACCACCACAAGCTCACCCCAGCATGGATGACAGCTCTTGAAAGCTGGGAACCTGGAGCACATTGTACAACCTAATGGCAACTCAGCAGGGTGGAGAGTGTCCTTTCTAGGTTGCTCTGAGCCTCTTCCAGGAAGCCAGGCTGGCCACTGCTTCCTCTAGGCAGTTTGTCTGGTCTCTGTTTCTTCCATTTTGCTAATCTGAGCCTCTTATAGGCAATTCATCTTATTTGCGAGTGTCTCTCAGCACTCCTCACAGTTTATGTATGCTTGGGGAGAGAGGTCCTAGTGTATCTGGTCAGTTTCAGGGATTTCCTGGAGCCTATGAGTTACTAACTTCCTGAGCGTAGTGAGTCTTCCTGCAGTTCTGAATGTTTCACCTCCCCTACATCTTGCGGCTCATCTCTTTGTGGACATCCTGTTTGTTAACACGCTTCCCTCCAAGATGGACAGTTTTAATCTCAGGGGAAACTGCCACACAACATGGGGTCCTACTGGATAAGGATGGGTCTTAAACACAGTGACACAAGTCATTGACCTTGTAAGAAGAGACTTGAAGAGTCAAGGAACACTGAAGCTGGCCAAGTGAAGGCAGAGGCAGAAATGGCAGTTGTGTTGCAGCAAATCAATGAATTCAAGGGTTGCCAGGGAGTACCGGAAGTGAGAGGCTCCAGGCAGGGAGCATCGGAAGTGAGAGGCTTCAGGAATGTCTCCTTAGGGCAGGCAGGGGAAGCACAGTGCTACTGACACTCTAATTTTGTACTCTGAGCCCCCAGAACTGTGAGATACTAAGTTTCTGTTGTAAGTCTGCCAGTCTGGCAGCATTCCTAGAGAAAGAGTCCCGTGAGAACAGTGATAACATAGTACCGCAGGTACCGAATCACCATAGCAGCTACGGCATCAACACTGCTTTCCCCAGCTGGGATGCAGGCGAAGAGCGGCTGCTGGGTCTTTCCCCAGCAACTCTAACAGCTTTCGAGACAGTGACACCTGTAGCTCCTTTACTGATTGCTGTGCTTTAAAAGAGTCTGTCCTGCTTGTTTTGGACTTGCAACGCTTTGTTGTTATTTTCCCCAAGAGATAGCGGCACACAAGGTGTGAGCAGATTTAAAATATGCTTGGAGCCCTGGAATTTGACGTTGTATTGCTTTTGGAGTTGGCTGCTATGGAGGAAGGAAGACCTAATGGTCACCCAGAGAGGCTCCTGGGAAGTAGAGGAGGACAGAGCACTAGGCGAGGGCTAGTCCAGACATTCCAGCTAAGGTTTTTCCAAACCCTCAACTCCAGGTGACCTACGAGATACTCCCAGACTCTCAGTCAAAGCTACGCCAGGAGGGTGGGGTTCACCTTAGACTAGAGGAGCCGTTTATTTGGCATCAGTTCAAGCACCGCTAAGTTTTCTTAACATGAAGATACTGAAAACTGTAGCTACTACAAGTGTGATTCTGAACATTCTTATAAAACAAATCCTCACATTAAAAAGATTATTTAAAACTATTACTAATAAAAATAAAAATTACTTTTATTTACTTTTCTATTTATTTTTCCAAATGGAGTAGCCTGGACTTTGCTGTGTAGCTCAGGCTGGCCTTGAACTCATGATCCTCCTGCTCCCACTTTCCACCATTGGGATTACAGGTGTATATCACTGCACTTAACACACACATTGGCAATTAGTGATTGCTTAAGATATAACTACTTGGTCCTGAGTTTCTTGCCGTGTGTGTGTGTGTGTGTGTGTGTGTGTGTGTGTGTGTAAACATATTTTCTTTTGTCAGAGTGACTAACTTTATTGACTATAAACACCTTAAGAGATAAGATGAGTAGGCACTGTTGGTGTAAGCCTCTGAATTGGGGCCGGTTGCTGGGTAGTCGTACTCCTAACTGGCTAGAAATGCTGGTGGATTTCAGAAAAGCTACAGCTACAGCTCCCCCGACCCATGTCCGCCCCTGGGAATAGTTCTTCCCCTCTTGGCATCCATGACCCCAGTTCTCCACTCTACCAGGGAAGGGAGAGGAATATAAGGAAACTTAATTGGCTTTAGCACCCCTTCTGCTGCTAATGAGTAAGTAGGGGTCACTGACGTGATAATAGTCCCTGGCCCATCTGACAAGGTCAGGCTACGCACAGGTGACCTTTTCTGGACCCAGAGGTTTGCTAGCAGGGAAATGTGGTTTCCTCACATGAGAACACGAATTGCAAAGCAGCGTTCACTTTAGGAAATGCGGTTGCTCCACAGACAGCTCTAAGGCAGAGGTTCTCAGCCTCCCTAGTGCTGAGGCGCTTTAACACATGTTATGGTGATCCCCAACCACAAAATTATTTTCATTGTTAAATCATAACTAGTTTTGCTACTGTTGTGAACTGTAATGTAAATATTTTTGGAGATAGGGATTTGCCGGAGGGGGTCGAGGCCCACAGGATGAGAAATGCTGTAATCTAAAGGGTGATGCCGCAATTTCCAGATGCAGAGTCAGGTCTGACTACACTGCCTGCTCCCAAATGATGCCAGAGTCCACTTGGTACCCTTTGGACTCCGCAGAGGAGACACAATGTATCCAGCCCAAATCTGAGGAACTTAAGTTAGCAGGACATGGAAGGGATGGAGATGGGACCTCACCTTCTGTGGAGAGGTGGTGTCAACACATGGACCTCTGCAGAAAGGGTAGAGGAGGAAGCTCTTAGGGAGGAAGTCGGTATCTGAAGAGAAGGGGCTTTGGGTAAGATGAATCCATCCTATCTGAAGGTTTTCTCTCCCTGAGATAAGGCCTGAAGGAATGATATATGTGTGAAATAAAGACCAGACCTCACAAACCACTGCTTCTGTGGGGCACCTCAGGCCTAGGAGTCACTCTAAAAGGCTCAGAAAAGCTTTGTTTATTCTGTGTGATATGTACCAGGGTAGGAGAGGGCTGAACGCAGAGTGGCCATAGGTGCCTTGGTCTCTCAGCAGAACCTCTGCCGGAAACCAACTGCTAGGAGAGAAAGCTGCAGGTGGGAGAACTGGCAAAACCTCAAACTCTGTGCCCATGTCCACGCGTGGTCACCACACGCCTGCGTGTGAGAAAGGGAAGGAACTTGAAAAAGCGAGGTCACCCACGTACTATGGACACCAGTTATAATAGGCCCTTGAGATAAATAACGCCCAATATTGGCAAGACAGGGTATTTGGCAAGTATTTGGAAATCGTTTTATTTTTTTCCTTGATAAAATTAAGTTAATGCACATAAAAGTGCATAATTTTCAAACTTCAGAATACATAAAAATACAATTGGCAACATTTCCATTAATGTATTTGCATATATCTTTTTATTTGTATGTGTATAAATGTGAGGATACTTTCTGTCTTTCTTTGAGATGTACTTGGCCCACATTATTAGAAATCATGTCTAGATTTCCAATCTGTTTTCATTTTTTATTTAATACACAGACAGCAATCATTTTTGATGCCGTCTGAGGCTACAGTGTAAACAGCTCTGAGGTACACTGTGAATTATATGAAAAAAGCCTAATATTTAACATTGTCCTTTATGTTTAGATACCAGTTAGCTTGCAACTGGATCACATTCTCAATTACACTCAAAATTCCTGAAAACAAATTTCATATAGTTTATGATTTTTTTGGAATAAACCACTGGGAGGTCTGCACACTTGCAAGAAGCACACACACATATTACAGGCATTTGCATTTGTTGTCTACTCTCCAACGAGACTGTCGTGGATCAAAATGAAGGTGTAGGTAGGCAAAGGTGGAATATTGGGATTGGAATATAAAGCAGGTTCTCATCAGAAGCCCTGGGCTTTAAGTTTGGCCATTTATTTGTGGTGTAATCTATAGCATCATTTCAGAGTTCAATTTCTCTGTTTTCAAATGGGAACAAATAATACAAACTTGCTTCTAAAATGACTGTGAGGATTCAATGAACGCGATGAATGCCCTCTGTAGGGTTTAAAGGCTATCCAAATGTTAGCTGTTTATATTACTGCCATGTTTCCAAATTGGGCTTCCTCCCTAGTTGCCACTTGAAATATGACAGCCATAACTTGGTCCTCTGCCCAGCCATAGAGATAAGGACAGAGCAAAGAAAGTCATCCCTCAGGGCTAACAGGAATTGGAAGAGGAGGCTCCGAACCATCGCCTGGAAATCTTACTAACGAAGGTTTATGCCTCTCTGACACATCACGCCCGCACTGTGCGCCTGTGGGGGAAAGGGTCATGAGAAGCTCAGAGCCAGGCTAACTTATTACCATAAGTGTGCTCAGAATTAGAGGAAGGAGACTAAGAAGGGCAAATGGGATAAAGTCACCGAGCAACTGGCATTTACCTTCTGCAAGATTAAAGTGCTCAGCTGAATGGACCCATGTCATCTCTCTGCAGATGTGCACGGTTGCATAGGGAGATGAAAATACAGTCAAAGAAACACTCTTCATCAGAGGGCGGGGCTTCTTTTTCTCATCATTTCCCAGGAACTGCAAAGAGGGAGGAGGGAAAACAAGGGAACACAGCTTTTAAAGCATGTCTGGATGGCAGGCTAGGGAGAGAGAAGCAGAAAAATCACCTTCAAGGACTCACACTCAGTCCTGGAGTGTGTGTCTGTGTGTATGTGTGTGTAGGTTAGGAAGTGTAAAGAGGTGTGTGTGGTGGTGGAGGGTAAGGAAGTGTAAAGAGGTAAACCAGACACTGGGAACTAACTGACTGAGGAAAGGGGAACCAGGAAGGAATAAATGGCAGGTGGGAGGTGTAGAAGTTAGCCTGATTCGGGAAATAATCAGGTTAGCTAAAAGTTTATTAAACCATTATATTTTTATTTATTATAAGGGGAAAAACTCACGAAACAGGAATGAGAAGTCCAAGCTCAGCAGTGCGGTGAGGGAACCACAGAAAGAGAGCACCTGGGCTATGAGCCCGCCTTTTTATTTCCCTCCAGGTCCCACAAAGCCCCACCCTAACTTGGTCCCACCTCTTAAAGATAATTGGTTAACAAAGTTTCCTCATCAGGGAAGGAGGGAGGGTTTAATTTGAGGTGCCTTAAACCGAGGTCTCAAAACAGTCTTGAGAGTCTGATAGTTGAGGTTTTTTAAAAAATGTAAAACTTACAATATGTTTTATCTGGTTTGATGCTTTCAGGGAGGATTTGGCCGAGGTGAGAGGAAGGAGTTTGGCTAAAAAGGGTAGTGGATCTGAGAACTTCTTGGAGACTTTCCTCCAACATATGCTTACCCCCAAAAGTGACTTAGAATGAATAATCTTCTTTAATAATATCCATGTTTTCTGGGTCAAATATGTTGAGATAGCTGTAATATAATTTTATTTTATACAATGTTTACAAAAAGTGAAGAACAAATAAGTTTAATAGTTTGTAACAGGCCAGAATTTTTTATTGATTTTTATTGAACTCTATATTTTTCTCTGCTCCCCTCCCTGTCCCTCCCCTCCCCCTTCAACCCTCCCCCAGGGTCCCCATGCTCCCAATTTACTTAGGAGATATGTATTTTTCTACTTTCCATGTAGATTAGATCCATGTATGTCTATTTTAGGGTCCTCATTGTTGTCACACCACAACCACTCCAGCATAAGTTGGCATCAGTGTTTTTGATCTTGGACATTCTTACAGGGGTAAGATGGAATCTCAGAGTTGTTTTGATTTCTCTGATGATTAAAGGTGTTGAACATTTCCTTAAGTGTCTTTCAGTCATTTTAGATTCCTCTATTGAGAGTTCTCTGTTTAGGTCTGTACTCCATTTCTTTTTATTGGATTATGTGTTCTTTTGGTGACCAATTTCTTGAGTTCTTTGTATATTTTGTAGATCAAACTTCTGTCTGATGTGGGGTTAGTGAAGATTTTTTTCCCATTCTGTAGGCTGTCCTTTTGTCTTGTTGATCGTGTCCCTTGCTTTACAGAAACTTCTCAGTTTCAGGAGGTCCCATTTATTAACTGTTTCTTTCAGTGTCTGTGCTGCTGGGGTTATATTTAGGAAGTGGTCTCCTGTGTCAATGCATTCAAGCGTACTTCCCACTTTCTCTTCTATAAGGTTCAGTGTGCCTGGCTTTATGTTGAGGTCTTTGATCCATTTGGACTTGAATTTTGTACATGGGGATAGACAGGGGTCTATTTTCATTCTTCTACATGTTGGTATCCAGTTACGCCAGTACCATTTGTTAAATATGCTTTCTTTTTTCCATTTGATATTTTTTGTTTCTTTATCAAAAATCAGGTGTTCGAAGATGTGTGGATTAATATCCAGGTCTTTTATTTGGTTCCATTGGTTCAGGCCAGGATTTTGAACCCCACTCCTGCCATTGCCTTAAGTTCATTTCTAGTACTACAGTCTAGGTTGTCTACCCTGTCATACTAAAAACTCCTTAAAAATCTATATATAGTGGATACAGATTATCCTTACATGTAGCATGTCCCTGTATCTTTGTCCATATATACGTATATATGTATAAAAGAACTGGCAAAGTCCCAAAGCAATAATGCAACACAGCTCAAAGAAAAAATGGTTTGTACATCATGGAGCCACATTTTCTTAAAATTATTTGCTGAGCTGATGAATTTAATTTTTTGTTTTGATGGGTTCATAAGGTATGAAGATGGAAAATGTAAAACCAGGTTTTACGTGGTGGTAGAAATAACAGATACTCTTCCAGCATGAGCTGAGGATAGAAATGTCTAGACTCTTAATAGTCAAAGTTGACCAACCCTGCCAAGGCATTGAAGCCCAAGAATGATTCACTGGTACTTATGTGTAGCTGGGTATCTTAAGGCAGTCCTGATAGAGTCACTTTCCAGCCCCTGGGAAGAAGCAATGCTACACGTTCTTTGGAAACATGTCTTCATAGACTACAATACCTACATTATTTTCGACTGTTCAAGGCACAGTGAACAGAAGCAACAAAGAGCACAATTGAAAAGCAGCTACTGAAACGATCAAAAACAGACTGTAAAACATTATTGTTATTGTGCTTTGTATTAGGGCAAGTTATAGGACATATGTGTGGGCAAGCAGTCCTGGTCAGGATGGGGTCTTGCCTATCACTGTCTAGTTCTGGTTCTGCACAGTGGTCCAAAGAGTTCCTTGTTACTGTCATTACTTCAGGGGATCAACCTGGTTCTGATGAACTTATTGAACAAACTTAAGTAAACTAACGAAGGTCAAGGGATCTACAAAAATTGAATAACTTAATAAAAGAAACCAACACATCAGATAAATAGAATTGTTAAAAATGAAAATGAAAATTGCCAATATTAAACTTAGTGGGATATTTAATAGTAGCTAGGCAACAAAAAACATCAATGGATTGCATGATAAATCACACAAGTTTCCATGCATGCAAGGCGGAGAAATAAAAACAGGGGATACATACATAAAGAAAGTAAGCAACACAGGAGACAGGAGAAAGGAACCCTCACTGTGACTGCATTAAAATGTCTTGGAGTGCACATAGCTCCCCCTTTAAGTAGTAAACACAGGTACAATTGTTGGGACCATTTGGAGTCCTGGCCTCCAGCTGCTCTTCCCTGCTAGAGATCTTTACTTTCCTTCTGATTTGAGTTACTAAAGGCTATATCAAAGTTATTTACAAGCACGTGTTGTCTTGGCCTTGAGGATCAGAGGATAAGGTCTTCACCTGTTGGCCCAACTGACTGTCGGGTATATAAGCCTCCAAGGTGCTATTGAATAAAAGGCTTCTTATCAGTGACTAGAGGTCCGTGTCTCTGTCTCTCTGTCTGTGTGTCTTTGTGTGTTTCAATCTCCAACCCCTTGCCCGAAGCTCGTGAACTGTATGGTAGCACATAGAGCGCAGACAGGCATTGTGCGCTGCATATAATAACATTTGAAAATGATAGTTAAGAATTTTCAAACCAGTGAACGATCACAAACACACTTGCAGACTACTAGGTAAGCTAGATGGACACAAAAAAACACACACTTAGCTCTATCACAGCAAACTAAAGACCCAGTGACAAGGAAAAGACTCTTTAACCTGTGGTTCTCAACCTTCCTGATGATGCAACCCTTTAACAGGGTTCTTCATGTTGTGATGACCCCCAACCCCCAAATTATTTCATTGTTACTTCATAACTGTTACGAATTGTAATGTGAATATCTGTTTTCTGACTGTCTTAGGTGACCCCTGTGAAATTGTTGTTCAACCCCCAAAGGGGATGCGACCCACAGGTGTAGAACCATTGCTTTAACCAGTCTGAAAGTAGCGATAGTGCGCTTGCCGGCAAGGAAAGTTGGCAACAGAGAACTACAACAAAATCTTCCAAATGGGGTTTTCCACAAAGGAGGGGCTCAGACATCTCTACTGCTCATGGAAAGCTGTTTGCTGTTTGTCGATTCAGGGAGAGGGGAATCATGTATCCACAGATGACCCCATTAGGTTCTAGGGGATTGTTCCAAGTCAGTTATCACATAGAGGGACCTGCATAGACCAAATCTGTCACACACAGACAGCAAACATGGGAGAATCTGGGAAAGGGAGTACTGAGCAGAGGAGGGGTCAAGGAATTGTTGACAGGGATGGGAGGGAGAGAAAGAGGTGAGGGTGGAGGGGAGAGTAATCAGAATGCTCTATATACATGTCTGTATAAATGTCAAAAAACAAATTTAATCAACAGAGAGATGAAATGGGACTATTTATTGACATTTAGAAATCATGCAAAATAAATGCCACTGGAAACTCGGTCTCCTTAAAGAGTATAAATATGTATGAATATTTGCATATGTACGTGTATAAGATTAGATATTTGAAAAAATCAATAAAAAAGAATGAATACAAATAATTTTCAAAGAGGTTTTGGAAGAGAATCTCACCAAAAAGAATTTACAGAACATATTTTAAATAGAATAGCGTGGGCCTTGTTAGGAGCAAAGGAAAACGTTATAGATGTTAAATGGTTAGGTAAATTTGAATGAATGGTGGAGTCAACAGTAGAACTTGAAGAGAGGTCACAAAGACAACACATAAAGAAGTGAAAGTCAGCAGGAAGCTCTGGGTGGAGGGAATGTGGTTTGAATTAAGTATTATGTTGGAAAAGAGTAAAGTAAAGGCATTGAATGATGTTAAAATTTGAGAAAGACATGTATGCATATTTGTGATACAAAGATTAATACTGAAGAAATAGAGAAGATGTTCATTTCAAAATGGGGAGGAGAGGATTCAATAAGAATAGGCATTCATTTCAGACAAGGAATTGAGGGAAGACAAGGTGCAAATATAGCCAACGGAGAGCAAAGAACATAATGGTGGACTCACCCCCAATGGGCCAGAAATCCTGCTGATACAAATGACTTGCATACTTATAACCCAACACTCTACAAGCGGAGGCATAAAGATTGCTTCAGGTTTCAAGCCAGCCTGGACTAAAGAATTAGATGTTAGGGGGAAAATTAACTTCTTAAAGCACAAAGTTTCTTTTGAATTAAAAAAATACAGAATTACATTTTTATGTTTCTTTTACAGAACTCTTTTGAGAAGTAAGATAAAGTGAGATTGAACACAAAAAATGATTGAAATATATGTCAAGCAAACATTAGAGAAAAGAAGCCAGCAATTTTTGAAGTTTTCTTTTGGGTAATATCTGAACCACTAATGTTCAGCAAATTAGATACCAATAAAAGGGACAGTATTAGAAGCACATTGGGATGTTTCATAATATAAAATCTGAATCAATTGACAATGTAACAACTTAAATCTTTGTGTAAATAAACATGTATGGTCACCCTATCTTCATGAGACTATATTGTGCAATTTTAATGAAAAACACCCCCTACCCATCACAATCCTACTAGACAGTCAGCTGGCAATACTCCCGTGTGCAGGCCACTTCACCTCCCCTCAATGCACCTTGTAATCTATAAGTCCCACTCGGCTCCATAAACCCAACTGTCCACTATGGCATCAAGGGTTATGAAGACGATAAAGACCCTTAAAATAACTTTATGAAGATGATAAAGACCCTTCAAGAGGAAATTCAAAACTCGTTTAAAACATGGAGGAAAAGAAAAACAAAAAATTAGAAGAAATCAATAAATCCTTTAAAGGAAGTCAAGAAAACAAAGAAAAAACAATCAAACAGGTGAAAGAAACAGTTCAAGATTTGAAAATTGAAATAGAGGCAATAAAGAAAACAAATTAAGGGAATTATGGAAATGAAAAATCTGAGTAAATGAACAGGTACTACAGATACAAGCATAACCAATGAAATATAAGAGATAGAAGAGGAATCTCTATCATTGAAGCTACAATGGGGGAAATAAATTTATCAGTCAAAGTAGACATTAAAGCCAACAAAGTAATAATACAAAATATCCAGGAAATCTGGGACACCATGAAAAGACCAAATCTAAGAATAATAGGGATAGAAGAAGGAGAATTCCAGCTCAAAGGCACAGAAAATATACTCAACAAAATCATGGAAGAACTTTCCCACCTAAAGAAGGAAATGTGTTACAAAAATACAGAAAGCTTACAGAACACCAAATAGATTGTACCAAAAAAATTCCCCTTGCCACATAATAATCAAAATACTAAATATGCAGCATAAAGAAAGAATATTAAGAGCTGCAAAAGAAAAAGGACAGGTAACATATAAAGGCAGACCTATCAGAATTACACCTGACTTCTCAATGGAGACTCTGAAAGTCAGAAGGTCCTGGACAGATGTTCTGCAGACACTAAGAGACCACGGGTGCCACCCACACTATTATACCCAGCAAAACTTCTGATCACCAAAGATGGAGGAAACAAAATATTATGTCATGAAATCAGATTTAAATATACCTAGCCACAAATTCAGCCCCACAGAAAGTACTAGAAGGAAAACCAAACCCCAACAAAGTTAGCTGTACCCACAAAAACACAGACAATAGATAATCCCACATCAGCAAATCCCAGACAAGGGAAGCACATATACAAGATCACCACCACCACCAAACAACAACAACAACAACAGAAAATAAAATTAAGTGGTCATTAATATCCCTTAATATCAATGCACTTCATTCAATATAAAAGGACTAACAGGATGGATACAGAAACAGGAACCAACCTTCTGTTGCATACAAGAAATACACTTCAACTTCAAAGACAGACATTACCTTAGAGTAAAGGGTTGGGAAAAAACTTTCCAATCAAATAGCCCTGAGAAGCAAGCAACCTGGGGTAGCTATTCTAATATCTAACAAAATAGACTTTACACAAAAATTAATTAAAAAGAGATGGAGAAAGACATTTTATATTTATCAGAGGAAAAATTCAGCAAGATGAAGACTCAATTCTAAACATCTGTGCCTCAAATACAAGAGTACCCACATATCTAAAAGAAACATTATTAAAGTTTCAAACTCATATAAGATCACACATCTAATAGTGGGAGACTTCAACACCCCACTCTCAGCACCAGAAAGGTCTGTCAGACAGAAACTTAACAGAGAAATAAGGGAACTAACAGATGTTACGACTCAAATGAACTTAACAGACATCTATAGAACATTCCACCCAAACAGAAAAGAATATGCCATCTTCCAAGTACCTCATAAAACATTCTCTTAAACTGACCACATACTCAGTAAAAAAGTAAACCTCAAAAGATGCAAAAATTTGTAATAACCCCCTGTATCTTATCAGATTACCATGATTTATAGTTAGAATTCAACAACACAAATTACAGGAAACCACAAACTCATGGAAATTGAATAATGCTCAACTGAATCATCATTGGGTCAAGAAAGAAATAAAGAAAGAAATTAAAGACTTCCTGGAATTCATTGAAAATAAATGTATAACATACCCAAATACTTAGGACACTATGAAAACAGTGCTAAAAGGAAAGTTCATAGCCCTAAGCACCTACATGAAGAATTTGGAGAAATCTCACACTAGTGACTTAACAGCACACCTGAAAGCTCTAGAACAAAAAGAAACAAACTCACTCAGGAGGAGTAGATGACAGGAAGTAATAAAATTGAGGGTTGAAATCAATAATAAAAGAAATACAGAGAACAATGCAAAGAATCAATGAAACAAATAATTGATTCTTTGAGAAAATCAACAGGATAGACAAATTCTCATCCAAACTAACCAAAAGGCAAAGAGAGAATATCCAAAGTAATAAAATCAGAAATGAAAAGAGGACATAACAACAGACACAGAGGAAATCTAGAGAATCAGCAGGTCATACTTCAAAAACCTATATTCCACAAAATTGGAAAATTTAAAAGTAATGGACAATTTTCTAGATAGTTACCATATACCAAACTTAAATCAAGACCACTTAAACACTTTAAATAGGCTTTAACCCCTCAGGAAATAGGAGCAGTTATAAAAAGTTTCCTAACCAAAAACAAACAAACATAAAGAGTCCAGGGACGGGTGGGTTCAGTACAGAAGTCTACAGGAATTTCAAAGAAGAGACAATACTCCTTAAATTGTTCCACACAATAGAAACAGAAGGAACATTGTCAAACTCCTTTTATGAGGCTACAGTTACCCCCGATACCCAAAATCACACAAAGATGCAATAAAGAAAGAGAATTACAGACCAATCTTCTTCATGAACATTGATGCAAAAATACTCAATAAAATACCAGCAAACCAAATCCAAAAAGACATTTAAAAAAATCATTCATCATGATTAAATAGGCTTCATCCCATGGATGTGGGGATGGCTTAACATAAGAAAATCTGCCTATGTAACCCATCGTATAAACAAACTGAAAGAAAAAGAAGTCATATGATAATTTCATTAGATACTGAAAAAACCTTCAATGAAATACCCTTTATGATAAAGGACTTAGAGAGATTAGAGATACAAGGAACATACCTAAACATAATAAAGACAATTTACAGCAGCTGACAGCCAGCATCAAATTAAATGGAGAGAAACTCAAAGCGATTATACCAAAATCAGGAAGAAGACAAGGCTATCTATTCTTTCCATATCTCTTCAACATAGTACTCGAAGTTCTAGCTAAAGTAATAAGACAACAAAAGGAGACCAATGGGCTACAAATTAGAAGGGAAGAACTTACACTTTTTTTCTAGTTGCAGATGATATAGTATACTTAAGTGACTCTAAAAAGTCTACCAGGGAACTCCTACAGTTGATAAATGCCTTCAATAATGTAGTAGGATACAATATTAACTCAAAAAAATCAGTAGCCCTCTTATATACAAAGGATAAGGCTAAGAAAGAAGTCAGAGAAACATCACCCTTTACAATAGCCACAAATGACATAAAATATCTTGGGGTAACTCTAATCAAACAAGTAAAAGACCTGCATGGCAAGAACTTTAAGTCTTTAAAGAAAGAATTTGAAGAAGATATTTGAAAATAAAAATATCTCCCATGCTCTTGGATAGGTAGAATCAACATGGTAAAAACGCAATCTTACTAAGTCTTTCAATGCAATCCTCTTCAAAATCCCAACATAATTTTCATAGACCTTGAGAGAACAATACTCAACTTCATATGGAAAAACAAAAAAGCCAGGATAGCTAAAACAATACTATACAATAAAGGAATTTCTAGAGGAATCATTATCTCTGACCTCAACCTCTACTCTATAGTTTTAATAATAAAACAGAACAGTTGTATTGGTACACAAACAGACACATGGATCAATCAAATCAAATTGAAGATCCTGGCATTAATCTACAGACCATGAACATCTGAATTTTGAGAAAGAAGCAAAACTGTACAATGAAAAGAAAAAAAAATTCAACAAATGGTGCTGGCATAACTGGATGTCAAGATGTAAAAGATTGAAAGTTGATCCATATCTTGTACAAAGCTCAAATCCAAGTGGATCCTAGACCTCAACATAAATCCAGTTACACTGAACCTGATAGAAGAGGAAGTGTGAAGTATAGTTGAATGCATTGGCACAGGAAGCCACTTGCTAAATAGAACACCAGTAACACAGACACTGAGAGCAACAATCAATAAGTGGGACCTTATTGAAATGTTTCTGTAAAGCAAAGGACATGGTCAACAAGATAAAAACAACAGTCTACAGAATGGGAAATGGTCTTCACCAACACCACATCTGACAGAAGACTAGTCTTCAAAATATATAAAGAAC
The DNA here is from genome assembly GCF_982192425.1 of Myodes glareolus. NCBI lineage: Eukaryota > Metazoa > Chordata > Mammalia > Rodentia > Cricetidae > Myodes > Myodes glareolus. The sequence continues at coordinate 8,580,466 of NC_142041.1, read as the reverse complement.
TCAAGAAACTAGACATCAGAATACCAAATAATCCAATTAAAAGCTGGGATACATATCTAAACAGAGTTCTCAACCAAAGAATCTCAAATGACCTATGAAGTGGGGTAGAAGGTGTTTTTCTTCTTCTTCTTTTTTAAATCATTTTACATACCAACCACAGATTCTTCTCCTTCTTAACCCCCCCCCCCCCACCGCCGCCCTTGCCTCCCTCCTAACCACCTCCCATCTATTCCTCAGAAAAGGTAAGGCCTCCCATGGGGAGTAAACAAAGCCTGACACATTCTACTGAGGCAGGATCAAGACCCTCCCCCTTGCAATGAGGCTGAGCAAGACATCTCGCCATATGGAATGGTGTCATGTGTCAGGGATAGATACTGGTCCCACTGCCAGGGATCCCACAAATGACTCTGATTTGTGTCAACTTGACAGAAACTATCACACAGGTCTTTACCCACTAAGATATTTGTCCAGTCCTTCACATTATTTGAAAGAACTTATAGAATTTGTATTCTCTTGAAATAGTCTTTTTTTTTTTTTTTGATCCAAAATGGGGCTGGATAGATGGCTTGGTAGTTAAAGGTACTAGTTTTGGTTCCATAGGACCTAGTTTGATACCCAGAATCCACAGGGTCTCCCAACAACCTGTAACTCCAGTTCCAGGGGATCCAAGACCTTTTTCTTGCCTCTATAGGTACGAGGCATGCATATGACGAACAAACAGGGGTGTGCACATGCACGCGTGCATGCCCAAAAAACATATTTTTAAAAAGAGCCAAACTATAAAACGAACTGTATCAAGTTTCATGTAGTAAATGTACACTTTTTGACAAGTGATGAACCACTCATGTGACCATGGGCCTGTAAACTTATGTCACTTAGTGAGATTGTCACCATCTTAGTTTGGATAAAAAGATTCTATGATGTTATATAGTGAAGGCATCACTTGAAGTTTTATTTCTCCAATCATGTTCCTGTCATTAAGCAATAAGTCCTTGCATGAAATCCCATCAAGTATCCTTTACCATGACACCATTTAGCTAGGAATCAGTAAACAAGGGGAAATTTAGACAATTCTCACGTGTTGATGTTTCGAAACCTACTCCCACTTAGACAGGGTTCCACAGGGAAGGTGTGATTCAGATCTGGACAGTGAAAACACTAAACACCCTAGGGCAGGAAGGGCAGTGGCAACAGGGCTTTGAGCAGACACCCTATGAGGAAGAAAGCCTGAGATTGGATGGGACTATTAGGAAAAAGAACAAAGCAGAGATGTAGGTAATGAAACAAGAGCCCACAGTAATGAAATACACAGCAAACAGAGGTACTGAAAAAAAAATCAAAGGTTGACTTTTAAAAAGTCTACTAAAGCTGACAAACATCTAATCAGTTCCCAGGAAGTGTGTATGGTAGAGAGAGAAGAGGGAATTGTCAGTTTGAGGAACTGAAAGACAGAGATCATCACACATTTGGTGGGCATTGCATTTGTTCCCATCCCTTGCGTAAGCTATCTTTCCACTTAGAGCATCTAGGCACCTAGCCCATTTCAGTGAGTACTCATGCAGTAGAATGCACAGTTGATGCTCACATAGTTTGTGGTCCTGGCTTTCCCCTCTTCGTTATGGTTACTCGAAAGGAAAACCATTTCTCCCCCTCAGTTAGATTTTACTTAAAATGGAGAATAATCTTAATTCATCGATGATAGCTATGCAATATAAGAGTAATTGGCTGTTATCATTGTAGTCATGGGCTCTTGACGTTTTGGATGTGTTAGACAAGACACACTGAATATATTTAGTTCAAAATTGGTTTCTAGAACTGATGAAAATGGAAGACGGAAGCTGTTCATTGGGAAGATGGGAAGGGCTGAAGTGAAGATGGCCCGAGTGGTGGGTCTGAGGAACCACTGCTGCACTAGTAAAAGCAACAAATCACTTTATTTACAAGTTGATAATTAACACATTTATAAACAGTTATTTCTACAGAGACTGTCTCTTTAGATTGTTTTTTGACAACAGAACAATTAAACAACAATTTTTGGCTTTTAGTTTCTTTTCCACTAGGTAATCAGACTAGATTAGATAATGCCTAATCTTCAGTAAATAGTCTTTTTTAAATTGATTTTTATTGAGCTGTACATTTTTCTCTACTCCCCTCCCTGCCTTTCCCCTCCCTTTCAACCCTCTCCCAAGGTCCCCATGCTCCCAATTTACTCAGGAGATCTTGTCTTTTTCTATTACCCATGTAGATTAGATCTATGTATGTCTCTCTTAGGGCCCTCATTGTTGTCTAGGTTCAAAAAACAGTTCTTATATCAGAAAGGGAACATTCCAGAATAACAAGGGACTAGACTTAAGAGTCATAAATTCTTTGATAAATAAATATTATGGGATGGGAGTGTATCTTGCCATAGGAATATGGACAAGATTCTCACCATACAATTTGTCTTCCATTAAAGAGATAGGTACTGAACAGGTATAGGCTATATAAAAAGTAAGGTATTATCATACAGATTAAAAACAAGTTTGAAAACTCCTTGCTGTTGAGACAGGGACTCACTGTACAGCCCCTGCTATCCTGGAACTCAGAATGTAGATGAGGCTAACCTCAGATTCACAGAGAGCGTCCTGCTTCTGCCTCCAGAGTGCTGGGGCTACAAGTGTGAGCTACCACACCCAGACTTCAAAGTTCTTACTGTTGTGCTTGGCTCATAACAAACATATAATAAATGCTGATGGAGACTCTTGTTATTATTGACAGAAATTCAATATCATTTCATCCAAGTCGGTAGAGCTATGAGTTGTATCAGAGTGGCCTTATTGGCAGGAAAATAACACGTAGAACAAGGCTGCCTTAGGTTTTTATTGCTGTGAAGAGACACCATGACCACAGCAACTCTTATCTATGAAAATGTTTAATTGAGGAACTCGCTCACAGTTTCGGAGGTTCAGTCTATCAACATCACAATGGGAAGCATGGCAGCATGGCAGCATGCAGGCAGATGTGGTGCTGGAGCCGAGAGGCCTACATCTTGACTCAAAGGCAACAGGAAGTTGACTGACTGTCACACTGAGGGGGACTTGAACGAAAGAGACCTCCAAGTTCACCTCCACGCGACACACTTCCTCCAACAAGGCCACACCTCCTAATAATGCCACTCCCTTTAGGGTCCATTTTCTTTCAAGCCACCGCAAAGGCCTGATCTGAAAAAAGCAGGGAAACTTAGCTCGACACTAGAAGAGTCTGTAATAGATAGACCATGCCTCATTTTCCCCAAGTATGATGTTCTCAAGTCAGGAGTCAGGAATACAGTAGGCTCCTTGCTTACTTAATTATGAATTTCTCTTTAAACCCATTCTGTCCGGCCTGTGAAGATGATTGTGTGATGGTGATTTCAGCTGAATGCAGGGCACTATCTAGGGCTTCCTCTTTATTTATTGTCCCCCGAGGAGGCAGTGTGAAGGTATAAACATAGAATTACACATAAATCTGATACCTCCTGTATCACATTTCTCAATTTCCTTTTTCTGCAGCTTGCCTGGAGGAGTCCAATGCAGTTTTCTCATGCCGTACATTTCTCTCCGCCCCCACATGCAATTGTCTTCGAGCTCCTCACGTGGTGGATGATGCGTTGGCTTCAGCAGCCTCCTTGCTATGCCTCATTTATCTCAAGCTTATATTTGCCCTCTCCTCTGGTGAGTCACGCTGGTGGCGCCAGAGCCCAGGGCTGTGCCAGCCTGCCCCTGCAAGAACTTCATTCCCCAGAGCCGAGCAGCGGCAGCGACGCCTGCCTTTCACTCTGAATGGATAGTAAAATGTGGTGGCTCACACAGAGAAGCCAGCACAGTCTGGTGTATTTGTGAAGAAGGGAGACTGGAAGGGAAGCAGAAAATTTCTCTAAGTGGCTGTTTTCAGGGTGTGTGTGTGTATGATCCTGAGCACAGCTCAGCCCTGAGCATTCCTGCTGAGGTTCTAAATGAATTGGGTTTTATTTCCTCCCTTCATCTTGTTCTATACAAAATCTACTCCTCGGAGAAAAACTAGGTAATTCAGTAATCAGAAAAAATAAATCACATAACACTGAAAATTCTACTATCCAGAAATTACCACTGCACATAGTTTTGATTATCGGTCCTATTAGAATTTTGCTTATTCTAATAGGTTTAAAAGTGTTGGATCTTGTACTGTTTTGTACCATTTTAAAAATGCGAAAACCTTTCCCCAGATTGTAACTCTGGTGTATTTTTAGTAAACCTGAAAGGTCCCTGGTGTTGTGTATGTGTTGCCTAAGGGCATACAGTCCATTAAGCCAAGGCACCGTTCCATTGCGCTCCTGTGTCTCATGGGGGAGGTTAGGGGTCTCTATCTCACACCCTACTGCACTCCAGGCACCTGCTTTCTCTGCTTTGTTGTGCTGTTTACATTGTCTGTGCACAGATGCTGATGGCTGCCCAGGAGCCTTCATTTCCGCCTTTCCTATGGAGCTGCGTTCTGGGAGGCCAAGTCCTCCCCTCACAATCCACCCTCGCAATCACGCTCCGCTATCGCTAATTTACCTTCTACAGAGTCCACATTATCCGAGATGAGGGGCCTCGGTGGGAAATTTCAGAAGTCAAAAGGCACTGAGAAGACAAGGGACAGGTCCATTAGCAGGGTCCATTAGTTCTGTAAGAACCCATCCTCCATATATGTTGTGTATATTCCATTTTAAGTAAAATTGCCAAGAGAAGCTAGGCACAGAGCAGGATTTATAGTCAATGGTAACTGGTTCCGTTAAAGCAGCCTCATAGACAGCCAACTGATATACACAGGACAACTGTTACATGCCAGGTGCTTCCCAATAAGATGTCTAATTTCAACCTTAAGATCTTCATTCCAGTCAGGGAATATTGGACCATTTTTCAAATAAGAAGCCTGAGGTCAAGAAGACTTAGATGGATTCTCAAGCTCCCACAACTAGTGCTGCTAACTAGACCCAGAACACCAGCTGCCCAGTTGAAGTTGGTGCTTTGGACTTCCCTGCTCGCCATCTGGCGTTAAGTCTACTCTGATTGCAGGGAAACTATCTTGGATAATGTTCTTGTGGAAGGTCCCAGAGAATAGAAAATTAGGACTATCTTGGTGGTTATTGCTACAAACTCATGGCGCCTATGTTCTTGAGGAAGGGCCTATCTTACAAAGTGAATCGAAGAGGCTGACACAGGTTCCTCTTCCACTGATTGCGCATTTGGTATTTTTTCAGGAAGGAGACTGCAAGTCATATGATCACATTTTGCTAGAAAGGGATCTCACTAGGATTTCAAACCTGTATGTGCAGCTTGTTTACGCCTTTGAGAACATCCATGGAGTGCTTTTCACTACGCCCAAACACTTGGACTCTTTTTGCGATAAACTGTTAGCTGTAGGAAGCGTATAAGGAGACTCCTTGACCCTTCCACTGACGGCACTTAATACATCATCATCGCTTTATTGGAACAAAAAGATTCATGTCCATTTGACAGAATGATTGTGAGGCGCTGCTCAGTGCCCATACAGCTTCCTTCTGGTCCCGGTTCCCTCTGTGGAGGGGAATCCAGATTCATGAATCTTTCATGAGGTCAAGCACTCCTGTTAACTGGTCTCCCACATTGCTTAGCATTTCCTTTGCTTTATTCAAGAGCTTCTTGTTGCTAAAAATGCCGGACGCCCAAGGCAGCAGAAGCCGAATAGGAACCGCCCACAGGTGTCAGATTCAGAAATTACAGCGAGAACATGCCCCTGTTTCTGACTCTTTTCTCTAAGACAAATCCGTGATTTTTCAAAGAAACTCGTTGCTTATAGGAGGAAGTTTGGGGTGGATAGAACTGTACAGTTGCTGGAAGCAAGCGGACAATCTGCCAGTTTCCAGACTATTTATACACCCCAAGCAAATTGGGCCGGGCACACCTTCCTAAACTGGGTCATTAGCTTCATATAGGATTTTGCAAAATATGCAACAGTAAAGGTTTCTGACGGATTAAAAAACTACTTCAAAAGCAAACACATAGTGAATCCAGAGCGCCTCCAACGGTGCTCAGCAGTGTTGCATCAAGACCTGAAATGTCACCTTGTTTTTGAACACATAACATGTGCACATTGTTCTGTGCATGCTGGCACACCACACAGTACTGCACAACACGGCCTGGAAAGTCTCGACTTGGGTCTGAGTCTATTGTGAGTTGTGAATTGTGGCATTTTGACTGCACTTGCAAAGTGTTTGTTCTTAAAGAAATGTCAGAGTTGAACTGTGGAAAACAACGACGTTTAATGTTTTCTTATCATTCCTCAGTACGGTAGGCAGCAAAGCAATTTGTGTTTGACAGTATTGCATTGGAATTCTTTCCAAAATTGCTGTTTGAGTTGCTTATAAGTTTAATAAAAATTAAAGATAGTTTTTAAGTTGGGATTAGGACGGGATGTCTAACAATTTCTAAACATACTTCTTCCATTTTGTGCGGAAAGCAGTTGTTCTCATCATTGATAGTTATAAAAATCAAAATAGCGATTGACTCAAAAAATTAAAATGTTCTGTCAAAGTGGAATCCTCATACACAGCAAACAAGCATGCTTGCTTCATTAGGAGGCAGATTTGCTTTCTTAACAAATGGTAAAATTACATGTACATCAAATAACTGCTTTAAAGTCGGGCATGGTGGCACACACCTTTAATCCCCGCACCTGGGAGGCAGAGGCAGACAGATCTCTGTGAGTTCGAGGCCAGCCTGGTCTACAGAGTGAGTTCCAGGACAGTTAGGGCTGTTATACCAAGAAACCCTGTCTCAAAAAAAAAAGCAAAAAAAAAAAGTTTCTCAGGAAATGTTTGATTTGTATGTCTATTTTATGTGAGTATATAACAGATATTATAAATAGATTTCTGAAAGAAAAACAAATAAAAAGAGGACTTGACTGCTCCTAGGTGTGGGAGGAAAAGTTTTCTGTAGCTATGTGGGAGAACATAGCAGGAGGTGTCTGGAAGGGTCCAGAGTGAGCATGACTCTGAGCCAGGCCATGTGAAAAGAGGGAGGAGGGAGGAGGAAGAGAGGGGAACCTGGAGAAGCAGCTGACAGGCAAAAGGGTCGCAAGGGCCAGGATAGTCAAAATGGTTCAGTTATATAGGAAGAGTATCTGGGGGAAGGGGAGCCCAGGCCCTGGCCTGGAGAGTTCAGGGTAGTGGGTGGGGTAAGTCAGCAAGAAGGTCTCTGTAGCAGGTGGAGACTGAGGGATACTGGCCGAACTTGGTGACCAAGCCCACTTTGATATATTAATAGGCACCTCAGCCGTTTGTCCAGGCTTTGAGACCTAACAATTTCTTAGGTGAATAAGGTCTTCATTCTTAGCCATATTGTACCCAGTGTCAGACTCTTATTCATTTCGAAGCTGTATACTATTCCATCGTCTGTATGTTCCCCGTTTTGTTTTCCTGCAATCACCTGGCCTGCTTCCATGTACAGTTCATAGGTAGAAGGCTGCTATGAACACGACAAACCAACACTTATAGGAGTCTGTGCTTTTTTTTAATAAACCCCAATGTTGGGGAGATACCCGGAAATGGAGCTACTGGTTCTTATGGTAGTTCTGGATTCAGTTTTTCTCAGGTCTCACTATGTTGATTCTTATAGAGGTCACACAGTCTTACATTTCCATCAGGAAAGAGCAGGCATTTTGACTTCCCTATGTTCATATCAGCACCCTTTTCCTTAAAACAAAACAAAACAAAAATGCCCCATTCTTACAACTGTGAAAGGAGAATGTTTTAATACCAAACCTTTCTGATCTTTTAAAGCCAATTTAAAAAAAAAAATCAATGGTCTCTACTTATCTCAATTCTGCTTATTCTCTCAGCTATAGTTTTATATTCTTTTGGTGTCACAGTTTAGCTAATCTCATTTTTCTCACCTGTCTGCAGCCCTAGCAGGCACGTACTGAATCTAGTTGGCAAACAGTTCAAGCACAAAGAGCTCATTAAAACAGACACTTGATGAATATATAGTGAAGTTAGTTTAATAAGTCAGTATGCCAGAATTTTATAATCAATTTCCAGCCTATGTAGAAAATTTTATTGTTACCTATTATTTGCCAGATCCTGGATCTGACTGCAACTGCAGGGCACTGTTGCCCACAGCTGCAGGGCACTGTTGACCACAGCTGCAGGGCACTGTTGACCACAGCTGTAGGGCACTGTTGACCACAGCTGCAGGGCACTGTTGACCACAGCTGCAGGGCACTGTTGACCACAGCTGCAGGGCACTGTTGACCACAGCTGCAGGGCACTGTTGGCCACAGCTGCAGGGCACTGTTGGCCACAGCTGCAGGGCACTGTTGGCCACAGCTGCAGGGCACTGTTGGCCACAGCTGCAGGGCACTGTTGGCCACAGCTGCAGGGCACTGTTGACCACAGCTGTAAAGCACTGTTGACCACAGTTATAGCACATTGCTGACTACCCTTGCTCAGAGAATTTCTCAGATCCCCTGTTAACACCTGTCTTTGTTAGGGTTTCTATTGCTGTGAAGAGAGACCACGACTATCACAACTCTTATAAAGGAAAACATTTCATTGTGGTAGTTAGTTACAGTTTCAGAGATTTAGTCCATTATCATCATGGTGAGTTATGTCTGACGTCTGAGGCGTGAAGGCAGGCATGATGCTGAGGGGGCTGAGAGTTCTTACATCTTGATTCACAGGCAACAGGAAGGCATGACTTGAGCATATATGGGACCTCAAAGTCCACCTCGTCAGTGACACACTTCTTCCAAGAAAGCAATACCTGCTCCAACAGAGCCACACATCCCAGTCGGGTCGTTACCTATGAGATTATGGGGGCCAGTAACATTTAAACTACCACATTCCACTCACTAACCCCCATAAGCTTGTAATAATCCCATAATGCAAAAATGCATTTAGTCTAACTTCAAAAGTCCTCATAGTCTATTCCAGGCTTAATATTTAATAGTCCAAAGTTCAAAGTCTTTTCTGAGATTCATGCAATCCTCTTAACTGTCATTCCTTTAAAAAATCAAAATCAAAATAACAAATCACATACTTCCAACTTATAATGGCACAGGACGTAAATTAACATTCCAAAATGTAGGGAAAGAAGCATAGTGAAGAAATACTGGGCCAAAGCAAGACCTAAAACCAGTTGGGCAAACTCCAGACTCTGCATCTCTATGTCTGATGTCCAAGTGCTCTTCAGATCTCCAGCTCTTTTCAGCTTTGTTGACTGCAGAACACTTCTTTCTCTTGGACTAATTCCACTCCCTCTCAGCAACTTTCCTTGGCAGTATCTCATGGCTCTGGCATCTACAACATCTTAGGGTCTCCAAGGCAATCCAATCTTCAACTTCACAGCATCATGCAACGGCCTCTCTAGGTCTCCATTCAGGAACAACCCTGACACATGCAGTTTTTCTTAGTCATGGAGGCAAATTCCATAGCCCCCTTCTTTTATCCTTAACTCCAGAGACACATGGCCAAAGCTGCCAAGTTCTGCTGCATACTAGGACTGGAACGTGGCCTCCTTATTCAATTTCACCATCACCAGTTTTCTGTGCTTCACTACCTAAGCTTGGCTATCTTGGAACTGGATCTGTAGACCAGGGCTGGCTTTGAACTCAGAGATCTTTCAATTACATCTTCAACAGCTTTCTGTTTTTGATGGCTTCCTTTAGTGCCTAAGTTTGGCTGTTCTGGAACTTGCTCTGTAGACCAAGATGGCCACAATCTCAGAGATCTACCAGCCTTTACCTTCCAAGTGCTGGGATTAAAGTCATGCACCGCCACACCCAGCTCTAAGCTTTTCTTTAATTCCTTTTCACAAGTTGGAAACTTACCTGGGTGAAATCTTGCCCCAAGGTCACCACTCCCTTTAGTCTATTTCTTAATCTGTTTATCTCCTTGAACACAGGATTTGTTTCATTACACTTTCTGGTGTTTCTTTTCTCCTCAAATATCTTTTCTTTGCTCAGCTTATTTCTTTGCATTATATATCCTCAGAGTTAACACTAGTAACCACACAGCTGAGTCTATACTAGGCTGTTTTGAGATTTTTCTCTGCCAAGGGAATTAATCCAAAACTCAGGCAAACTTTTCAGACAAGGGCAAAATAACCCAGCCATATTCTTCACCAAAATATCACAAGAATAATTTCTAGGAAACACACTGAAACTTCTTGAGTCAGGTTCCAAAAGTTTAAATCATTATCAGCACCATTGTCTTTCATATACCTACTAGTGTGGATCATTAATCAATGCTGAAACATTCTATTGCTTTCCTAACCCAAAGTACCAAAGTCCAAATTCCTCCAAGTGAAAACATGGTCTGGTCTATTATAGCAATATCACAGTCCTTGGTACCAACTTCTGCCTCAATTAGTTAGTTATGGCTTCTATTGCTATGAAGAGACATCATGACCATGGCAACTCTTATAAAAGAAAAGATTTAATTGTGGTGGCTTGGCTTATAGTTTAGAAGTTTATCCCATTATCATCATGGTGGGAAGAAAGGCAGCATGCAGGCAGACTTGGTGCTGGAGAAGTAGCTGAGAGTTTTTGCATCTTCACTCAGAGGCAACAGGAAGTGGTCTGTGATACTGGGTGTGGCTTAAGCATACATGAGACCTCAAAGCCCACCTCTACAGTGACACACTTCCTCCTACAAGGCCACACCTACTCCGACAAAGCAGTAATGTATTCCCTGAGGTTACAGGGGTTAATTATATTCAAATTACCACAATACCTTAAATGCCACTGTAGGAATTAAAAACAATTTAGGAAGTGATGTCCTTGCTCAGGTCACAGAGGCAGTAAATGTCTACTCAACTCTGGGTATAAAGAAAAGGATCTGCTGAGCAGGAGGCTGTGTGTGTGTGTGTGTGTGTGTGTGTGTGTGTGTGTGTGTGTTTAAGAGAGAGAGACTGGAAACAAATAGGCAGGGTTTTTTTTTTTCTGCTTGGACTGCTTAAGAAGCTCCATTTTCTATCATTCACATCTCCCTCAGCATTCAGGGTATAAACACTGTCACATTCACAGAGAACCTTACCCTACCTTCCCCAGTTAGATTTGGCTTTTAAAATAGCCTTCTTTGGGACCCTGGATTGCTCCCTAAGCCTGCTGCTAAACGCCTTGGCTGTTGAATACTTTACTCCCTACAATGCAGCCAGGCTGCACTGCGCTTTCTTTGTGGGGTTCTCTGTTGCCTGCACAGTGCATGCTTGATATCTGGCAGTGGAGAGAGCTTCGATGAGTGAGTGAAAGTCCTCATGAAGCATCTTGTCCCCAGGGGGTCAGCTGTCTCACAGCACAGGTACAAATGACTTTTGCCAACACAAATATTGCCATCAACAAGTTTCTGTGTGAACAAAGAAAAGGAAAATATCATTTTTACTGCAGTGGGAGCGAACCCAAAGATTTCACAGTGACAGGGGCTTCTGAGTTGGGCTGTGTGTTCTAAAGTGAAGCATGAAATTGGGGTATATGGTTGGCTAGGGAAGGGGAATTTTAATCAGAGTAGTGAGACCCCCACAGTATGTGCATGGAATATCAACTGGATCAATTCAGTCCCAGTACAAGAACAGAAATTTGTAGGGTTGTGGAGGTTCCTTCACTTGGGCATCTGATATTTATTGTGCTAGCTGTGTACTTGTATTGAGGTATCGATGATGGCGAGGCCCTTCTTAGTGTTGGAAAAATACTGATTGAGATAGATAAACAATAATTGCTTTCTGAAACCAATGGCCTTGACCTTCTTGACCTGGAACCCTTGTAGAAGGAGCTATCTGCCTCTGAGTGTGGGGTCTTCCCAGCTTAATTTTGCGTAGATTTAGGTTCTATTTGAGCAGAGCAACAGCTGCTGGTGTGGACATGACAACTTCCTAATTCAATTTTCAAAATTTAAACTTTGGCTGGGAAAGAATTTCATTTTAAAGGTGAGTCGCACACACATGCCACAGTTCTGGTATCCTAATTCATGACTCCGTTTTGCCTTCCCTTGGTTCACCAGCATTGTGCACAAAGCCTGTTGTATTTTGTGGCTGACTTATATGCCACTAATTGGCCTGTTCCGTCAGCTTGGCCAGTGAACACCATTGTTGAAGACATCAGCTACAGGAGGCAATGACAGTTCCTTCTCTGGATGGCTATGACACCTCAGTTTTAGCTGAGCAGCAGAGGGTTCAAAGTCCTGTCCTATCTTCACTCCAATCCAAGAACCCAGTAAGTAAAGACAGTTATGTTTTCCCTAAACTGGCAGAACACTGAGAACTGGCCTTCTTGGGTTGGACATTGTGGTGATTTGAATGCAAATGGCTGCGTTGGGTACCATTTGGAGGCGTGGCCTTGTTGGAGGAAGTCTGTCACTGGAGGTGAGCTTTGAAGTTTCAAGTGCTCAAGCCAGGCCCAGTGTCAGTCTCTCTTCTTGCTGCCTGTGGATCCAGATGTAGCTCACTCAGCTACTCTCCCAACACTATGTCTACCTGTATGCCGCCATGCTCTTCACCATGATAATGGACGAGACTTCTGAACTGCAAGCCACCTCTAATTAAATTCCTTCCTTTATAAGAGTTACCGTGGTCATGGTGTCTTTTCACAGCAATGAGACATTGACTAATGCAGAAGTACATCCCAATTTCCAGGGGATGTGGTTAAAAAAAATACAGGCTGCAATGTCTCTAGTGTGCAGGGATCAAGCCAGCCAACTGGGGTCCTAAAATCTTTTCAGAGATACTGGTGCATGCTTAGATCTGAAAGGCATTGTCAAACCTGTCCTAGAGCCTGGACTTCAGATTGAGCAGGTACGTGACCCTAGGTCATTCATCTATTGAACCCATCCTAGCTTCTCATGTGTATATTGGCTTTAACCAAGGAAGACCTGGTAACAAATGAAGTAGCTGACTTGTAACCTGACATACTTTTCAGCCACACGGAGCATGTGAGGTAAATGTGGATTGTAAGGTTTCCTATAAAGGGTCTTAGCTTCCCTCTCTGTATTCCCAGAGAAAACAGGGGCAGAAGGAGAAAGGGTTCTAGTGACTTCCCAGAAAGCCTGTCTGCCTTTGAAGTAAAAGATTCTGTCATTCGTGGACTGATTTTGGAGCAATTCTGGCTTAAGGAACTTTCTGGTAGTGGGAGGGAAAACCTTCTGGATGCTGCAGGTTAGTAAGAGCAGAGAAGGCTTGACTGGGCAGTCACAGCTAGGGCCTCTACCCAAAGTTCTGATCCACCTTCATCTTCTTCAGGGAGGGGAGTCTCAGTCTTGACAATGTAAAGACTTAAAAACACTAAGTCAGAAAGTAGAAATACCTGAAATATACTGTGTTTTGTGGTTTTTTTCATCTTTTTTTTGAGCCAGGATTTCTCTGTGTAGCTTTGGAGCCCATCCTGATACTTTGCTCTGTAGATCAGGCTGGTCTTGAACTCACAGAGATCTGCCTTCCTCTGCCTCCTGAGTGCTGGGATTAAAGGCATACACCACCACCGCCTGGTGAAAATACCTGAAATATTTTGTTGCCTATTAATAGATAAGGTAATTTCTCTTTGCGCTCCATCTCCCGTACATTTGCTGAGAAGGAGTATCTATTGGTTTCATGAAGTGATAGATTTCTTCCAGGCACACATGCTGATTTAGTTTCAAGCATATGGCAGGATTCTTTAAAGACTCTATTTTTCACGTACTGGGGAAAGAAGATCTCTAGATCATTAATTTCGAAGAAACAGCTCTGACAAAACAGGAGATAAGTCAGAGTGGTGCTACCCAGCCTGCTCTTCTGGCAGGGGCTATGATAGCTTAAGAAATCAGCTTAAGAGGACTGCAAAGCGACTAGGACATCCTGTGGAGCTTTAATATGAACGTTAACTAGCTGTAAATGCAATCAGAACTAACACACGGGCCCTGCTGGGAGGAGGGACAGCTTAGAAACTGCTGAACAGGTAGGCGAGTATCTGAGCAAATCTGAGAACAGGGTTGGTGGCTTCAGAACTTACAAGAAAGCCCATTAATTTGGTCTTTTCCCCTTCTACCTTCATATTACAAGATTTCAAGTACTGTTCCTATTCCCCTCCAGGCCCACCTGAATTTGTCACCCTCCTGCTTCAGCCCTGAGTACCTCACAGGATGACAGAGTTGGATTTTAAGTGACTCCCCAGGTTTTCCCTCTGTTTCCATGTCTCTTGCTCTTTGTGCCCATGTGATCTTGCTGTGTATCACAAATAGCAGGAGTGCCTTCATTTTTAATGTTGCATAATAGTCTATCATAAGATTTACATGCATATACATTTAATATTAAAAGACATCTCTTACTTCAGAGTCATAAAGACATCTTTCAGTATCTTACCACGCTCTTCTGAGACTTAGAAATAATTTCTCTGCTTCCGGGTTTAAATACAACACCAGTAACTTTTGTGGATGGTATGCTGTAGGGATGTAATATCTTCCCGTTTTCTCTCTGAGTGGAAAGTCAATGCTCTTGGTACTGTGTGTCAAATCATGCTTTTCCTGCACATCTACAGTTCCTATGATATCACAACATGATGTACATATTCTCACATTTACTTGAGTTTTTTTTAAATGTTATGCCTTTGATTTATTTTTAAGTCCCTAATGTCAGTTTTAGATTATCATCTTAATGAAGTCTTATTATCTGCTAGGGAAAGTCCCCTTTTCCTGATCATTTTAGTATGTATTCATCTATTATGAACTGTGAGTTTAGGTTTTTTTGTGGCTGGTGATGTTTAATTTTACTGTTTTGGAGACAAAAAGTGTTTGACTCCAGCATCTTTTGAAAGTTCATATAGATGCTAATGTTAATTTTGCTGAGAAGTGATATACTTTGAACTTTGGCTTTCTAAAACCTTCTTAGACCTGCAAGTGGCCAGCGCTCATGTTTGGAAATTGTTCTTCTGTTTCCCATTGCTGAAGTCAGATGTCTACCATCACCAATGGTCCCTTAGCCCACTTGTGCTGGTTGCCTTTTATAATTGAGAAAACGCCTCCATAATGTTGGCCCGTAGGCAATCTTGTGAGGGATTGTCTTAATTAATGATTGATGTGGAGAGCCTAGCTCACTGTGGGGGGCGCCATTACTGGGGTGGTGGTACTGGGTCTATAAGAAAACAGATTGAGAAAGCCATGGGAGTAAGTCAGTAATCGGGGTTCCTCCATGGCTTCTGTTTCAGTTCCTGCCTTGAATGACTTCCTTCAGTGATGGAGTATGACCTGAGACTTGTAAGAAAACACAAACCCTTTCTTGTAGAGAGCTGTGTGAAGCGATGGCGCCAGCTTCCACCTTCCACGATCCCCAAAGCCAGTGCTCTCAGTGGTAAACAACACCTTATTTGGCTAAGGCCAGAATCACGTGATGATCGTAAGCTGCTTGCGTATAAGTGGACCTATGGACAGTGTCCACGTGGCGATCCAGGATTGGCTGCCCAGGGCTACTTAAGGGCTGGGAGGAGCTTGCCCAGAGAGAGAAACTATTGTAACAAGGTCCTGTGTAAACTGCTTGCAAGAAGAGCTCCGGTGTTGCGTCTTCCTTGCTGGTCGGGGCGGTCGCGACACTTTCTGCTCCAAGTTGCTTTTGTGTTTTATTATAGCAGTAGAAACCAAACTAAGACACCATCTGACTTCAGCCTCACTCACCCATACATAGTATGGTATCCTGTATGCTACTGTTTGGATTTTACTTGAGGATAGTGTGTGTTTCGCTTGTTCACTGGGTATGTCATCTGCTGGGTTTCTCTGTTTTCAGTCGCAGGCACCCTCGCTATGTGTTTTTTTAACTCACTGGCTCTTTCCTGCCAGAGAATGGTGGTTCTTTTAGAATCAAGATGTCAGTCTTGATTTCCTCTCTCCCACCTATTTCTTAAATTCACACTTGTACTTACTAGTGTGGAGTTGTCTTAGGCATCCCTGATTGTTTTAGGGTCCACTGTGTGGGGCATTGTCTCAAACTCATGGCAAGCTTCTTCCTTCAGCTTTCTATGTGAGGAGATTAGATGTACATGTGACCACACCTGTGGGTTTTTTTTTATGCCAGACACATGAATCTGGGTTATTGATTAGTCTGTTCAATTTTATGTCTTGTTTTTATGATTTGTAAAGTTTATATTATTTCCCTCTATTTCTTGTTTGTGTTTAAACATTAGGATAAAGCCATTAATCATTTTGTCATGGTTGGGTGTGGATTTATGTCTTAGGTACTTTTCTATTGCTGTGTAAAACATCACCACTGAAGTTCGTGATGATGGATGGGGGTACGGCAGCAGCAACAGCTGAGAGCTCACACCTTGGTCCACAAGTAGGAGGCAGACAGTGAGAAGCACACTTGGAAGGACACACCACCTCCAAAAAGGCTGCACCTCCTAATCCTTCCCAAACAGTTCCACCAAAGAAAACAAAGTATTCAAATGAGCCTAGTGGGGACATTCTTTTTCGAACCAGCACAATTTATTAACAGGAACAAAAGTAAGATTGGAGCTGTTAAATTTGCCTTTTTAGATCAACAGTAATCTAATATTTTTGTTTAAATACAAAATACAGAATGCTGAAATATACTCATGCTGAAAAGATTTTTTTGCATTGGATCTGGTAGTTTCATGTCGGCCAGGGCACAGCTGGGAACCTATGAGATGCAGCGGGAACATCTCCCTGTTTAACAGGATGTAATGAAACTCCTGAATCCCAGTCCTGCGTGCATTGCCTCCTTAGCTGAGGATGATGCCATTTGTGGTTTGTTAGCTAGCTTGAGCAGTGCTGATTATTTCATGTCATTTGAAATTATATCTACACACACACACACACACACACACACACACACATATATATATATATTAATTTATTTATTGAGACAAGTCCTCTGTACATAGCCTGGGTTGGTCTTGAACACATGATCGTCCTGTCTTAGTTGCCTGAATGCTGCAGGGTTTATGCGTGTGTACTTCCTTTGCTATAGGCAGCTGGACTTTAAGCGCATCCTTTTCAGAGCCATCCCTCTCTTTGTTCGTAGTCTTCTAGTTTGGTTGTCCTACAGGTATTTTCATCTGATCTTCCATGAGTTCATTTAGAAGTTGCTCTTATATTAGTGGTTTGACGTCATTAACAAATTGGAGAGACCGAAGATCTAGTCATTGAAGCAGTGCGCTCTTTGGCTCAGGCCCAATGAGGTCATTCTTCTCTACTTCACTTTTTTACATCTCAGTTTCTTATAGAACTGTGGCCATGTGGCCATTATGGTTAGCATATTGTTTCTTTTGTTAAGTGTATCTAGACTATTTAAACTCTCTCTCTCATTTTCTCTGTCTCCCTGTTTCTCTCCCTCCCTCCCTCCCTCCCTCCCTCCCTCTCTCTCTCTCTCTCTCTCTCTCTCTCACACACACACACACACACACACACACACACAGAGAGAGAGAGAGAGAGAGAGAGAGAGAGGGAGAGAGAGAGAGAGAGAAAACACTGATGTATTTAAGACAACAACAAAAAGGAATTCACAGTGTCAATGCCAGCTTTATGAAATGTCATTTTGGACATTTTGACACAGTAAGAACAACATCATTGATCTTTGAGTCTGGATTTCTGGCACAGAACTCTTAAAATTCTTGTAACTCTCAGAGTAACAGGCATAACAGAGGTATCTTTTGTTATATTTGACCCCAGCGCCATGTTCTTTAGGATGGATAAATGTTTTGTGTGCTAGTGAGGTTACTGATGGCTGAGAGCCCAGAAATAGCTTCAGAACGGGGTCTTGCCTCAGAAAGACCCAGGCATTACTAGAGAATTGGGTCTACCTGATCCATCTATGATGAAAGGCTAGAGGTTGGAGGTTGAATTAGCCACTGGAGGCCAATTATGTAGTCAATCATGGCAATACAAATAGGAATCCCAAGAGTTTTCAGATTGGTGAATGCATACCCGAACTATGAGGTCAGAGAATTCGTCCTTTAATGGGAAGCTCCCGTCCTTAGCATACCTAAATACTTACTGTATGCTATGTCATTTGTAGCCGCCATAACAAACCTGTCTGTTAAATGCTGAGTTCTGTGAGGGGCTGCGGTGAACTGTGGCCCTGAAGTTGGGCCAACTTCTGAGACCTCAGGGGTCAGAAATGCAACTTACTTGATATCCAGGGTTTATGACCAGAAGCTGCTGTGGGAGCTGTTCTATGGATCCGAGCCATTGACTTGCAATATTGACATTAACTCTAGGTAGAAAGGGACAAAGTTGAATTAACTTGCATGACACCTGCTGTTGACATCTGCAGACAACTGGGAAATTGCATGGTTTGGAAACTCCAGGCATCTAATGCCAGAAGTGTCAGGGGCAGAGAAACAATTCATTTTAGCTACATTCTTTTTAATTCTCATTACTTCATTCAGTCAGCAACAAAAACAAAGACTCACAAAATATAGTTGCCCTCTGTGTGTCAAACCAATGATCCTACTAGGTGTCTGGGGTTTAGCAATCTCAGGAAGAAGCCTAAGGGAAGGAAATAAGTAGTCAAACAGACAGCTGAGGAAGGCAGGGTGACGGGAAATGGCAACTGATGAAATCAGATCTAATTTATTCAACATTATTTTCCCAAGGAGATGTGTAACCCGATGGATTGCCTTTGTAGGACTCAGAATGTGAGTTTCTTCCAGGGCTCTAGGGGAGGGGTCCCCAAGACACAATTCTTGTTTTCACGTCAGCTTTCCTTACACACAGGCTGCTCCGGGAGCTACTGTATTTGGTGTAGCATTCCCCAAAGATACACATTGTCATGGGCTAAATCCTGTCTCTCCAAAGTTCCTGCACTGACGTCCTATCCCAGATGTCTCATAATGCAGCTGCATTGCAGAAAAATGCCTTAAAGGGATATTTAAAATGAAATGATGTCATCAGGATAGGTCCTTCTCTACTATGACGTGTGCCCTTATAAGACATGAGGACGGAGTCACAGCGTCCAGGCAGACCATGGGAACACACGAGGAGAGGGTCGCCATCAATAAGACAGAAGGAGAGAACTCAGAAAAAAACCAAACTGCCAACATTTTGATCTTCAGAGCTGTGAGAACATGAATTCCTTTGTTTACCCCCATCCACCCCGCTCTGTATTATAACAGCCATCAGCCTGTGACGGCTGATATTCACTGCCAAGTTGCTGGGATTTAGAACCAACTAGAGACAATTCTCTGAGTGCGTGTGTGAGCACTCTCCAGAGAAGTTTAAAACAAGAGGGAACACGGACAGCACTATCCCATGGGCTGGGGTCCAGAGCTGAATAAAAAAAGGAAAAAACCAGCGGAGTACCTTCCTACCTTGGTGCCTCACTTCCTGACCCGTCAAGACGTGAGCTCAAAGCCTTATACTCCTACAACGGAGCCGCCAGCCATTCTCAGTGCCGTGCCTTCTCCTGCCAAGACGGCCTGCACCTTCAAACTGTGACCTCAAATAAACTTCTCCGTTAAGGTGTTTCGGGCCAGGTACGCAGGCCCAGTGATGAGGAAAGTCACTAATCATCCTAGCAAACTAGCATCTGATTCACATCTCTCATGGGGCTTCCGGACTCCAGCGGTAACTTTGTAGTTTGACTTTCCCATAGCACTGCCATGACGTGGAAGGAAACCAGTGACCAGGTTTCCTGAGACCCTCTCACTTGCCTGACCCGCTTCCTGTTGTGAATTCGTTAGCTGGCACTCTGGTTAATGCACCTACCTTTAATATGTTTAGGATGGTCTCACCTTTAAATCCTTCCCGTATTTGAGAATGGTGGTAAAACTGAGTTTCTGGACATAAACGGGTGTTATCGTTTATACGTGAAATATTTTTACACTTGCTCTAATTACATAACACAACATGTCCAGATACCAAGTGTCTCTTCCTAGGAAATATTCACCATGGCTAGTTTTATTCCATTTCCAGCCTCTTGAAGTTATGTCGACAAAGACAGGCTCGAGGGATGGGAGAGGCTGGGATGGATGGGGTGCTAGCTAGTCAAAGAACACTAGAAGTACCTTGAAGTCCAGTAAACTGTTTTTTTTTTTTTTACAGATGTGTTAAAACGTAAGCATGCATGCTATATTGACAAAATAAAGACGGCAGCAGCGGATTGCTTTGGCAAGACCGTGCGGTACGCGGTCAGTGGGAATGAACACTGACAGCAGACGTAATGAGGAACTGTACTGGGCTTAAACTGTGCACCTGAACGTGACGTCTTGGGAACTAACTATCTTTACTGTGATGGCCTCATGCCAGAGCTGGCTTTTCAATGATCAAAGGTGACATTTAGTCACTGCCATTTTAGTGTCTTCAATGGAGACCGTCAAGAAAAAACCGTTTACACTTGAGTTTTCATTTGTCAATAAATAGGAGCCTCCCGACTGGAAAAAGTTTGAAACTGCCGTATCTCCTCTTCTGCGTGCAATGGTAACTCGTTATTATAGCACTGAAACTGAAAATGCGTGCATCTTCCATCTTCCTCACACATGTAAAATTTTCATGGTTTTAAGTGTCTGCAGAGTCAGGAGGCGTTCAGTCAGTAGGAAAGCCTGTTTTCCTTCGGCTGCTTATCCTTGTATTTGTCTTCGGGGGGACAGCTTTCACTAGGCTGACCCTGTAAGGAAGCTCAGTCCCATGGCAGTGCCCACAGGTAGAGGAATACAAAATATGTTTCCACCCAGGAAGTCGACCTTGGAGAGAATTTCAATATCCTCCTATCCCTGTGATGTCAGGTAGCAGGGTCTTCTGTAATAGAAAAGAGACCAAGCCACATCTTGTGAACAGACAGATAAACGTCCTTTAATACAACTCCAGTTTGAGCCAGCTGTCTCAAGCCAAAACTAGTTAGCGCTGTTCAGAGGTGAATAGACTACATGCATCAGCAAAGGAAGCATTGGGTGTTTTATTGATTTTTTTCTTCTAGGGCAGACTACATGGTGGTAATTGTCCATTAGTCATGAGTATGGTTTCTGGAGATGTTTCCTTCTGCTTCAACATTCTGAGCTCCCGGTGTGTGGGCTAACAGGAGGTGATGGCCTTATGTAAGCTTCTACGCTGTGATAAACAGGATGGCTTAAAACCCCTTGAGAAAAAGGCTTGTTTGGCTTCCATCCTGGGCCACAGTCCACGGAGGGAAGCTGAGGCAAGAACTCAAGGCAGGAACCTGGAGGAAGGAACTCAAGTCGCAGCCTAGGGGTATCCAGGTATCCAGGTCTGCTTAGCCAGCATTCCTACATGGTCCAGGACTACCTGCTCAAGGATGGCGCCACCCACACTGGGCTGGGCACTCCCAAATCAAACATTAATCAAGAAAATGCCCCACAGATTTGGCAGACCAACCTGAGATGGAGGTATTTTTTTTTGAGAAAGTAATTTTATTAAATTATAAAAGTTTCCATTTCCGCCCCTCCTCCCAACACCCTCCCACTCCCCCCACGCCCTCTCCTCCTCCCTCTCCATCCCTAAGAGCAGTCAGGGTTTCCTGCCCTGTGGGAAGTTCAAGTTCCTCCCCCCTCCCTCCAGGTCCAGGAAGGTGAGTATCCAAACAGACTGGATCCCCAAAATCCAGTATATGCCGAGGAAACAAGTCCCAGTGTCATTGTCAATGGCTTTTCAGAAATACTCCGGGCCAGCCACATTCAGAGAATCCAGCCACATTCAGAATCTAGTGAGATCATGTGCTCGTTCAGTCCCAGTCCAACTGGCCTTGGTGAACTCTCATTTGATCAGTCCCCTTGTATCAGTGGGTGATCGTATCCCTCGCAGTCCTGATTTACTTTTTCATTTTCTTCCTCCTTCTGCTCCTCATTTGGACCTTGGGGGGGCTCAGTCCGGTGCTCCAATGTGGGTCTCCGTCTGTATCACCATCCATCGTCGGATGAAGGTTCCCTCTGGTCTTGCCTTCTTTGTTCATGTTCTTTTTCCTTCTGCTTCTCGTTTGGACCTAGGGAGTTAAGTCCAGTGTTCCAATGTGGGTCTCTGTCTCTATCTCCATCCATCGCCAGATGAAGGATCTATGGTGATAAGCAAAATATTCATCAGTATGGTTATGGGCCAAGGCCAGTTCAGGCACCCTCTCCTCTGTCCAGAGAACAATCTGGGGATCTCTCCTTGGATCTGGGATCCCATATATAATCAAGTCTCCTAAAATGACTCCCTTAGTTGAAATATATTTTTCCCTGATCCCATATTCATCCTTCCTCCCTCCCCCCCCCCCATCCCGGTCCACCGAGATTTCCCCATTCCTCCCCTACTCCCTTTTCGAGATGGAGGTATTTTTGCAATTGAAGTTTTCTCTTACCAAATCAGTCGTTAGTGACTGAACCAGGAACTGGGTGTTCTCCTGGTACTGGTGTCGTCACTGTCCTTAAATATTCTGACCTCAGGGTTTGATTCTGGCTTTCTAGACAGGCCATTCCAGCTGCTAGAGCTGCTGAGGAAACCCAAGCAGTGTAGAAAACATGTTTATCTAAAGGCCTTGGTTTAGGAATGATGTTTTATCCCAGGTAGTGAAAAGCATGTCAACAAACAGTGATGTAACCCCCGGCTCCTGTCTTGGCTGTGATCCGACTTTTGATCCCTGATCAGTAGGAGACTGTTTATCAGAGTTCAACTCCAGTCTCAGCTCCAGCTTAGATCTCCAGTTCCTAACTGTGCCATGTTTGGACAAGCTTCTTACTGGAATTCTATTTCTTCATTGCATAGCAAATGGAGGCATGCGCACGCATGTGCGCGCGTGAGCACACATACACACACAGACACACACATGTGCACACACATATACACGGCCACAATTAGTGTCAAGATGTACTGATTTAGGATCTTTTAGTTTTCCTCAATTATCTATTAATTATTATGTAATTAAAATGTCTACTCCTTCCAAATTCTCTCTTCGAAAACACAGAATTTGAAAATTAGTTACATTTATTGTGTGTGTGTGTGTGTGTGTGTGTGTACCACTGTGCATGTTTGAAGAATCAGTTCTCTCCTTCTACCATGTGGGTCCTGACATACTGTAAGTACCTTGTTTTGTCAGCCATGGCTAGGTCACTGTGCTGGATAGGTTTATGCCAAAAGGACACAAGCTGAAGTCATCTGAGAGGAGGGAATCTCACTTGAGAAAATGTCTGCATGGGGTCAGGGTGAGGGCAGGGAATTTTCTTAGTTAGTGACTGATGGGAGAGGACCCAGCACATTGTGGGTGGTGCCTTCCATGGGCTGATGGTCCTAGTTCTATAAGAAAGCAGGATGAACAAGCCACAAGGACCAAGCCAATAAGCAGCACTCCTCTATGGCTAATGCATCAGCTCCTGCCTCCAGGATCCTGCCCTGTTTGAGTTCCTGTTCTGACTGCCTTCAGTGATGGACAGCAATGCTGAAGTGTAAACCAAATCAACCCTTTTCTCTTCAACTTGCTTTTGGTCATGGTGTCTCCCTGCAGCAATAGAAACCCTGACAAAGACAGTTATCAAGTATAAAAAACGAAGCATGGTGGGGTGGCTGAGTCCAAGCTGCCCACAACTGTTGCAGGTGAGAGATGAATACATAAACAGAACATGCCACTGGAATGTGCCCATGCATAGGAACAACTCAGCTGTCACCGCGGTAAATTTCCTTTAGGTCCTTCTAGAAGGTCATACAGTTTTACTTATACTTCTAGTCTTTCTTTGCTTGATGTGGGATTCCCCTCTGTGTGCTCTGAATACCATTGGTTAATAAAGAAACTGTGTTGGGCCTGCACAACAGGGCAGAATAGAGTTAGGCATGGAAAACTAAGCTGAAGGCTGAGAGAAAGAAGGCGAGGTCAGGGAGACACCCTGTGGCCCCACTGGAGACAGATGCTGGGGATGGAACTTTACCGGGTAAGCCACAGCCACATGGTGATATACAAATTAATGGAGATGGGTTAGTTTAAGAGTTAGCCAGAAATACACTTAAGCTATTGACCGTATAGTACTGCAAATAATATGGTTTCTGTGTGATTATTTCGGGGTTAAGCAGCCAGTAACAAACAAGCAGCCTCCTGCAATATTTTCTTTTTTTATGGGGGTTGGGGCTGGGGGCGGGGGAATTGGTTGTAAAGGAACTGACTGCTGTGTATAGGAAGTGGTATGAGACCAGAGGAAGGGGCGCAGATTCAAGGTTGCACGAAGGGCAATTTGTCGGAGTTCTGCTGACAGAAGTGTAATCAAAAGTGGCCTCAAGACAAGAAGACCCCTGAGATTTGGGTCAGAGAACAAGGGCTCATATAGGGGTCAGGGGAAAAAGTGGCTTCGTCTAGGCTGACTGCTTTTCCTTTATCATTTATCTCAAGCTAATGTCAAAGACGTCAGGTGTGTTCCCAAGGCCGATGGCCCTGGGTCTGGTGTAGAGCTCTGTGTAGTAGATCTCCGATGCTTTGCCTGTCTGCAGCACACTGGCGAACGGGGAGAAGAAAACAGGCTAGGGCTAGTCAGGTGGGAAAGTGGGATTAGGACGCAGACGGCTTCACTCAAACGGAATCCCTAAGACAGTCTCGGGAGACACAGAAATGCACAGCACAGCACACTTGTGTTTTACCAAGGTAATTTTGTAGTGTTGAATATGGAAATAAAATTATGAGCATAAATGCTTCATTGTCTTTTATGGATGGTTATACTTTTAAAGATTTATTTTATTTTTAGATGTGTGTGTGTGTATGTATGTGTGTGTGTGTGTGCGCGCGCATGCTCGCGTTCAACGTGCGCGTCTGCCCAGGGAAGCCAGAAGCACTGGATTTCCCTGGAGTTGAAATGATAAGTGGTTGTGAAGCACCTAATGTAAGCATTCAGAGCTGAATCTGGGGAGTGACCTCTCTTCACCAATGAGCCGTCACTCTAGTGCCTCCTTGTGGCTATTACTAACTGTAATCTGCCTCTACACTTATCAAATCCCAGGAAATGGGCTTTTTAAAATACCATTATTATTCTCTCTCTCTCTCTCTCCCTCCCTCCCCCCCTCCTCTCTCTTCCTGAGAAAGGGTCTCTCTATGTAGTCCAAACTGACCACAGACTTCTGCCTCAGTCTCCCAAGTTCTGGGATTACAAGTGTGATTTACCATGGTCACCAATAATCAATCTTACATCCTTGCTAAGTGAAGTCCTTGGCAGCCTTCCAAAGCTCTGAATGGATTCAGGTCAGGAAACGAGATTTCCCCCGGAACTCTAAAATCTTGGTGAGCCAGTTTTTACTCCAAAAGATTGCTCTCAATTCCTGTCACCCATCTTTCCAGTTTTACAAGAACTGAATAAGACCACGAGACTTGAACCAGAAGCAAAAGCGTCTTAGATGTTGTACTGCAGGATGCAGAATTCGAACAGGAGGAGGAAAAATGCACTCTGACAACTCCCGTGTATTCCAGGCTTTGCACAGCCTCCAATGATCAGAGCCCCTCCCCTGGACATTGTCCACATCGTAGGACAAAAACAATTAGTTAGATTTAAAGGGAACTGGGGTTTCAACAGAGCCCACGGGCACCTCACACGCTGTTGTGAGTCCCCAGTTTCTGTTTGCTCCTGTGGTAGACTGCCCTACTGGGTAGAAATTGCTCAGTGTAGCACGCAGAAAAAGAAATGTCCACTACTTCCAATTATGCAGTGGGAATAACTGGCTTCTCTTCAGATTATATAAATCTTTAGTCTTTTACAGTTCTACCGTGAAGCTCAGTGGAGTCATCAAGTCCCCCCAAAGTCTTCTTTACCTATTTCTAAAGGCATTTCTTGTAGGCGTTCAAGAAGAAAATGAAAAACCCAAAGTCTGAGTTTCAGTTAGAGATATAAGGCCGACAGTCGCTCCCTTCAGCTGTGGTGAATGTAGTCACTAAGCTCACTTCAGCTATAGCGCTTTCAAATGGAGCAGAGACGTTCATTCAGGTAATGTTAATATGCATCAGAAATGAAAAACTAGACATTGGTCATATCTATATAATTACTTTTGAAAAATTCATTGAGTCTTTTCAAGACAGGGGAATCAATTAGTGACTAGTAAGTTACTTTCAAAAGGAAAATCTGCCCACAGTTCTGTGCAAAATTATTATTAGAAAATGTGTCTCTGCACAGTGAATACGTTCTTAGCTCAAAATAAGACATTTGTTCAGAAAGAAAAATTGAAATCACCTATTGGGTACAGTGATGTGTGCCTGTAGCTAGCTACTGGAGAGGCTGAAGTGGTGTAGCTGCTTGATCCGGGGAGTTCGAGACCAGCTTGAACAACATAGTGAGACTTCATCTTTTACAAAAAGAGCACAAAACTTTCCAGACTTTTGAGTCACATACAGTGTTCCAATTTGAAACTTGCCGTTAAAACTAGAAGGTATTTGCACACACACACACACACACACACACACACACACACACACACACGTTTTAATTTTGAACACAGCAGAGTTTTGACCTCTCGATGTTTCAAGTAAGTAACACAAAATGAAAACTAAGCTCGGAGTCTCCTTCGAGATTTCTTCTTTAGCAAGAAAATCAAGATGAGCTGCTCTCTTCATCAGCACATGGACTAAAACAGAAACAACACAGGGAAGATCAGCATGGCCCCCGTGCAAGGATGACGTGAAATCTGTGAAGCATCTCATGTTTCAAATGAATAAATGAAACCCTAAATCTGAATCTAAAGCTGTGCGGGATGAAGCAATGAGAATTTAGTCTCCCAGGGAGCAGAATGAATGCGAGCTGTTTCCACGGATCTGAATCCGGGGTGCGGCAAAGAGAACCCCTGTCGCGTTCCGCTAACGGGGTTTCCCTTCTGCAGCCGCAGGGTTACCCTGGTCTTTTCTGAGGCAGCTCGGCATTTGCTTCTAAAAGGCGATAGTTTCGGATGATAGTTGGGAGGAACACTGCACGAAAGCAGCATATCAGCAGGCAGGTGATGTTCACATGTCTTTACTGTGTAAGCATGTCCTTATCAACTGTGAGCATCAAGGCACGTGCACCATGAAACCGAGCGTGTATCAGGCAAGTCAACCCACACTGAATTAATTCTCCCGAAGAACGAAGTTCACTTGGACAGGATAGGTAGCCTTCCCAGGATTAGGTGAGAAAGGCGGGTCCTTTCTCCAATGAGGGACTCTACAGTCCTGATCCACACACAGATCTAATTACGGGAGGCTGCAAAGTCACAGTTCCCGCAAGCCTTTGAAGCGCCGTGCACCAAAACAACGCTCTCTTAACTTCACAGGCGCTCGCTGCCACTTGTCTCCTTACATGATCCTTGGCCCTATTTTCTTCTGCTTAAACAATCCCACCTAAGAAACGAAGACTTGAAGGCACAAGAATTATTTCTTGTTATAATGTATGCAAAAAGTATTATTTGTTTTTCATAAATGTGTCATATGCTGTCATGTTTATCTTTTTATTTTCTAATCATAGCCAAATAGAGCCAGCGAGGGAAGGCGGAGCTTGCTGGTGGCAGATAGCAGTTCTGGTGGGATGACCCTTGGAGGCTCTGGATTAGAGCCAGTGGTACCCACAGTACACCTTCCCAGCTCAAGAATCGACGTCTAGGTGCCGGTGAGGTGAGAGGGGGCTTTCCTGAACACAGAGTCTCAGCACTGAAGTTGAGATCCTGTGGAGGAGCAGAGGCTGCAGGCCAGCACTGAATAGCGCGATGAGAAGGGGCAGAGATGCATTGCTCATAGCGAAGAGGAGGTGTCTTCAGGATGCAACCCAAACCAGAAGGTATAATGAAGCTAAACCCACGCTCTAACACAAGAGGCCAGTGCCATCCATGCTAAGTCTCCAAAAAGTACCTTTCAGAAGCCGTGAAGGGTTTCTCATATGTCTTTATTTTTTATTTAATTTGTCTAGTACCTATCTTAATGCCTTAAACTTTTATTTTATTTAATTTTAAACTTGTCACTGGCAAACAAAATTGTAACATATTTATAGCAATATGGCATCAGGTTTTCGTGTATGTACCCTGTGTTGGTTAAATGGAGCTTCACAATATATGTTAGACAATGTGCAAGACCATGATGAAATCTTAGTCACCGTGCTCTGCGAGGTATTACAGAGTTTATTTCTGGCATCTGATGGAACTTTGGTGTCTTTTAATCAGCATCTCTCCAGTCTCCCTACTCTCCATTCCATTCTGTTCCTATGAACCCAGTTATCTTTTTAAACACTGTAAATACAGATGAGAGCATGCAGTGCTTGCTTTTCTGTGCCTGGATGACTTCTTTTGGTGACTTCTGTATCTATCCATGTTGTTAAAATGGACTGTTTCCTATCGGGAAGGATGAACGTTACTCCATTGTAGAGATAGACCACATGGCCCGTATCTTTACATCAGCGAATGGAACCCCGGTTTGATCCCGAGTCTTGGTTATTGCCAATAATCCTGGGACTCAAATGCTGAGTCATTTGGTATAGTTTTAGATATATGATTATGGGAGAACTGCATATTTTCACTTTTAGAGAAATATCCTAGTGTTTTCCATAATGGCTGTGCTTTTTCCCATCATCACCGACAGTTTCATTTGCCTTAAGGTGGAGATTGAACCCAGGCTCTCATACATGTTCAGTAAGTGCTCTACTTCAGAGTGAAATCCCCAGATTCTCACCTTTGTATTTATTTATTGTCCTTCTTGATAATAGTTATTCTAATAAGTATGAAGTGATGCCTCATTGTCATTTTAATTTGTGTTTCTCTGGTGATTAGCGATGTAGATCATTTTTTTTCATGTACCCGCTGGCCATTTGTATGTCTTCTTTTGAGAAATGGCTCTTCAGGTCTAGGTTCCCTGAATTTCAATGACCAAGTTAAAACTAGCAGCTAAGTGATTTGTCTCATCCATTCACTCATTAATTCATTCAAAATATTGAGTGCCTGCTCTCTGCCAAACACCGTCAGGAGAAATACATCCAGGAACATAGCAGTGTCTCTCTTTTCGTGAGATTTATATCTAAAATGACAACACCGGGTCTTAATAAGCACTTGCTCTATGTAAAGACACGTCCCCGGTGTTCTCATTTGCTCCCCACTGCTCTGTCTAGTCCCCTGTTTGTACCACTTTCTACATAGAGAACTAGAAACCCAGAAACAAAAGTCCCCGGTCCAAGGCACAGCAGATGCAACCCCCCTGAGTCGGGCTCCCCAGGGAGTCCTTACACCATGATGAGGAAGGGAGCATCCCAGCCCCTGCAGCAAAGCCCTAGTGTAGGTAAGGTTAAGGAACCTGTGCTGAGCAAGGTGCTTGAATCCTAGGACCTCCAAGAAGACCATCATGGAGACACACTTCTGAATGCAAAGGCAAGGTTTCATTTATTAAGTATGAGCTAGCTCAGGTCCTCTGCTTCACAGTCTGACACAGCAGATGGAGGGAGAAGGACCTCATATATTTTTTGCCAGGGGTTTTTAAAGACAAATTTGGAAAACAGTCACAAGATTACAGTCTCAAAATACAGAATTATTTATCCTATATTACAATTGGCTAAAGATTAGGTAAAACTCAGCTGTTAGTTCCTGATAGGCTGTTATTATCTAAGGAGCATAGCAACAGCCACCCCCCCCCCATCTTCCAGACGTCTGCTGACACTTTGCTAACCACAGGGGCTGTTTGAAATATTACCCAGCTGATAGGTGAAGTTGGGGGGTCAGCATTCTCTGCATGACTATGGGTAAGGGAATGGGCTGCAGTCAGCAACTTTGTGTAACTTAGGTTTCTCCCTTAGCTAATACTTCCTCTAAATAGGGGTCCCACATCCCTTCAGCTTCAGCAGGGCCTGGGATGTCGACCTTCAGCTTTTCCTGGGGACTAGGTTTTAGTTCAAGGTCCCCAAAGGGCCCAGCACAGACGTGGAATCTTTGCCAGTCTCACAGTTCTACTATCTACCTGCTCACATCTAATTGGAAGACGCTGTGCCATCTAAAAGGAGTGTCTATGTCCTGGTGAGTTTCCATTGTCCACTTGACACAATACAGAGTCATCTGGGAAGAGGGAATCTTGCCTGTAGAATTTTTCTTCCAGATCAAACTGTCCTGGGGTTGTCTTGGTTGATGATCAGCACGGAAGGGTCCATCCTACTGAGGATGGTGCCATCTCAGGGCAGCTGGAACTGAGCCACAGACTCTGTTATGGTTCCTGCTGTACTCCACTGTACGTCGATGTGCAGAACAAGCAGGTCCGCCTTCAGACTCTTGCTGGGCTCCTGTCTTGTTGTCTCCCAGTGGTGACCTATGACCTGGAAGTGAAAACATAGAAAACCTTTCCTCTTACATGCTGCTTTTGCTCACAGCACCAGAAAAGCAAACCAGGGAACATGTTCTCTAGAACCCAAGAATCTCTCTGCTGATGAGGGTCTTTGAGGACTCAGGCATGAAAGGCCAAGGGAAGGTGAATGAGGAGAGGAAAAACAAACAAACAAACAAACAAACAAATAAACAAAACCACCAAGGAGGAGCAATGATGGCTGAGAACTTCAAGATAAGATTTGATACCCACCCTCTTCAACACACACACACACACACACACACACACACACACACACACACACAATATCCTGTTGCCCATTTCTGCTTTTTTTTGTTTGTTGGGTGGTCAGATGGAATTTAAATCTCAGCTCTGCAACACTTGGCTAATGGTACTGGGTTCAAAGAGGTTAGTACCTCTCTGACCGTCAATAATCTAATTGATAAAACACTAACAGAAGAGCATCTTATAATGGCATTAAAAGGACCATTTAAGAAACAGAGAAAAGCACTAGGAAAGTTCTCTGGCACACATACTTATTCAAGACTAAAGCATATTGATTTTACTTATAGGACAATACTGTGTTGTTTAAATGAACATAATATACTCTATCATCTACAGTGTTTTCCCTGTACTTTCTCCTTTGCCTGCCTGGCTGATCAAGTTTTGTACTTGAGTTGAACAGGATTAGGTCTTTGACTTAGTCTGTGTCCTAGCTGGTTGCAGTTGCTATAACTAAAGAATTGTAGACTGAGTGACTATACATAACAGAAATTTATTTCTGATGATTCCTGAAGCTGGAAGTTCTCAATTAATATGTCTGCAGCTGTGGTAGACGGGGAATAACTCTTCCCTGGCTTATAAGTGACTGCTTATGGCTATGTCCTCATATAGTACAAAGGGTAAGGTCTGTGAAATTTCTTTTTATAAGTTTAGTGACCCAGTTGGTGAGGAGCCCAGCCTCGTAGCCACCTCCCAAAGGCTCCACCTCCTCCTGCATCACATCAAGGGGTTAAAATACAATTTATGAACAGAGGGATAAATCTAAGATATTTCTTAGAGAGAAAGAGAGCAGGGTACACCCCTAATGTCAGTCTTTGTGTGTGCTATACCCTGGACAATTTGACCAAACATTCAAGAGAATATGATGGCAACAACATAGGCATGTCATTGTCTCCTTAAGACAAGCAGTGCCGCTTGGGTAAAGTTGATATTTGATTAGATATTATCTTGACATTTTTCACTGAAGCCAGCCATCTCTTTAATAATTCATTTAATGTCTGGAATTTTCTTCACATTTAATCTCTGTTTCCTAGTGTCATTGGAGATCAAAATAGATAGAGATCGTATAACATACAAATAATTTAGTAGGAAAGCTGCTGTTCTCTTCTATTATGTGTGAAGATTAGATGAAGCACAATTAATAAAAACTCAGAGACAGATACTGGGGTTCAGTTTGAAGACCAGAAAAGTAAAGCAGCCAACTATTGACTCTTACATTGACCTCAGTCCAAAACTGGTAATCCTGCCTCCAGGAAACCTCAGAATGAGACTGAGACTGAGAGCTGTCTCCTTCCATTTTACAATCCTCTCTAGTTCTCAGATTAAAAGTGTGCAACTCTACTATCTGGTTTCTATGGCAAGCTTCTGTGGCTACTGGGATCAAAGGTATGTGTCATCATGGCTACTGGAATTAAAGCTAAGTGTCATTGCTGCCTGGTCTGTAAGGCTGACTAGTATGGCTGTTCTACTCTCTGGTACTGAGGTAAGCTTTATTTATTAAAATACAAATGAATTGTCACTACAATCAGGCCAGCTACTGCCTTCCAAAAGCTGTTACTAATCAAATGAAAAATGTCTTGATACCTGTAACTCTGCATACAATATTTGAACTTCTATTTAAAAATCAGATAGGAAGGAATTTTACACAGTTCTCTCTCTTCAATAATCAAAAAATTACAAGAAATATCAGTTTGTCTGCTAGACAAGCCAAGTGAGAGCCTGGCAACTTATTTTCCAGTAGGATAAATGAGAAGTTGAAGAGGATAAATGTAGTAGCTTGAATGAAGCGGTCTCCTTAGACTCATGTGTCTGAACACTTGGTCTCTAGTTGGGGATTGAAAGGAAAAATCAAATTGAAAGGCCAGTCAAAGAAATACACCCTGGCCCTGAAACCAGAGCTAGACTGTCATTGTCTAGAGGGTTATCAACAAGCTATTATTGGTAATTGTCAGGAAAATTGCTAAACAGTGGAAATAAGAAATGGGTTAATTTAAGATGTAAGAGCTAGGTAGAAATAGGCAGAAGCTAATAGGCCAAGCAGTGATTTAATTAATATAGTTTCAGTGTGGCTATTTTGAGTCTGGGCAGCTGGAAAACAAAGGAGCTGCCTCCGTCAACACCTTGAAAATTGAGGGGGGAGGGTACCCACACCCCTTTGTCTTCACTTTTAGGTCAAGCCTCCCAGCTGAGGCAACAGGGAAGGCCGTCTCAGTTCCTGGCACATGTTGCTGCTGCGCTGGAGAAGCCTCAGTTCAGAATCTCCCTACAGGCTGCGCATCAGGGCACACTGGGCCAGGAGCTGGAGTCTGCTTGGATTAGGGTGTGGAGAACAAGGGTGTGGGGCCTCTATCCTTGGCTTATTGAACAGTGTGTGCAAACTTCCTTGAGGGCAGGGCCTAGTTGCATTATTAGCACTTGCTGTCCTTCATTCCACTGTTCCTGCTGGACTGGGTCCAGCTTGGCAGAGGAGTCTTGTGTCTGTGCATAAGTCACTTTGCATACTTATGCCAAAGGAAAAGGTGGATTGTCCCTACTGGGCCCGTCTGTACAGACAGTGCTTGTATGCGTCTGTCATCCGAGTCTAGGCAGGCTAGGGCCCCAAATGCATGTGAGCCTTGCTCCCATGTGGCTGTAGCAATGGGAGGGAAAGCAGCTTCTTTGCCACCCCACGTGCAGTGGGATGAGGCCTGACAATTTAGAAATAAGCCTTTCTCATCGGTGACAAGTCCCACAACAATCCACCACCCCTGTTCTTGTAGGGGACACACTGACTCCTATCTAGAACACCCTGCCGTATCTAACATTCAGGGGTTGCTTATTTTTATTTATTTATTTATTTGAATGTGGAGTGCTTTTCATGAGCAAAATTTTATGCTAGGTTTGGAGATACATGTCCCTATTTCCAAGTGAAGATGACTTGATGTATATAGCCAGTTACCATAATAATCCAAGGAAATCTTATCAAACTGGGCACATAATAAGGCTTACTGTGACTCCTCATGTGACAATGATAATAACACTTGCATGAGATCATAGAATTGGAATGTTCCCATCTTTCAGGTGACAACTGAGGCTTAGGCTTGTCCATAAACTGCCCATGACCTACCTCCAGAGGAAAGGGACAGCAGCAGAGCTGAGGGTCAGCCTGGGGCCCCTGATGTTTATAGTTGCTGTTAACCATCATGTGATTGGCTCTTATCAGACAGGGGACGTGGGACCCAGCAGAGCTCTCCAACTGTAGAGTGACTGATTTTGGTTCTTTTTATGGTGGGCTCTATAAAACTGAGTGACCAAAGGGTGTTGTGGTTATCTTCTACCCTGGGTCTCAAGGAGCAGGTGGATGAATCCATGGGGCAACCAGTTGCAGGCCGCTGCAGGATTGCTGTCATCCTAAGCATGCTAAGCTCAGTATGCTCCACACGAGGTTCACTGCACTATGGAGGTGCATTCAGAGGCTACACGAGGCCCACTGCACCAGAAAGGTGCATTTAGAGCTACATCAGGCTCAGTGTACCACGTAGGTGCAAGTGGAGGCCACGGAAATAGGAAATTGGGAGTCCAACACATGAGGCACTGAGAGAATGTGTGTGTGTGTGTGGATGGCTCAATGACTTGGCTGTCCTGTAGGTGATTGCTGCAGAGGCTGTGGAATAAATGTTTCAGAAGTCCCAACCCGAGATGTGAGCTGCACACAGAGGTGTTCAGGCACTGGGGGACCCATTGGTGCCCCCAAAGTTGAGATGATGCCATGGAGGTACTTAGCCCCAAGCTCAGAGAACTTCCTTGGTCAGCTGTATGGCTCTGAAATGCCTTAGTGAAAAATGGTCTCAGCAGGCAAGAATTTTACATGACAAATACAGCTCTCCAGCACGGTGTGGGTAACAGTAGCTAAAATAACCAAGGAAATGTGTAACATGAGGGCCTGCTTGTCCCCCCCAAAAATCGCAGAGATTTATAAGTTATAAACTGATCGGCCCATTAGCTCAGGCTTCGTATTAGCTCTTATAACTTCTATTAGCCCATTATTCTTACCTATGTTAGCCACATGGCTCAGTACCTTTTTCAGTGGGGCAGGTCACATTCTGCTTCTTGGGTGTCTGGACAGGACTGGGGAATGAGCTTTCTTCTTCCAAGAATTCTCCTGTTCTCAGTGCCCAGTCTCTACTTCCTGTCTGGTTGTCCTGCCTATACTTCCTGCCTGGCTACTGGTCAATCAGTGTTTATTTAAAACATAATTGACAGAATACAGAATTGTCCCACACCAGAAATGGAACTTACTGGAACACAGACAGTTCTTTAAAATTGTACAAAATCAGACAAAATCAGTTATTTTTTTGTCATTGTTTTTGTTTGTTTTTGGTTTTCCAAGTCAGGGTTTCTCTGTGTAGCACTCCAGGCTATCCTGAAATTTGCTTTGTAGAACAGGCTGGCCTCCAACTGACTGAGATCTGCCTGCCTCTGCCTCCCAAGTGCTGGGATTAAAGGCATGTGCCACCATGGCCTAACCTAAGGCACCATTTTAATTCTTGAGTGTTTGAATGTGTTTTTATAGAACAATGATACATGTTGAGGATTGCACTTTCTAGAAAGTACCGATTAGGGAAAAAGGGGAGAGTTCGCTGATTGTACACAACACTTTCTCATGCCTTCTTCAGCTTATTCCCAAAGAAAAGGAGTCTTAATTTACAAGGATGTTGAGACTCACACATTTCCAGAGATGGCAACTGAAGGTCAGGATATGGATGTCTTCCTCCCTGGCACATCCTGTGTCCAACAGTTAAAACTGCATGTACAAGTCATTTCCGGTTGCTGGGAACAGACTGTAAGGGCCAAGATTTTCTGAGATGTCATCTCTTCGTCAATTGTCCCCATCTCTAAGCCCAAAGTCCTGTTGACAACGGCAATGCGTCATTTGGCTCCTGGTCAGAGAGATGGTTCTGGACTCATCAAGTAAGCAGGTTCCAGACCCAGGAAACCAGGGGCTGGGATCCAACTGAGACTTGCTATTACCCTCAGGATCCTTTGTGATGCTCCTGGCCTGCTTTCCGTTGTTGGTGAGAAAGCAAAGCCTGCTAGTAATGAGTTGGCTGTGCCATAGCGCCCTTCCACCCGTCCTGGCTGTGCTGATCTGGTGTTGAAATGAGACACAGCGCTGCCAGGGTGAAGAGAAGATAGAGCTGGCCAAGTACGTGGGAGAAGTATAGAGCACTTCTTAAGCTCAACAGAGGGTGAGGGAGAGTCCCAAAGAGCATGCTACCCATATTGACCCAGTGGCTCCAGAAGGTGACAGCTGGCAATTAGTAGTGAATGCTTGCAACTCACACCCCACAGGGTCCACAGTGAAACCTACCTGCTCTGAGTCTGCTTTCAGTGGCAGCAGGCCCCAAGGAGGCTGTCTTCCAAACTGTGGCCTGCAGGGAACGTGCAGTCCCCCCCTCCCCAAGTCTGTTTCCTCAGGCATCCCTCTGCAACGGAGAAACCTGACCCCCAAGCAGTCTGGTACTGGGTGTGAAGCTGTCCAGATGCAGCAGTAACACTTTCTGGCCGCCACCTTGGCTCTCTGTGAAATCCCATCTCACCTTCCAGCCTCCACACCTGCTCGGCTCCTAACAGCTCCCTTGGGCCAGCCTCCAGCTGGGCTTCATTTAAGGAAACAAGAAGGAGGACAGGCTTCTCAATAGAAATGGCAGTAGGGTTCACTTTGTCCATTGACATCATTCGAAAAGTGAGGAGTGGAGGCCAAAAGTGCGGAGGTTGCCGTCCCTAAGCCAGCCAACTACTGCAGGGAATTCACGCAAACAGATGGGCCTGTTCTCAGTGAGGTCAACGAGCCAGCCCCTGCTTCCCGCCACCCACACCTCCACAGCGTTCATGGGTGAGGGAGCAGAGAGCAATTCTTCGGTGAACACAATGTGCTAGATTAATACAGCAGTGTGAACAATTTGGCCAGATAACCAGGGGCACTTTAATTTTACCCTCAATCCATCACTCTTTCTCATGCCCACTTAGAAGAAGAAGAGACAGGAAAGTAATCAGGAAGACAGGAATGGATGTTTTCAGGTAGCTGGGGCTTTGTTCTCAAACCTATGAGAAATTGACCAGGTTGAATTCAAGGCACAACCTGACGGGCATTTGAGCAGATATTGCTTCAGCTACCTAATTCTAACCTCCCAGCTAGACACTGGCCACAGCAATAGAGTAAGCTTCAAAGAGGTTGTTGATAGTTCTGCAAGGGAGGAAATAGAAAAGGAGGTAAATTGTCTGTGGAGAAGACAGATTCTGCATTCTGAGAATCTCAAAGCTGCCCTTCCTCCCCTACCAAAGCAGGTAGAGGTTTCAAGTCATTTCTCGAGTCTTAAATTCTTAACTCGATTCTGAGGTTACCGAGATCTAGACAATTCAGTCAAATTCTCTTCTATTCTGACACATCCTGGCCCAGCATCTCCTCTAGTGGCTGCTGGTTTGATGGGATCCTGCAGGGCTCAGAGGTCAACAAAGATTTGTTGTTCTATTTAAGAAGCTACAGTGTTGAGGGACTGAGGCAAATGGGGGTGTTCACCCCTTTCCAGAGACACCAACACTCAGATACTCTGGTAGACTTTCTGTCTTTTCTGGTCACCACAATCTGTCTGTCCAAGAGCTGCACTGACGAGAACAGTAGAATTCTGGGACACTGGAAGTCTACTAGAGTCTCACAAATAGACTGGGTTAGCTAAACACTGCTTTGGTCAGAGAGCCCGATCCAGTCTGAGAGTATGCATTTCTGTGTGCTCCTGCACAGGCAAGGGTTACCTGGACATGTGTAAAAACATGAAACCATGAAGGGACCATCTGAGGCAGTGCTGCAAATATTTTCAAAAGAGAAACACATTTTTAATTTGAACAGTACAAAAGGAGTCCTTCAAACACTTCCTCTCCTCCCCTTTGCTCCTTCCCTCCCTCCATCCTTTCTCCTCTCCTCTACCTTCTCTTCTCTGTTCTTTCTCCTTTTCTTGTGGTCCTGCCCTCTCTTCTGACATAAAAGGGTGTTGTGGGGAGCAGAGAAAGTCCTGAGTCATCACATCCTGAGTCAATGTGCTGCTAACTTGGGCACAGCCAGGCCATGGACCAAAAGCCTCAGACCCTCGGGAAAATGGCCAAATCTCCTTCCCCCAGCAGTGAGGTACACAGAAATGGCAGACCCTTTCTCTGGTCCATATGCGAATGTTGACAGTGTATGCAGGAAATGTCTACCATAGCTATCTCCCCCGACTCCCCAGCCGGATATTTTCAGCCTGAAGACTGTTTGGCTCCTACAGAGATTAGATAAACCTGCTTCCTTGTTCAGCTAGGTACTAATAAGCCCCACATCCTTTTTTAGCCTGCCTTTCTGTTCATTTGTATATTACAAACATCCTGAGCTTCGGGGTGTTATGGTTTCTCCATCAGAGACATTCCATTCCAGCTTTTCTGTGTGTTTCTCTGTGCAGTTTTTGTTCATTCTCTTGCCATCGTAGGTCCCTGGGGCTGTGCTGGCTGTGACCAGGGTTTTATTAGAAAGGAACTTTCTGGAACTTAGGAGCTGGCTGCTGTTGGTTTCCAGGACCAGATCTGAGCTGAGAGCAGTCCTTGAACTTGGTACTTTGTTTCACTTGACAAATGTAGCTCATTCTTTTCCTTGAGTAGGAAGGTTTTCACTGCTCATCAGTGCAAGTGATAGGTAGTTGGAAGGTCAGTACACACAAGCTCTCAATTCTACTTCCAGCCAGTTCTGTCTACCAATTGCTGTAATGCTGCCCACAATCATATCACACTGTGTGCAGTCTTTCATTCTATTATTCATCAAGAACATGCTTTAAGAATACTCCATCAACTAAAGATACCATAATTTGTTTAATCAGTGCGCTATTGAGGCCATTTCGATGGTTTCTGATTTTCCATGCTGATGCCCAGTTTGTATGCATGGTCCATAGATAGCACCATTTCCAGGCAGTAAACTCCCACGTGCTGAGAAGGAAGGCTGGTTTAAAGCTGCATGTGTTCTAGTGGTCTTGATATATTCTTCAGATTTTCCTTTAGAAGAAGGAAGTCAATTCAGAGCCCTCTGCTGCCGGAAGAGTGCATGCCCATTTACAGACTCCTCAGAAGATTATCTTCCTCATTTTGACAGTAGAAAAACTAATATTTAGCTTTTGCTTCAATTTACCATTTTCCCATCGTTTTTGAGATTATAGTGTATTTACATCATTTCTACCTTCCTTTCTCCCTCAAAACCCTTCCCTATA
Source organism: Myodes glareolus (assembly GCF_982192425.1). Taxonomy (NCBI): domain Eukaryota; kingdom Metazoa; phylum Chordata; class Mammalia; order Rodentia; family Cricetidae; genus Myodes; species Myodes glareolus. The sequence continues at coordinate 8,541,726 of NC_142041.1, read as the reverse complement.
TCTCTCCTTGATCTATGCCAAATTCATGACCTCTTTATTCACTAATTGTTATTACATTAATATATATTTATATGTATATGTGTGATGTGTGTGTGTGTGTGTGTAAACACATATATTCCTAAGTATAACCTGATAAGTCTGAATAATGCTACTCTTCTGTATGTTTTCAGGGCTGACTGCGACGCTGGATAACGAGTTGTTGTGCTCTTCCCTGGGGAAAATCATTTCTCCTGCTCTCAGCCTTCCTCAGTGGCCTGTGATGCTTCCTGTAGGCTTGAGGTCTTGTGTTCTTTCCGCTGCCCACTCGTCCCTCCACATTTTGAAGAACTCTTTATATATTGCAAATTAAATTTTATCTGTGTTTCAGTTTAGAATCCAATTTATCTGCTAATCATATATGTGATTATTTTTCAAAAATTCATTGTTTGATGCCCCATGGAGAATTGAGAATTGGAAATTTACAATTGCAATTGTAAAAATTACAATTGAAAAATTCACACAAAAAAAGAAAATTTACACAACTTGACATATCAGCTCTATAGAGATATCAATAATTTTGTTGGTGGCTCATATATACACAAACAGTCTTTTTTAAAAGATGTTGTTTTCCCCAATACAAAAACAAATTTTTGAAAGTGTTTCCTCTGTGCCAATATTTATGCTATACTTTGGCACAATATTTTGTGTGACATCAATAGGGCAGGAATTCCCGATACTGAGAGTACCAAAGAACGCACGAAGGACACCATTCATATACACTGAGTATTGATGGTGTACGTCCCCAGTAAACCTGAGTCTAGTTCATTGCAGGGCTGTTGTTCTCGTCTTTTCGAATGTGGTGGTTTGAAGGAGAATGGTCCCAATAGGCTCATTTATTTGAACACTTGGTTCCATATATTCAAACAGTTGGTGGAACTATTTGGGAAGATTAGGAGATGTGGCCTTGTTGGAGTGGGTGTGTCACTGGCAGTGGGCTTTCAGTCCTCTCTCTTTCTCTCTCTCTCATCTCTCATCTCAGCTACCGCTCCAACATCTAGTCTACCTTCCTGCTGTCATGTTTCCCACCATGATGGCCACGGACTGCAACCTTTTGGAATCACGAGCCACCTACAAACCCTTTGACCATAGTCATGGTATCTGTTCACAGCAATAGAAAAACAACTAAGACAAAATGGGTCAGATGAAGAAGAAAGTAAATTTGTTGGGATTTTGCGTACATTATATGGGGGTCCTGGCTTACTGTTTAGAAGTTGTATCATGTTGTTCTTAAGTGTTGGTTTTATTTTAAACAAGAAATTAGTATTACTTAGTTTGGTGAATTCTCTCATGCTGGCTGTGGGTATTCAGGTCTGCTAAGCTTGCTCACATAATTGGGGGTTGGGCAGGGGCTCAGGCAGAACTGGTAAGCTAACTGGCTTCTGTTTCTCTAGATCCCTTCTCTACAGGGTTTTCTCTGTGCTTTCTTACAGTCCTGGTTGCCCCAGAATCTTTCATGTCTAGATTCTCCCTCCAGAGACAAGAAGACTCTTCTACTACAGCATCATTTGTCTGTCATTGCCACCTTGACGGTAGCTGTCCTTAGAATAAAGCAACTGAAGAAAGTATAAAGCTTTCCCATGCTGGTGATATCCTGTGAGTTTTTGTTCCTTTTCAAATCTACTGGCTCTTAGTGATCACCAAAACTAGCTTATTCAGAATTTGGAGCTATCTGAGAGAGATACAGTTTGATAAGCTCTTCAGATCTGCATCAAGAGGTTTTATTTCCAAGTTCAGTGTCTTGAGTTGTGATGTGCTTTTTCAAGGATTAGCTTCACTTAGTAATTGTTTTGAGTTGGATTGTTTGAAAAAATTTAAATTCGTGCATTTTATCTAAGTTTATCAATTTGCTGGCATAAATTTGATTATATCTTGATGATATGATTTTATTTTCTATGAGATCTATAGTAATGTTTCATTTTATATTTTTGATATTATTTATTTAAGCTTTCTCTCCTTTAATCAGTCTTATGAAGGGATTATCAATCATTTTAATCTTTCAGTAAACCAGTGGTTGGATTTGCTCTTTATTGTGTGGTTGTTTTCTTTTGTCCTTTTTATGCTTATTTATTTATTTTTATTGAAATTAGACCCATCTCTCATACAAAACATCCAGACCACAGTTTCCCCTCCCCCAACTTTTTCTGGCTCCCCTCTCTCCAAGACCAACTCACCCTCTGTTTCCTCTTTAGAAAAAATTAGACCTCCAAGAAATGATAGTCAAACATGACAAAACAAGATATAACAAGACAACGCAAAACCCCTCATATTAAGGCTGAACAAGCAACAGGATAAGGGGGAAAGAGTCCCAGGAGCAGGCAGAAGAGTCAGAGATACTTGTGCTCCCACTGTTGGGAGCCCCACAAAACCACTAAGCCAACAGCAATACCATATTCACAGTGGAACTAGTGTAAATCCATGCAGGGCCCATGCTTGCTGCTTCCACCGCTGTGAGCCCGTGTGAGTCCTGCTCAGTTAACTCAGTGGGCTATGTTCTGGGGTCCTCCATCCCCTCTGACTCCTGCACCCTTTCCTCCCCTTCTCCAGAGTTTCCTCAACTCTGAGCCGAGGGACTGGATGGAGACCTCCAGTTTAGACTCTCTGCACAATCTCTGGCTATGGGTCTCCACACCTGCTTCCCTCTACTGCCAGAGGAAGCGTGTCTGAAGATGACTGGACAAGGTACTGATCTGAGTACCGCAGATGTAGCAGAATATCATGAGAAATCATTTTACCCCTTCCTTCCTTCCTTCCTTCCCTCCCTCCCTCCCTCCTTCTCTCCCTTTCTTTGCTAGTCGTATTTGGTTCTTTGCTAGGTCTCTGGGCTATCCATGAACAGTTTTATGCCATCCAAACAGTATAGGGCATTGACTCCCTCTCGTGGCGTGGACAGCAAGTTAAATCAAACATTAGTTGGCCACTCCCACAAGTTCATCACCACCATTGCCCCAGCATATCTTACAGGTTGGACAGATTGTAGTTCTAGGGTTTTGTGGCTGGGTTGCTGTCCAGGTTTCCATCAAAGAGACTAGAACGTGGGAGTGAAGGATCCTTGCAGGTCTCTCTGTGTTCACTGAACTGTGTGGATGTTGTCCTTCACAATGGGGCCTGGCTGTCATTTTCAGAGAGTGACCTTCTGTCCTAGCATCAGTCTGGGTTGTTTGGGTGTCTCTACAGGACCCCCTTGACCAACAACTCAACTGAAAACAACCCAGTCCCACCACTGGAAGCCTTGCCTGATTACAAAAAAAAAAAAAATTCAGTTCAGACTCCATGTCCTCCAGAACTAGGGGTCCTCAGTAGGGTCACCCTCCATGTCCTCCAGAACTAGGGGTCCTCAGTAGGGTCATCCTCCATGTCCTCCAGAACTAGGGGTCCTCAGTAGGGTGACCTTCATAGATTCCAGGAAGCTCCCACTGCACTAACTTTCCCCACCTCCCCAGCCCAATGATTTCTAATCCCAGTTGTCTTTCCTTGCACATATACTCTTTCTCCATCCCTCCGCCAGCTGAAGCACAATTAATATAAAAACTCAGAGATGTGAAAGTGGCTGCACCAGCTTGTTTATTAGGTCCCTTTGCTTGGAATATTTTTTTTCAATTCTTTACCCTGAGGTAATATCTATTCTTGATGTTGAAGTATTTCTTGGCTGCAGCAGAAGGTTGGATCCTGTTTTCACATGCATTCCGTTCATCCGTAGCTTTTTGAGTCATTTAGGCCACTGATATTGAGAGATATCAATGACCAATAATTGTTAATTCTTGTTGTTGATGGTTGCGGTGGTAGTGATGGTGGTGGTGGGGTGTGTGTGTATGTGTGCATTAGTGTACTTCCCTTCTTTTGTTTTGACTGGTGTGAGATTATTTATTCCATGTTTTCTTGAGTATAGTTAACCTCCTTGGTTTGGGTTTTTCCTTCTATAGGACTGGATTTGTAAATAGATACTGTTTGAATTTGACTTTATCAGGAAATATCTTATTTTCTCCATCTATGGTGATTGAAAGTTTGCTGGGCTTAGTAGTCTGGGCTGGTATCTGTATTCTCTTAGAGTCTGTAGCACATTTGTCCAGACCCTTCTAGTTTTTAGACTCTCCATTGAGAAGTTGGATGAAGTTCTAATAGGTCTGCCTTCATATGCTACTTAGTCTTTTTTCTTTGCAGCTTCTATTATTCTTTCTTTATTCTGTATGCCTAGTGATTTGATTATTAAGTGGCATGAGGACTTCCTTTTCTGCTCCTGTCTAGTTGGTGTTCTGTATGCTTCTTATTTCTTTATACACATCTCTTTCTTTTCATTAGGAAAATTTTCTTCTATGATTTTTTTTTGAAAATATTTTCTGGGCCTTTGACCTAGGATTCTTCTCCTTCCTCTATTTCTATTATTCTTAGGTTTGATATTTCATAGTGTTCCAGATTTCCTGGTTATTTTGTCATGGACACTTTAGATTTAAGATTTTCTTTGACCAATGTATCCATTTCTTTTATTAAATCTTGGATGTTTGAGATTCTGTCTTCCATCTCTTGTATTCTCTTGGTGATGGTTGCCCCCTGAAGTTTCTGTTCAAATTCCTAAATTCTTTTCAACTCCCAAATTCCCTCATTATATCTTTCTTTTATTTCCATCTTCAGGTCTTGAACAGTTTTAATTGTTTCCTTCAACTGTTTGTTTTTTCTTGACTTCCAATCGTTTGCCTGTGTTTTCCTGGACTTCTTCAAGGGATTTATTCGTGTCCTCTTTGAGAACTTCTTTCATCCCCATACAGACCGTTTTAAGGTCTTTGTCTTGTGCCTTGGCTGTGTTGGAATATTCCGGGCCTGCTGAGGTAGGATGACTGAATTCTAGTGGAGACGCATTGCCCTGGCTGCTATTGAGAGGCTTCTTCTGTTGGTCTAGGTGCTGATTGCTAGACTTGTCTTTGGTGGGTGGGTGTTGTGTGCCTGGGTTGCTATTTCCTCTCTGATTTTATGAGTGTGTGTTGACTGTGTATTGCCTGTTTCCCTGGCATGCTCTGCTGCTCACAGGGAATGCTTGTAGGAGGCTGGGGAAAGCCAAGGCCTGGATGGTCTAGTGCTAAAGGTGATTCTGAGAATTGGGTCTGGGGAACAGAGAGAGTAGGGAAGGTGCCTAGGCAGCCTACCTGGTCATCTGACAGGCATGGTCTGCCTTTGAACAGAAGGCCACTGCTAAAGTTTGGGCTGGGACATAGCCATGGGCAGGGAGGGAAGGCTGAGGGGGGAGGTGGTTTGAGGAATCCACAGGAGGTGTGGGGGATGGGAAGCTGTAGCTGGTGTTCTGTTGCAGCATTAGGGGCAAGCTAGCCCTAACAGAGTCTAGGGGGTAATGGAGAGAGTGCTTGTGTTCTTTTTCCTTTACCACCATCTGTTATTTATGCCTCTAACTTCTAGAAATGAATACTTGACTCTCCCGAATATGGTTTGTCCTTCCGATTTGTAATATCCACATTTATAAGCTGATGAAAATTTGTTTGTGTCCTTGAAATTAATACTTGTCATGCTTCTGTGTTCTTTTGTGCATTTACACAGCATAGGGAAAATTTATATTACTTAGTGGGAACCTTCCCAGTGGAGTTGGTCAGGTGACATTCTGCCTGCATCGCACAGAGCAGAACAAACAGAGCTCCTGGAGTCACTACAGTGGGGTGGGCTGCATCTTTCAGATTCCTTTACCTCAGACAGTTTTCATTTACATTTTGTTCTCCCTTTGACCTACCAACTATTTATACATATATTTATTACTTCTCAAATGTCTGAAATTAATGGAAAATTTTGTTTCTCTAGATCCACGCACAGCAGTTCTCCCTCTGCCCCGTGTTAAAGGAAATTCAGAGAACAGGAAGATTTGTTTTATGGCTTTTTGGCCAAATTTTAGAATATTTCTTGAAATGTAGCTGTATGTTTCTATAGAGAGAGATGTAATGCACTATTGTAACAATTAAGATTTTAATGTTGCTGGCAACTACGTTATGCCCATATTAATACTTTATATGCTTGTTTTATTAGTTACCAAGAGTGCTTTTAGCAATATCCACTATGAAAACTTACAGCAGAAAAAAGGAATCCTGATGTAGATGCTTTTTTCTTTTGTTTGGGTAATTTTTTGGCCTTATTTGTTTATTTTGACTCTTTTTTTTTTGGAGAGAGAAAGAAACAACATGAAACTGGGTGGGTGGGAGGGTGTGGAGGAGCTGGGGGATGTGGAGAGGATATGGGAAGAGCTGGGGAGGGGGTAAAATGATCAGGATATATTGTATGGAAACAAATTAAAAAGGGAAAAGAAAGCCCTAGTTCTAAAAATAAAACCCTGACTCTGATAGAATTGAGGGCAACCACACTGGATCCCGTCGTCACATTTAGCACCTGTATCCTGTCTGTTGTTGTCTTTCCCCAGAAAAGGCTGGACGGAGTAAGAAACGAGAGAAAGCAACACAACGATGCAGGGCGAGCCAGAAAGAAGACTCAGGGAGTTGTCTGTTGAGTCTGTTGTTCTATAGTAAAAGTCCAGTCCGTAAAGGCTTCTGCAAAGAAGAGAGGGTATGGGAAGGGGGAGAGGAGAGCAGGCATGCCCGAGAGGATGGGGAGAGCTCTGCTGAAGACCATGACCAGGGTGGAGAGGGGGCTGTGGGGGCAAGTGCAATGAATGTTGATATCTAAACTTCTGGTGACAACACAGCTTGAAGTACAACTTTCATAAAATTTTATAAAATACCTAATTTGCCTTACTTCCCCCCCTTTTAAGTTATTCTTTGACAATTTCACACATGCATGCACTGAATTCTGAACACTACTCTTTCTTCACAAGATGCCCCCTTCTCCTCTGAGCTTTGATGCCCCTCTTTGTCGATATACCATGTTTAATTGTTGCTAGTGTGAGCATAACTTGGGAGCTATTTATTGGCATACGGCCTACTTATCAATGACCACACCATTGGAGAAAACGACTCACCCTCCCCAGGAGCCATTAGCAGCGTGTCCTGGATGGTACCCAAGGATTTCACTCAGGAATTCACTGCACAAAACCTGCAGGACAGTGAATCTGTTATTGCTTTATTATACGTGGAGAAGGGGCTCCTGAGTCTCCACCCCTCACTAAGGAACCATGGGCTGGGGGGTGGAGAAAACCTATGTTGTCAATGTACAGGATTCTTCACAGTTTGGAGGGACCGGTGAGTGTCAATAGCAGACTAACTCCATGGTCAGACTGATGTGAAGGACAGATGTTGCTGCCAGCTATCAGAGACTTCTTGTCTCTCAGGAGGAGGGATTCCTGGACCTTGGTGCATATAGTTATCTTGCCACAAATGCTTTACGGTGTGGGAAAATTCAATTTATTTTATAATTTCTTTTCACTCTACCATCAGTATAGTATAGATTTAATTTACCCTTAAAACCAAAGACCCACTGATACCTGACCCTGAGAGTTTGTCTCCCCAGTATGCCGGATGATTTGGATTGGGCCCTGATTTCTTTTCTAAGACTAAAATATATTATGTATGTCTATGAAAATGTTATGACAAAACCCAATGCTATGTGAAGACAATCCATGATAACAAAACCCATAAAAAGATCATGGGTCTTCATATTCATAGTTCTGTTAGTTTGATTTAATATCCCCAAAGTTAAAAATGCATATAAAAGCTGTTAGGTCCATGTAAAATGTCAATCCTAAACTATCCCTGCTTAGGAAATCAGAAGAGAATTTCATTAGATTTTGCAGTGGCTCTCAGATTTTTATAGTCCACAAGAGAGAGTTTGAATCTTGATTGTGAGAATGTCTTTAGTAAAGCTGGATGTCATTTGGCTTAGGAAAAATAACCCCAAATTGGCCTTACTCTAAAAAGTAGTGTAGTTTTCAAATCTAAATGCCTTTGTTGGCTTAACAATATGTGACCCAACTTTCTTCTACATACATTGTATATTATTGCTTTGGGAAAAGTTTAGCTAGTGTATTTTTATTTTTAACATACAGCCAAATTTATCATTAAATTCAGTTTTGAGTATGAAGTCTAGTGACATTTATTAAATTCCCACTGTTGCATAACCGCTGCTGTCACCACTCTCTAGAACCTCCCAGCATCCCTCACTGGACCTGTGGCACATTGACTCTGCCTGGCTCCTAGTGACAAAGTCCATCCTGCTTTCTTTTTTGAATCAGGGTCTCATTGTGTAGTCTTGGCTAGCCTGGAACTCACTCTGTAGACCAGGCTTGGCTTGAACTCACAGAGATCCACCTGCCTCTGGCTCCTGAGTGCTGGGATCCATTGTATTTCCTATCTCTATGAATTTGCCTACTAGGCGGTTTACATAGGTTAAGGTATACAATATATTAAAACGTTACTTAAAAGCCAACTTACACGGTAGAGGACTCAGACAGCATGAAACCATCACGGGTATCTCTATTCTGACCATTGTTATAGATTGTGCTTCTTACAGGTTCTGCTGATTAGATCTGAGAGGCGGTTTTAGCGAAGGAGGCAATTTTAGAAAATTTCAAATCAAATAAATCACGGCAGCTTCTCATGTCACACAGAGCTTCTAAGTGGATTAAAGAAAGCAAGCTTCACTACCAGGCCTACTTATCTACTTACGCGCCGCTGTTATTGATTTCCTAATTGGAAACGTAAGTTTCCAAGACCTGCAGGGTTTGACGTCGTGTGACTGTGGGGTGGTGGTCTTGATGCGGAGGGAGAGATGCAAGGTTCCAAGACCTGCAGGGTTTGACACTGTGTGGCTGCGGAGCGGTGGTCCTGATGCTGAGGAGGAAGCTTCCTTGCTGCTCAGAAGGAATTTTTTTTTCCTGAACCATCACCAAAAATGCCTTTGATTGATCACAACATGGGCATTCCAGACGGGCTAAAACTGATTACAGCTGCACTATTTGATTTAAACAAAACCCACGTTGTGGGGACAACTCCAGCAAATGCATTAGCGGTGTCGCTTTTGCTTGCTGTCACCGTGCTAATGGAGTGGACAGACATTTCCTTTGCAGCAAACAAATATTGATAAAGCATCTCTTGCAGTCTGTCACCCAAGCAATTGATGGCGGGCAGTCTTCAAGGCCTATAAAGTTGATATTTATCCCACAAAGCTCCCAGTTAAGATCTTGACTTCTAAGATTTTATGACCTTTAAATATGTCTTAACTCCAGATCATAAATACTTAAACTGTATGGGACTTGTATATCCTTGAAAGGATGGTAAAATCATTTAGACACTTTCATTTCTCTGTCTTTGAGTAATCCAGCATCGGAAATGGAAATTTTCCTGCCTGATGGCAAAGTTGGGGGTGGTTTTCCTGCACTACTTTAGGGTACAGGCTGCAAAACCATCAAGATTTCTAACCATGACCCAAGGAGGTCATCAGACATTGAATCAATCATTCAGGCATTCTATCAAGTTAAAGGGACGAGGGCTGGGTGAATTAAGGAGAAAAAGAGGAGCAAGCAAGGGAAGGAAGAGAAAACTCCCAAGCCCGGTGAAGCAAATGGGTACTTTAGGCCCCAGTGTCAGAATTATAAATCGACACATCTACTTAGATCTGCGGTTGGGAAGCAAACACAGCAATACGCCACACCTGGCTCACTTCCTAGTTAGTAGGTACATTTTATTACGTGACCCATTTCTCCGTCAGTAGAGACTGGCTTTGCATTGTTCTTGGCTATGTAGTTGCTGGTGACTGTCAGCACTAATGGTGACAATGGTCATGGCAACATGTCACCACAAAAGTCAAGCCAAAAGGCAGAGAGGGGGAAAGGCTCCGGGAGAAAGGAGAACAAACTAGGAAGAAGAGCCCACTCACCTCTCCCCAGCCTTCTTCTCCAACTGGATTTCACTGCTGTAACTGTTCAGGTCTTTTATCTTTTAAGTTGGAAATGCAGCTCATCATAATTTCAAAGGCCTTAATTCACAGTGAACGTGATAGGACATATGAAGTAAGATTTTCAGAATTTTTTTTGATAGGTTAAATGCATAAAAACACTTTGGCATTTAGGGAGTCAAGGTAATAGCATTCAACAGGCTGCCTCCCATTTCCAAAGCACCAAGTGCCCTATATTTTAAGATTACAGGGGAATTCCATCTGTAGACATGACAAAGCACCCCATGAACCTTGTGTGGAGAGGAAACTGCACTACAGCCTACCGCTGAGCGAGCGTGTGTGAACCACACCAATCTGAATCAAGCTTGAGTCAGAAAGCAATATGAGCAGAGCAAGGGAGGAAGGGGCCAGGAAACACAGCCTTGGGCCCAGCCAGAGGGGGCAGCCCTCACCCCTGTGACCCAGAAGTCCACCCTGCTTCCTGCACAGACGGTTGTCATTTACCCTCTTCCTTGTCCAGGACACTTGAACAACTGTCACCTGAGCGTTTATTGTCCTTGGGAAGCAAATTCAAAGGTGCCTGTGAGTTTCTCTGTGGAAAGGAGATGGGTGAGTTTCTGGAATATTAAGACAACTTGATCAGCGAATTGATCACATGACTAATGTTCTTGCTCCCGTAAGTCCTTAATCAGCACCATGGGTTGTGTTGTGTATGGGGAAGGTAGTGTCGAACTGTGATTTCATTTTATATACAAGTACAATATAAAACTGCAATGCATAACCGGAGGGCGAAGCCTTTTCTCCAACTCTGTGGTCCCTTACGTATAAAATGTTCAAAATCTCCCACATCTGCAAAATGGCATACTAAAGATTGATAAGAAAGGCCTAGCAGGAATGTCACAGTTGGACTGGCAGTCTTCTGGTCATGGCGTATGTTACAAACCGCTCATGAAGTGGTTCACGACACGACTCTGTGGAAGGACCACAGGCCGTCCTTAGCAATGGATTTAGACAGTAGGGCACTTTAGAAATGGAATACAATTCAAACATGTTGCCACATGCCTATAACCCTAATACCTGGGAGGCTGAGACAGGAGGATGGCTAGGCATTCGGGGATAGGATAGGCTGAGCTATATCGTAAGGTTGAGACCAGTATGAACTGTACAGTGAGATCCTGTCTCCACAGAGAGGAGAGAGAGAGAGAGAGAGAGGGAGAGAGAGAGAGAGAGAGAGAGAGAGAGAGAGAGAGAGAGAGAGGGCAGAAGTGAAGGAGAGAAGGAGGGCAAGGAAGTAGTTATTTTTAGACAGCTAGGAAATGAAGCCACCCACCTGGGAAAGGCAGATGGTAAGTGCCGAAGCCCCCTCCTTTCATCCTTCACAGGGTACCCCTTCATAGCAACAGCCTCATAGTGCACTCCCTGGAAACTACCAGTATACCAATAGACATTCAGAAAACAGCCTTTCAGGTAACTCCTAACCATCGTGATACTTTGTACAGGCAGGAATGTCTATAATGATAGGCATCTGGCAGGGATGCAGTTCAAGGAAGCTGCCATATGTAATGCCTTGTGGCCTTTGGTTCAAATGGCAGACATTTTTAATAAAAGCCAAAGGTCTAGATCGCTGTCATTTGTTTTCAGTAATGGGGATGGGACCCAGAGACTCATGGCTGTGCCTTGTCCTCTTCCCTTTGAGCCAAATCCCAGTTCATCCAAGACCTGGCCCGTGCTCTGTGCGTTCCCGGTGAGCCTGTCATTTTCCTGTAACAGGTCCTCCTGAGACCTGCTCCAGAATGGTGACTCATGTGCCCTGCACAGAAAGAGGATCCAGGACTCAGCACCGCGGCATCACAGCAGCGTTCAGTCGGGCCTGGCTTCACCTTGAGAACGGATGCACTTGGCTCTAGAACGCCAAGTGCTGTGATTAATTCTGTGTGTGTTCAGGGCGAACAGCTGGTGCTGAGCGGGCTCGTGCCTGTGCGGCAGGCTGCCTGGCTACAGCTGTTGGCATAAGTGCTGTGTGCAAGGGGCGCCCCGACCCAGCTCTTCCAGCCGAAAGATAGGCAGCTTTTACGATGCCAGCCTGGATCTCTTTTCTTGCCCATTCCCATGACCCAGCTGTTGCAGAAACAGCCTTCCTGCTCCACACAGATGGTCCCTTTGCCTGGAATGTGTGAGCCTCCTTCCGGATCTCCCCCCCATTTGAGCTCAGTTTCAATGTCACCTTTTTCTCTGTCCTCTCCCCCAATGTAAAGCGCAATTCCTTCTTGGTGTCCTTCATTGTATTTACGTGCCATGTTTTATTGATGCATGTATCATTCTTCTTACTCCCACCCTTTTATAAACAAAAGTATTAGCAGCCAAAGACTTACTGGAGATGCTGGAGGCTGTTCAACTTCATTAACAATGGCAATAGGGTGGGAATGTCAGAAAGACTGACTTTATACACAGCTGCCTGTTAAATAGGGGAGACAATACAGTTCATAGAAAGAAGCAGGACCTTTTGCTCTCTCTCCTAGTCTCTGTGTCTAGCAGAATCTGCCCTGGTAGCCCCTTCTTCCCATGCACCCACAGAGCAAGAGCAAGTGTTTCACTCCTCTCTACTTATGCCTTACCAATATCCATCATTTCATTTTCTTACTCATAGCCAAGCTATTGCCTAAGGATGCTGGGCTGTGACTGCAGATGTCAGAGCTCCTTTCTTTCACTCACAGGAGAATGTGAGAAGATGGACCACTCCTGACCCAGGCAAACATGCTGACCCAAGGCCCAAGTCCTGGGTTTGGTTACTAAATTATTTTTAGGTTGTGGAGTATTAATTTAACGAGGCAAAGATGTGTGACATTTGTTTGTGCTGCTTTGTTTGGCTGGCAAAGATGGGTTGCTTTCCCTGCCTAAGGCATGTGATTTGTCGAATAAAAAGCCCCCAAATGGCCAATATCTAGGGAGTAAAGGGATAAGCAGGGCTGGTGGGAAGAGAGAGTAAGTAGGAGGAAGAATCTAGGCCGGAGAGAATGAGGAGCGAATGAAGGAGAAAGAGAGGGAGGTGCCCGGGGCCAGGCAGCCATCAGCCAGCCAAACATGGAGTAGGGCATAGAGAATGAGAGAAAGATAAGAAGTCCCAGGGCAAAATGTAGATAAAGAGAAGCAGGTTAAATTAAGGTCTAGGAGCTAGTGGGACACACATAAGATAAAGCTAGGCATTCAGAGATAATAATAAGTCTCTGTATCACAATTTGGGAGCTGGTTAGTGACCCAAAACAAAGCTGCTGTATTTATCCTCCTTCTGGTCTCTGTCATTCCAGCTTGATGAGAGTCCACCCCACTCAGGAGGCTCCTCTTCCAGGAAGAACCAAATGAAGGGAAGAGAGCAGTGCTGGAAAATTACCGGGCAGTGGAAATGAAGCCAAAACATTTGCAAACCTCAACAAAACCAATCACTCCCCCTCGCTCCTCTTCTTCTCTTTTCTTCTAATTTCTCTTCCTTTTCTCTATTTCTCCTGACTCCTTCAGTGAGGGTACATTACACAAGTTGGCCATGAAATCGCAGTGACCTTGCTTCAGCCGGCCGAGATTATCATATGCACTACCATACGCAGTGAGGAACATTTTCAAACACAATGTCCCAGGCTTTCCTAATTTCTTGGGTCTGGGATACAACCAGAGTAAGTGCTTAGCCTATGCCGTATGTCCTGCTCAGTGCTCGGCATCAGAACAACAGAAGGTCCCACTCCCTTTCAAGGCTGCACTCATTGGGTCTGTGCAGTTAAAATCTACCTGAATGTCACAAAATCCAGGCTGTTATCTTTACCAGTCACAAGGCACCAGGAGCCCATGACCACAGCTCTGAGACCTGAGTCTGTTTATGTATCACGTGTTGTTCAACACAGTCTCCCCGAGATGGCTAAATGATCCTGTCTAAAGGCTAGACATAATCCAGCCTTATTTATATACCTTGCTATGCCTTACAAATGCTGTCTTTGGTTCTGAGAGTCCCAATGTAAAAAAGTGTTGGCTAAGGGCCAGTTCCTCAGCTATCCTTAAGTGATGAATTGCAAGAAGAGGACATAGCCTTCACAGTGTCCACAGAGCCTGGGTTCCATGACCCCCACAGATATTCTAATTCTCAAATATTCAAGTTGTGCTTAGATACAGTTAGCATATCTTTCCCGATACTTAGGGTCATCCCTAGAGTACTTAGACTATAGAATAAATGTGAAGGCTATTTGAATTGCTGCTATGCATCATTTCTTATGGAGTGGTGACATGAAAAACCAATGGCAGATACAATCCTTTTCAATGTTTTTTACTTTGTTTGTTGATAGGGGAGTTCAACCAATCACATTCTGCTTAAGGTATGTCCCCCTGGGGCCATACAAAACAAATAAAAGATCAAAGTGCCTTGCCACTTTTTTTTTTTTTTGGTTCCCTGCTCACCTGGTGTTCGTGGGATCTCTGGTCGTGTAAGTTTTCACCTTTTATTAAAAGCTAAATCTTTTTGTATTGAGTGGGCCTGGTTAATTATCGATTGACCACGCCCCTTCAGTTTGTGTCCCTATTAAATGTACACTCTGAAACCCTTCCCCCAGATGTGATGATACCCTTAGCTGGTGGAGGCTTTGGGACAGGATGGATAGGAACTTTTTTTAAATTGGAACAATTCTCTAGCATGAATGCCTACAAAGCTCACTGGTCTCTTCCACTACATGGAGTTTGGACCACTTATGAACCCTCACCAACCATCAAGTCTGTTTGATGGCTTAATCTTGAATATTTCAGCCTCTAGGGTTGGTGAAGAACTTATTTCTCTTTTTGGTGAGCCACTGAGTAGATGGAGTTCCCTTATGTCAACCTGAGCTCAGTAAGGCAATAGAGGACTACACAGTTCACATTCTTCAGGCAAAGGACTCTCCGTCCTTCTGCATTTTGGCAGCAATGACCATCACCCTGTATTTTGAAAGTGTACTGTAGGATGCATCTTGGTATTCCTCAAACGTATAGCTTCCTGTCTGTACCTGGTAAGAACTTCTTTTCCAGTTGGGAATTGGCACCATTTCAATGAAAGCACATGTAATAATCGTTGACGTCAGTGCCAGGAGGGAGGAAGATTGTGTTTCCACCCTACTGACCAAAGCCCAGTGTCATGCCCAATCTCATGTGAGCACTACTTTGCCCTTGGCACCAAAGTTCCTGTTTCCTAAATTGCAGGCTAAGCACACACTGGCAGAATGGCAGATCTCTGTTTCCTGCCATTGACATGCAGGTTCCTGACTGCTACCTCAAGAAGTTTCAAGTGTGCAACAGCAAAAATCAGGCATTGCTTTAGAAGCCAGAAAGCCTCATATGCTTCTGCCCTAAGGCCCAGAGTGGTTGAGGCCCAGCGGGCCATGCTGTGATTTAAGATGGACTTGCTGGTAATTTACTTATATCAACAGTATGGCATTGTCTTAAGGCAGGGAGATGAATGCATGCTTTAGTGATTAAATCCACTGGAATTTGAAAGGGGACACACACACATACACACACATACACACACACACACACAGAGAGAGAGAGAGACAGAGAGACAGAGATACAGAGACAGAGACAGAGACAGACAGAGAATGAATATCAAATATCTCCTTGGGGCACTTGTTGGGTAAAAATGACCCAGAGAAGGTTCTAGGTTACATAGTAAGTGACCTTTGCAAGATGAGCAGCCGATACTTCCCTAGTTTGCATGGAGATTTCTGCTACAACTTTCCTGAGCATACAGAGTGAGACTTGGGTTCTGCTTGCTACTTGCATTTAAACACATGCTCAATTACTTATAACAATTCAGTTATACAATTGTGGTTTTAAAAGCTGTTGAGTAGTTTTGCCTGACTTTTGGGTTTGGTTTTCTATTTGCATAGGAAAGTAGGTGTGTCTCCTGCTTTGAGAATTTATGTTTTTGCAGAGTGGCTCCCGGAAAAGTTGTCCAGGTCCTATCTGACTCCTTTTAAGAGTTGTTAAATATAATTCATGTTACCTTGACATTAAACATCATCAACCCAGAGGCCTTTGAGCTAGAAAAACAGATGAAACTAAGTGTAGGTACCCAGGTCTTTTTCCCTTTGTTCGTGGTGATTTGCAGGGCTGTTTGACCTCTGGCTCCCTGGCTCTCCTGCACTAGCACCGACCTGAGGGTATAGCTTAGAAAGAACTTGGCCATCTTTTGTTATGGTAATTCCACCTGTAAACAAGGTTCCAGCCTCCACGCCTGCCTCCTACAGCTGATTCTGGCCTTAGGCCGCAGCTGATTCTGGCCTTAGGCGCCAGGGCGCCTGTCATCCTCTCCCACTGCTCCTGATGGGAGGGGGCCTTGCCCTTTTGCCCCCTTTGCCCACTAATATATATACCCGACTTGAGCTTAATAAAGTGGCCATTTACTCTTTGGTGAATGAGCAGGTCTCTTGTGTCTGTGTGTTTCAACCCTTAGGACAATCGTCCATTCTCGTGGGCTCGAGTCAGGAAAGGCGCGCCTGAATTGGGTGTGGGAATTCACAGAAAAGTCCTGGGTGGGCAACAACTAAGTGCTTGCATTTCCACCCTTCTCTTTTGGTAAGAAGAGAGGGAGTTTCAGGGGTGGCTCTGGGCTGCTGAGTGGGCACAGTGCTGCAGACAGACAAGGAACGTGGCCTCCCAAGATGCAACTGTGGTCTCAACCCAGTCTTAAGCAGGGCATTTAGTGGAACGAAGCATCAACCCTCATCAGTAAAAGGCTCCCATCAGTGCCTTGCTTACTTCATGTGTGGTTATAGAGGTCAAACAAATGAAAGCACCGATAAGTTGTAGTGTGGCCCTTTGTATTTCAAAGTGTTGCGGGCTCCAAAATGAGCAGGAATTTTCAGTGGGGAAGGTGGTAATTATCAGAAGACCTGAGAACAAGGTTTCTATAGATTCTACTAGACCATGTGTGGGAAGAGTTGCTACTGTCCTACGCTTTCAGCCATTTTTCTTCAAACCATATGAAAATGATTAGCTGTGGTCAGAGTTTAAATGTGCCAGAGGACCACCTGCTGGAGGTTGGGTCACCAGTTTGTCACACTGCTGGGAGACGGTAGAATTCTTAGGAAGAGCTGACCTGGATGCCAGCTCCTTCCTCTCTCCCTTTGTTTCCTGTCTGTCGCTAGATACTCAGGCTTCGTTTACCATGCTTCCATGATCTCTGCGCCACCCCAGACCCAGAGCCACCTGCAAATGAGCCCAAATTATGAAGCTGTCAGGCACAGTGAACCTTTCTTTAAGTCCATTATCTTAGACACTTTGCAGTGGTTTGAAAGAAAATGCCTCCCTACAAGGGTGTGCTGCTATTGGGGGGGTATGACTTTGTTAAAGTAGGTGTAGCCTTGTAGGAGAATGTGTATCACTGTGGGGATGGGCTTTGAGGACTCCTATACTTTAGACTTTTGAATAAGTTTGAAACTGTTACAGACTATGGTGACATTTGAAGTAGGACTGAATGCATTTTTGCATTATGTTATGGCTGCAGGCCTGTGGTGACCAGGGAGTGGAATGTGGTGGACTGAAAGAAAATGGCCCCCTGAAGGAGTGATACTATCAGTAGGTGTGGCTTTGTTAGAGTGGGTCTCCTTGGCTCAAAGTACACCCAGTGAGACAATTCACTTCCTGTTGCCCATCCTAGCACCATGTCTGCCTGCATGATGCCATGTTTTACCGTGATCATAATGGACTAAACCTCTGACACTGTAAGTCACCCAATTTCCTTTATAAGAGTTACCATGGTCATGGTGTCTCTTCACAGCAATAGACACCCTAACTAAGACACAGCTTATCAAAGAAATGGAAAACTAGCTCACACAGGAGTGGTCAGAACATACAACCTCATACTGCTGTCAAAAAATGGAGGAGTGGAGGTGGAAGGCAGGCAGACCTTCGACTGAGCCTTCGAGTGCCCAAGGTACCTTCCTCATCCCTTCTTTCCTAGGTGATCTCATTTGGTCACATACTGTTCAATGTTATCTACACACCAAAGATGCTCTAAATTACAGTTTCAAGTTAAGACTTTCCCTGAGCTCCAGAGTCTTTCAAATTAAACTGTCAACACCATCATTTGGATGTTTTGTGGGCATTAGAAAATTAATAGAGCCATCCTGAGCTGTCACTCTTAAATGCACCTTCTCCCACACCCTGTCTCAACAAACAGTGCTACCAGTCACCCTGTGCTTTAGGTCCACATTTTAAGAAGCATCTAGGCTGGACTCTGCACTTGGGTAGTAATTTATTCTCTCTATTTCCGAGAGAGAGAGAGAGAGAGAGAGAGAGAGAGAGAGAGAGAGAGAGAGAGAGAGAACAATAATGTATGTATCCATCATGGAATTTTGTGAAGATTACATGTGACTTCTGCAAAACAGTGCCTGGCACACTGAAGATGCTCAGAAGGGTTCCCTGCTGGCACACGTATCTCCTCGTGTCTCAACTGTATTTCGATTGCATTGGTGTTAGTTCTCATTAGTCACTTCTGTTGTAGCTGTGATTAAAGTCCTGCCGGGAAGCAACTCAAACGGAGAGTTTGAGCAGGGTGATAGGCGTGTGCTGCTGAGATTCCTCGCCTCTCAGAAGGTCAGGATGCAGAGGACAGAAAGTGGGTTCAGACTATAAATCATTAAAGCCCTCCTCTACTAAACCATTTATTCCAGATAGATTCTTCTTCCTACAGGTTCCATAATTGTCCCAAACAGTTCACCAGCCGGGGACCGGGTGCTCAAACAAGAGCCTGTGAGGGGTATCCTGTCTAGAGGTCATACTGAATCTGTTTTTTCTTAATATCCTAATTCTGTGATCCCAGTCCGGATGGGTTAGTCTTTAGTCAGTTCGTGAGCATTTCCAACTCCTTCCTTGTCTTCTCTTCCCCCTGACTATAGACCAGCCAGAATCCAGATCCTTGCAATGCTTGTACCTTCTCACTCGTGCCTCCCTCTCCACCCTCATTGCTGGTTCTCTGTGTTAGCCAACATGGTCTCACCTTCCACGCTGCTACTCGGTTACTTCCCAGCTCAAATGGGGCCGCTTCAAGGAGCTCTCTGTTGGCCTCCTGTCTCAGTCACACCCAGCTCTGCCTTCGTATCGACTTGTTTTCTTCCCAGAACATAATAAAATTTGAAGTGGCTGTATTATTCAACAGGTTTCTGGATTCTGGCTCTGGCTCATCTCTCTCCATGGGATCTCAGAGTCTTTATTGTTGCTGTGGCCTGACAAGCTTGGACTCCACCTGTTTTGTAATCCTTTAAAATGGAGAAAGTTAAAATGTCCCTGTCTGTTGTGCACTGGGCTAGTCAAGAATATCCCTTGCCTAAAGGATTTAGATAAGACCCACATCCTACTCTTGGTTTGCCTCCTGGGTAATTAGATACTTCCCACTGACCAGCCGTCCCTTGTCAGTCAGAGCACACCGTTGGTAAACTAGGCTTGCTGACATTCTTTCTTTTGCTCAGGACACTAAATTTGTCTCAGCTGAAGATGGCCCATGTGTGAATTTGCTGTCACTGGGGTAAAACATCGGAACTGCTATGGGATTAACCATTTTCTCATTCTGTTTCTTCCTCTTGGGCTCTTTCAGGCCTTTCTGCTCCTTCCTATTGAGCAACTACCCTGCATATTTCTTTTGGTGTATCTGAATTTTATGGTCACAGTGTTCTCCTTATTAAAACAGTGTGTCTTACTCTCTTTGCTTTTTTGAAATAATTTTTCAAGTAAAATGTCTCTAATAAGTATGAATTTGAGTTAATTAGATAGTCCTGGTGCATTGTGTCCTTTCTTGCTCCTGTGATAAAATTCGATGACAACTTCTAGAAGGGTTTATTTGAGCTGATGGCCCCAGGGTCCTTCTCGTTATGGGAGTGCAGCAGCAAGCAGGATGGCAGGCAGGGTGTCATCAGAAAGCTGAGAGCTCACACCTTGAATGGCAATCACGAGTCAGGGAGAACAAAGCAAAATCAGGGGAGGCTTTTAATCTCAAAGACGACAGTCCTCAGCTATATACTTCCTCCAGCAAGGGTGTAGAGCAGAAACTTCCCTACACACCAACTGGGGAACAAGTGTTCAAATGCCCCAGACTATGGAGGACATTTCTCATTCAAAGAGCTACACGTGGGGATCTAAACAGTACATGGCGCACGATGGTTTCCTAATGGCTATTTGTTATGTAGAAAAAGTGGATTGATATGTGACATTCTAGCCAAAATACTGTAGCTTGTATCTTGGACCTGGAGACTCCTAATACTGATTGCTGAACTTCCACCACTGTGGCTTTCACAAAGAGGAAGTGTCACTGGGAGCTGATTCTAGGGAGCAAGGCCAATCCACATTCTGCTCAGAATAGGGTACTTAGGAAAGAATGGAGTTAGCCCACTAGTTCTTCAGTTATATTCACTGACAGGGGAAAGAAGCATGTTCTGACATCTGGAGCCTTATTTCCTAGGTTTATCTCCCAATCTTTTATAGCATACACACTGAAAGATGTGGAAAAGGCATGAGGGAATATGTCTTCATAGCTAGAAGAAACCAAATACCCATGCAATCAAAGGTCTTTAGTAATAGAAATGGAAAATCCATCATTTAAGCAGGATTTATTATTTTAAAATGTATATATAAATTGATATTATATTCCTAGCTATATTTAAACCCAAGAGAAACAACAAAATATAACAACCATAAACACTCCCCTCATCTCTAACACATATCTATAATTGTCTGCTATATTTAGAGGAATTTTTGGTTTAGATAACATAAGGTTAGTCTCCCTGTTGAGCATCAAATGTTAAAAAATATTTTGATATGTCTTTCATGGAGCTCAGCTTGCTATGTATAAGATTATCGTGACCTACTGTTCCTCTTGCCTCTACTCCCTGAGTGCTGAGAATATATGTATACTACCATGCCCTGATGATGTGATTCTCTGTGTAATATACCAACTAAACCACATTACACACTCTAGATAAAGATGATTTTATAGGAAAAAACTGTCTCTAGCCTTGAAAGTCAAACAACTCAGGAAAAGAAGAGTGTCCGAGTTCTAGACTAGTCACATCTGCTCTCTAGGCACAAGACTCTGGGCATATATCTCATGTGCCAACCCATCTACTGCAGCTCCAGTGACCAGGCAGCAGCTTCCTCCCTGCCTGTCCCCCACCCAGCAATACCCCTCCTTGCTACATCAATGACCAAGGGAATCATATCCCCCACCTACACCTTGAGGAAAAGTTGAGTGTCTGAGGCCCTAACTAGACAGTCTTGCTCTCTAGGTCCTACTTCTGGGGGCACATCTCATGAACCAACCCATCTACCATAGCCCCAGGGACCAGGCAGCAGCATCCTCCCCACCACCTCCAACCACCCCCCCCCCCCCCGCTTCAGTGAACAATGGAGCCACATACTCCACCTACACCTGGAGAAAGACGCAAAGACGCACAGACTCCACCTGCACCAATTAGAGTAAGAGATGGGTAGGTGGCAACGTAAAACTTTCATTCAACAACGAAAAGAACAATATGGCACCACCAGAAGCTAGTGGTTCTAAAACAGCAGACCCGAACATTCCGATGCAGATGAAACAGAAGAAAACAACCCTAAAAATAATTTTATGAAAATGATAGAGGCCCATAAAGAGGAAATAAAAAGTTCCCTCAAAGAGATGAAAGAAAAGGCAAACAAAAAATAGAAAAAATCAATAAATTCCTTAAAGAAAGCCAAGAAGACCAATGAATAAACAAACAAACAAACAAATAAAACAAGTCAAGGAAACAGTCCAAGACTTAAGAATTGAAATAGAGGGAATAAAGAAAACACAAACTGAGGGAATTCTGAAAATGGAAAATTTGGGTAAATGAACAGGAACTACAGATGCAAGCATAACCAACAGAATGCAACAGATGGAAGAGAGCGTCTCAAGCGCTGAAGACACAATAGAAGAAATAGATTCATCAGTCAAAGAAAACATTAAATCCAACAAACCCTTAACACAAAACATCCAGGAAATATGGGATGCCATGAAAAGACAAAAACCGAAGAATAATAGGGATAGAAGGAGAAGAAGAATTCCAGCTCAAAGGCAAAGAAAATACATTCAATAAAATCATAGATGAAAACTTTTCCAATCTAATAACAGAAATGCCAGTGAAGATACAAGAAGCTTATAGAACACCAAATAAGCTGGACTAAAACCAAAACGTCCCCTCATCATATACCAATCAAAACACTAAGCATACAGAATAAAGAAAGAATACTAAGAGCTGCAAAGGAAAAAGACCAAGTAATATATAAAGGCAGACCTCTCAGAAGTACACCTGACTTCTCGATGGAAACTCTGAAAGCAAGAAGGTCCTAGACAGATGTTCTGCAGACACCAAGAAACCACAGATACCAGTCCAGACTATTATACCCAGCAAAGCTATCAATCACCACGACAGAGAAAACAAGACGTTCTATGACTAAACAAGATTTAAGCAATCCTATCCACACATCTAGGCCTACAGAAATTACTAGAAGAAACACCCCAACCTAGCTGCATCCACAAAAAATGCAACAACTTCACACTAGCAAACCCCAAAGAAGGGAAGCACACAAACACTACCACTACCACCACCAAAAGCAAATATTACCACTACCAACAAAAGCAAATATAACAGGAATTAAGAATCACAGGTCATTAATATCTCTTAATATCAATGTGATGTGGGAGGTGATGGATGCTGTGAATATGTTTTATTGCCACTGGTTAATAAAGAAGCTGCTTTTGGCCAATGGCTTAACAGAGTATAGCCAGGCTGAAAGAGATATACAGAGAGAGCATAGGTGGAGTCAGTAAGAAGTCACGTAGCTGCCACTGGAGACAGCCCACCAAAACTTTGACGCTGGGCCCCAACCTCATAGTGATACACAGATTAATGGAGATGGGTTAGTTTAGGATATGAGAGCTAGCTAGCAATACACTTAAGCTATTGGCTAAACAGTATTACAAATAATATAGTCTCTGAGTGATTATTTCACTAGTGGGCATTCAGGAATAAACAACCAGCCTCCCCCAACATCAACGGTCTCAATTTGCCTATAAAAATATACAGGCTAACAGAATGGGTACAAAAACAGGACCCATCCTTCTGTTATACACAAGAAACATACCTCAACCTCAAAGACAGATACTACCTCAGAGTAAAATGTTGGAAAGAGATTTTCCAATCAAATGGACCTAAAAAACAAGCTGGTATAGATATCCTAATATCTAACAAAATAGACTTCAAATTAAAATTAATCAAAAGAGACAGAGAAGGTTATTTCATATTCACCACAGGGAAAATCCATCAAGATGAAGTCTCAATCCTAAACATCTATGCCCCAAATACAAGGGTACCCATATTTGTGAAAGAAACATTACTAAACCTTATATCACACATCAAATCCCACATGTTAATAGTGGGGGACTTCAACACTTTACTTTCACCAATGGATAGGCCTACCAGACAGAAACCTAACAGAAATAAGGGAAAGATGTTATAATTCAAATGAACTTAACAGATATCTTTAGAACATGCCACCCAAACACAAAAGAATATGCCTTCTTCTCAGCACTTCATGAAACTTTAACTAAAAGTGAACACATACTCAGCAACAAAACAAACCTTAACAGATACAAAAAATTGGAACAACCACCTGTATCTTAACAGATCACCATGGCTTAAAGTTAGAATTCAACAACAACACTAATTGCAAAAGGTAAACTCATGGAAATTGAATAATGCTAAACTGAATCATCACTGGGTCAAGAAAGAAAAAAAGAAAGAAATGAGAGACTTCCTAGAATTCAGCAAAAAATGAAAGCACTGAATACCCAAACTTATGGAACACTATGAAAGCAGTTTTAAGAGAAAAGTTCGTAGCACTAAGTGTCTACATAAAGAACATGGAGAAATCTCACACTAGTGACTTAACAGATCACCTGAAAGCTATAAAATGAAAAGAAGCAGACCCATCCAGGAGAAGTAGAGAGCAGGAAATAATCAAACTGATGGCTGAAATCAATAAAATAGAAACATAAAACAACAGAATCAATGAAACCAAGAATTGGTTCTTCAAGAAAATCAACAAGATAGACAAACCCTTTTCCTGACTAACCAAAAGGCATAGAGAGAATATGCAAATTAACAAAATCAGAAATGAAAAGAGGGACATAACAATAGACACTAAAGAAATCCAGAGAATCATTATGTCATACTTTGAAAACCTGTATTCCACAAAATTGGAAAACTTACAGAAAATGGACAATTTTCTGGTTAGGTACCACATACTACAATTAAATGAAGACCAGATAAACAGTTTAAAGAGACCTATAACCCCCATGGAAATAGAAAAAAGCCATTAAAAGTCTCATGAATTCACAAGGATGAACCCAGCTAAGAGTCCTAGCAATAGTGGAGAGGGTGCCTCGAGGAGCCCTCCCCTTTAATCAGATTAGTGACTATCCTAATTGTCATGGTGGAACCTACATCCAGTAACTGATGGAAGCAGATGTAGTGTCCCACACCCAAACACAAAAACTGGAGTTCAGTTGAACTGAGGGAAGAGGTTCCATATGAACAAGGGGAGTTAAGATTATGACTGGGAAAACCACAAAGACAGCTGACCTCAGTTAGTGTGATCTCATTAACTATGAACTGACAGCCGTGGAGCCTGCATGGGACCAAACTAGGTCCTCTGAATGTGGGTGACAGTTGTGTGGCTTGGTCTGTTGGAGGGGACCCTGGCATTGGGACCAGGCCCTATAGCAGTTGCATGAACTGGCTTTTGGGAGCCCATTCTCTATGGTGGAATACCTTGTTCAGCCTTGATGCAGGGCAGGGGAGGGGCCTGGTCCTGCCTCAAATTTTATGCCAAATTTTGTTGACTCTCAAGGAGGCCTTACTCCCTCTGAGAATTGGATGTGTGGGAGGTCAGGGATGGGAAAAGATGAGTTGGGGGAACTGGGGTTGGTATGTAAAAAGAAAAAATTTAAATAAAAAAGAAAGTCAAAAAACTTGTTTTTTTCATATACTGTTTTTAAACAACTGGCTAAAACAGTAACAGACACCTTTCCATCCAAATTTAGTTTTCCCTCTTCCTGTGACTAAGCTTCCCTGCCAACTGTAAATAAATTAAATGATAATCATGAATGAGGTACATAACTAATTTGGGTTTATTGCCTTCTTATATGTATAACAAATATGAGCTTTCACAGTTAGTTTCGTTATGTTTCAAGACCCATGAAATGTACTTCAATTTATTGTAACTATATTGTCATTTTAAGTTGATTTACATAGGGAAATTCTGCTTCCTGCTATTAAGGAATCTGTCTCAGGGCTGAGCATGAAAAGGCCATCAATTAGCTCTTTATTGATGGATTGATCAGGGGAAGAGACTGCCATTCACAGGCCTGGGCGATTACTTAACATGATGTAAAAGCCTTGATGGCAGCTGCGTATGATTTTAAATATGCAAGTATTAGATCTGGTTAATTATTCTGGCCAGAGTTCTTAAGAACAGCATTCAGAAATGTTTTAAATGTTTTGACGAACAGCAGGGACTCCCCACTAATTTCCTGATCAGCGGCATTGTGCCCAGCCCTGTGGGGGCAGTCGCAGGGTGAGTGGAGACGGTGGAGTTGCCCGTGTTCAGGGTGAGTGGAGACGGTGGAGTTGCCCGTGTTCAGTTCTGTTTTAGGCAAGCTGCTCTCTTCTGTCATCGTCTGCTTAGATTAGATTAAATGTCCTTCAGTTCTATCTTTCCTGCATGGTTGCTAGATGTGCTTACTTATTCCAGCTGAAATTAGCTCTATTTCCCAAAGCCTAAATCTCCTTGATAGTCTTGATAGTTATTGATAATGCCATTCCTCTACCAGGATGAATCACTTAACCAAGGACATGCTTAATTATTGAGACTCTCTTATCTTTTTTTTTCCTACTCCCAAACTCTGATTAGTGGGCTCATTACTTTATGTACCTGGATGTCTTCATACGTTTAACAAATCCGAGATGTTTCATCAAAGCAGAGAAATTGCTACTTGTCTTCTTCCTCACGTTGCAATTGATTTTCAAGCCCCAAGAATTTATCTCCATCTTGAGGGTGCAACATAACAAAGAATGTACATAGTCACTCATAAATTTTAAGTATGGATGAATCAAAACACATATCATTTTGTCCAGATGAAGTTTCTTGAAATCCGGTACCATTTCTTAAATTAATTAACTTCTGCAGTCTCTTACACCTTCATAATTAATATTGCTCTTTCCATTTCTCCAGGTATAAATGGGCCTGT
The DNA here is from genome assembly GCF_982192425.1 of Myodes glareolus. Classification (NCBI taxonomy): domain Eukaryota; kingdom Metazoa; phylum Chordata; class Mammalia; order Rodentia; family Cricetidae; genus Myodes; species Myodes glareolus. The sequence goes on along the minus strand of NC_142041.1, from coordinate 8,515,529 downwards.
CAGACAATGTCAGTCTGCAGTCACCGAGCAATGCATAAAGAGAACCCCTGAGAAAGTGATCTATGGCTTGATTCTGCGGTGATGCAATGAATTAATGAAGTTTTCAAAGGTACCTAATATGCAATCAAAAAATAGCTCAGATCCTGAGAGAATTAAACCAAATAAATGAGAACTATAAAATTATTAGAACTGGAGAGGAAGAAAAACCTCCTCAAACCCAGAGTTTGCAAGCAGAAGGCCTCCAGGCTTGGTCTAGTTTACAGGCCACTTTCTCTTCAGTCTTGAGTTTTGGGCATCTTTAGGAAATGCAATTGATCTCTTGCTTACTATGCTCCACCATGGCCACGTACACCTAATTACCTCATTTGACTAGAGCCTACAGGCATTTGAATCTGAGATGTTTGTTAGCAGGTTAGGTAACCAAGGAGATGCTGATTTCAAGGTAACTGACTGGCAACAGGAGTTTTAGCTTGCTTGCTTGTTGAGAGCTCTTTGACCCTCAGAGCTGATATTTGCATATGATAGAAGGTATTTCACAGATAGCCTGATTTTGCATACTAAGTCCTTTCCATCTTGTGTGCAGTAAAGTTCAGCAGGATAGTTTGAAGTTGGAATGACCTAGAAATCTGGGCCATTAATATAGCATTGATACCACAGAAGCATTTCAGAAGATCAGCCAACAAAAAGGCAGCAAATCTCTCCATTCAGAGATGGACTCGTGACAAAACCGAGGAGGAAGTTGTGTCTTGAGTCTTGTATCCAATCCCTCTGTGGACTGGTATATTGTTCATTTGGGTAATGATATGATGAAGCCAATAATTACCAATTAAATTTGACCTTTGTCCTTTAATGGTAAAATCACAGCTCCCAAATAGATCTCTGTGAGGCATTTGCTTTTAAAGTGCCGTCAGTTGCTCAAAAGAACATTACACCAAATTTAAACAAATACGACCCTTGTGGCATTAGAAAATTAATTATTTCTTAGCTACTGTGTTACTCATATATGATTTTCTTATGTCAGTGTGACTTCCATCTTGAAAGACTTTTGGGGGAATGGGGAGGCCATTCACTTAGTAGTGTTGCTTTATGGGCCTGGACCTGGGGACCATCCCACCAGGCATGAAAGATGTGTGCTGTAATAATCCCAGCTCTGGGGAGATAGAGACAAAAAGATTGCTGGGACTCACTGGCCAGGCAAGTTAGCTTAATGGGTGAGCCCCAGGCTAATGAGAGAACCAGCCTCAGCAGAGCAAGTGATATTCCTGAGGTTGACACTTGGGCCTTTGGGCATACATGTGCATGCACACCTGCAAACACACACACACACACACACACACACACACACACACTAATCTCCCCCAGACATGTTCATTACCCCCCTCCGGGGTACACACACAGTAACACACACACACAGTCACACACACACACAGTCACACACACACAGTCACACACACACACACAGTCACACACACACAGAGTCACACACACACACACACACACACACACACTAAAAAGATAATTTGCTTTGGCATAAGAAGCAGTGGCATTTCTTAACCTGTGCTGCCCTTAACGAGGTCAATCAAAAGCCATCTGCATCTTGCAAGACTGAAAGGGAACCAAGAAAAGTTGGCGCTGGGAACTACTAGATTTCTTGAACTTTCTGATTTGGAGCTAAGCGCCATTAAGAAAACGATGCTTCTGTGGTTTCCGATTTGGAACACTCCATTAACAACCCGCAGGTAAGGTGGCCCCAGGAAGAAGGACAGAGTGCCGACGGCTAATTAGAGGCACTCTCCCATTATTCCTGACCCTAACAGGTGGCATCAATATGCCTGGTGTTAGCGTACACCCTATTTTCATTCTCTTCCCTTCTCCTTTCTTAGTCGCTGCACAATCGATGAACTTAGAATTTGTCTTTGTTTTCTCTTCTACAGGGTGATCCTAAAGAGTCCCGGCAGGAGGTGCCTATGATTTAGAAAGACTGCCCAAGACAACCTTGTATTTATGCACTGTGAGGTTGTGTCTCTGGCAGTATTATCTTGTTTATTTTGACATTTTCATTAAGCTAGGCCTTCGTTTTGAAATCTCCTCTGTACGTCCCGGCTTTCCCACACCTGTAGCCAGCCCGTTCAGATTGCCTTGTAATTATTTTCTCACGTATTCAGTCCCTTTATTTGATTCTATGTCGACTCAAGGACAAAGGATTACATCTTAATCAGTTTCATGTTTTTAGCACCTAACACAGTATGTCTTGGATTAGTGAAGGAAAGAAATGAATTAATAAAACCTCACAAGGTAAGTATCTGTGAAGAGTCCCTTGTTTAATCTCACCAAGTGTTAGTTAACATATGAAACAGAAGAGAGACACAATGACAGCTCTGTGGGAATCAGAGAGGATGATTTACGTGGGGGCTGACACCACCAAGGCAAGGGAAGCTGACGCCGCCAGCTCCGTGTCCCTTACAGATGGGAGAGTAGAGAGAACTCATTTGTGCTTGCTGTCAAGTCCCCTCTCCACGGCCCTGCCTTGTCCCTTACCCTACCACCACCTCATTGGTTCTGGAGCGACTAGATTGTCTTACCTTGCAGATCTGTTCTTTTCTGTCTCATTATAACACCACCGTAAGAAACTAACATTCCCTTTATCCGCTGTCCCTTTGTGCGCTGTTATCTGTTGTTTCAGCCTCTCTGATAGGAGCTAGCTGGCTCAGAATTCTCTCTCCTCTATCTCTCCCCTCACCTCCATCATGAGCTAATTCTGAGCACAGCTTTAAAGTTGTACACTTGGGCAATGGGAGACTTTTCCTGACTGCATTGTTCCTCCAAAATGTTACTGTCCTTGGGGATATGTCCAACCAGAATCTGAGTCACCTTCCCAAGATTTGAGGACCCAACATGTAAGAATTTCCTATGTAAGTGGCTCCCAAATCTGTATTTAGAGTTTGCATGTAGTTCTTTCAAAGGTCTTGATGCCAGAAAACCTTTGTGCTGATGGTTGGGGATGAAGTTGGTTATGCCTTCTAGCGCTTATTGCCTACTTACTGGCTTATGGGCCATTTAAAGTTACCAAGGGCAGCGACTTTGGTGGGAGGGGAAAATGACTGTTTTAGTTTTAAAGGTTGATATTAGTTTTAGTTTTGTGTATTGCGTGAGCCAGTATGTATACATTCATACAGGTGCCTGTGGAGGCCAAAGGTAATGGACTCCCTGAAGTTGGAGTTATAGGCTGTTGGGAGCTTCCCAGCATGGATGCTTGGAGCTGAACTGTATGTTCTCTTAATTGCTGAGCTGTCTCTCCAGCCCACACATGCATATTTAGAAGGAAGCAGTAGATGATTCTCCCCAAGGACAAATTGTAATGCTCTGTCTCTTTAAGAGACAAACCACACCCACTCCCTTCCTGCTTGCAGCCTCAGCCCAGCTCTCTCTTTTCTTGTTCCTCTCTGGGGAAGAAGCAGCTTCTGCTTTTCCCCACTTCTCCTCTTCCCCGCTTCTCTGTCTCTGTCTCAGCCTCTCTCCCCCTTTCTCTGTCTGTCTGTCTGTCTCTCTCTCTCTCTCTCCCCCTTCTCCCCTTTTCCTTCCCCTCCATAACCCACCAAATAAATGTCCAATTTCATTCTGTATGGTGTGCCTGCCTCTGTGCCTCCCACCTGCCGCTTGCCCACACTGCTCACCAGGGACCAGCCAGCCGCCACATGGCTGGGGACCAGCCACCTTTGTTTGGGGATCTGCCACGTAGTCTCGACCTGCAGCAAGCTGCCGGGGACTTGCAGCAAATCCATTTCAGAGGCACACACACAAGAATGCACTCATACACACACATACACACCCTGTAACAGAGCAAGACTACCTCTAGTAGATACAAGATACTAACCAATAAAAAACCCAGTATGAGGAGTGGTTTCTTTTTTTTGGAATTGTTGGCCCATGAGACACTATTAATTTCCAAACAGTATGAGATATTTCCAGTGCTCCTCGTGACCCTCCTGTATTTGATGGGGAGACCCTATTGCTGAAGATACTACATACTTCACTCATAGACTGTGGAGAATTCAGGTTGGTATTGACTTAGGGGTTCCATTCTTACTGGCTACCTTTCATAGAGTTGGAAGGTGCTATTTGCATTAGTGGAAAAGTAATCAATTGTATTCATCTGTAAACACTGTGAGCTACAATAATGATTGACTTGCCAAGTCATGGCCTTTGGTTCAATAGAGGCGTGAACATCGTAGGAGTGCTACATACTTCTGTGGGATTTAAGGCCTGCTCGACAGGATGAAAGTCATACTTGGCATCATCATTTTGGCACCAGGAACTGCAGGAAGACAAGTCATAGGCCCTAGGGGAAAATCTACAGCTATTATTTTTCTGAATGGACACAGTATTCAAACAATTCCCAATGATTTATCCTTATGCCCATGGATCAGTGCATCTTTCAGCCTTCATGGGAGAAGCCTCTGTTATATGATGATTAGCACAGAGACCCACCAGGTGCAGAGAATAAGAGACTAGGAAATTCTCAACCATAAATGGAACATCTATATTACATCCCCTCCTCCGGAAACTCAGGGATCATTACGGAAGGGAGGCAGACACTGTGTAAGAGTCACGGCAGTGCATGGCTATGAGGAAGCAGTGCCTTCTGGGAACGATAGGGCAGCTGCACATATGAACCCACAGCGGCTGCAACAGCATGCACAAGAACTGGACAGACTTTTATACGGAGGCTCCAGAGTTTCAGTGTGGAGAAGGTGGTCACGGAATCCTACCCTCGGTCGTGGAATTATTGGCAATTTATAGCTGCTGGGAGAGGAGAGGTCAAAGGTCTCTAAGAGTGTGTCTGCTAGGAAGTCACTAACAATCCTTTCGGAAGACACACCTCCAAGAATGTTTGGGCAGCACAAAGTGGTGTTGATGAGCTTTTGTAAAAGAACGTATATTTGGGCAGATGGGGAAGAGGAGTGGGTCTGAAGAAAGTGGAGAGGGGGTGAGTATGATCAAAATACATCATACAAAATTCTCAAAGAACTAAGAAATTATTTAAAAACACTAACAAATGCAAAAGGGCTTTATAAAGGTTTATTTTTTTCTTGAGGGCATTATCTCTCTGTTTTCCTAGCAGATGCTTGGAAATTTCCTGATTTCACAATAAAGTTGTTGGATACAACTTTGCAAGTTCTCTGGTGATGTAGAGAACAGCAGTTCATTTGTCTCTATTTGGTGCTAGCTGCCATCAGAGGTGAAAAGTGTGTATATATAAATAAGTATATGCAAAGCACATACACTACATATGAGCACGATATACATACATGTGTGCATATATTTACAAAGACAATACACAATGTACATATTGCATAGTATGTAAACAATAAACACATACATATTATATACACACAATACATAGTATATATGTACACAAAAATATATATAATATATTCATGCATAGCATGCAGATATAAACATCATATACAATGGGTATAATATAAAATATACATATTATAGATACGTACATACAATACACACATATATGCATTATTATGATGAATACAATGTACAAATATGCATAGTATACACACACACATATGTCTTCTTCACAGACAAAAGGACCTTGGAATAACCTTTCTCCAGCACTCTTCCAGCTTACCACCGAGCCCCGATGGAAAGGAGTCTTTCTTGGAAAAATCTCTTATCTTGGAATGACTAAGCATGACTTTTCTCTGGCACATTCACTAACCGTCTCTTACCCAGTTCTGTGCCCCAGGGTCCTTCTGGGTCCTGCGGGCCAGGTTGGTGAAGAACATTAGAACACTAACGACACTTGTTTGGTGCAGGACCCTCAATAGCGGGACACTATTCCCCCTGCCCAGAGCTGCAGCCCCTGCGGAGGGCTAGGTCCCAGGTCCACACATGGCTGACAAAAGCATTGGCAGTCCTGAGCCAATCAAGCTGCAGCTCTTGATTCCAGGGTCACACCCCTGGAGACTCATCTAGTATCTGGGGTGCAGGTGCAAAACTTCTTATGCTTAGAGAAACCTGGAATGCGTTTCCCAGTCCCTCACTCCCTGACAACACAGAGCTGCTTCTGCTCCGACACAGAGAACTCCTGCTTCAGAACTGGCTGCTATGTTACATCCCATGCTCCCCTTCCACGTGGCAGGAGTTCAAGGCCATTCTGTCTAGAGGGCTTTTTGTTTCCCCCGCATAAGTCTTCAAGCAAAAACCCATCTCCCTACTTCCTGCTACTCCTCCTTTTCCAGTTCCCTACGACGGTATCTCTCTGTCTCTAATGGCCTTCGAAAGTAATGATTTGCAAATGACCAATTTAGAAATAAAGCTCTTCTAGATTCTGAAAAGATCTGCGGAAAAATTCCTCCAAGATCTGAATGATAATATTCAAATTTTGCAGACGGCTGAGCATTCAGGGGCTAGAATCAGTTAAAGCTAATTTGTTCTTTAATTTCCCAAGCTGCAGCTCTAAATCCATGTTATGTTATTCGTTGATTGCCCTGGGAGGCTGGAAGGTTGTAAACTTTACCCACATCATAAAAACATGGATCTGAAATATTGGTCCAATAAGCTGTGCCTGTAAGCTTGATATTCTGTAAGTCAGTCATTTATGAATACAGGTATAATGTTAAATTTCAGCTTAATTCCTGGGGTTGGGAGGATAACTCAAAGGATGAGAGCTCCTGCAATACGAGCGTGAGAACCTGAGTTCAAATCCCCAGCACCCATGTAAAAACATGGCAGCAGAAACGGTGGGGTGGAGGCCCATAGCCTCAGTGTTGTGTGGGATGGAGGCGGGAGGGTCTTTGGGATTGCCTGGGTACCAGTCTAGCTCCCAGTTCAATGAGACAACCTGCCTCAAGGGCATCAGAGTGGTAGAGCAGCATATCCGGCGCCCTCTTCTGGCCTCTGGGTGTGTGAAATGCCTCCAATCTGTGCATGTACCACACACACACACACACACACATACACACACACACACACACACACACACACACACAAAGAAAAAGAAAAAGATGAGGCTTCATCTGGTATTTCTTGTGGAGGAATAAGTTTATTTTTTAAAAGGCATAAAATTGGTAGGGAAATGGGAGATATGTTGGGAGATTGGGAGAAGAGAACGAGGGATGGAGAATAGGTGTGATCAAGATACATTGGATACACGTATGGAATTTTCTGAGGAAAACTACTTGAACAAAAGGCAAGGGTACAAATTGTAAATATTTTATTTTATATAAGATCAAAATTAGGACACACATTTTCTATTTGTATTATCAGTCACATTATTCGAGACAATAATAATAATAATAATAATTCAACAACTAGAATGTTGGCTTATATTAATATTGAATGTGAACATGCTAAAAACATTAAATCTCTACATTAACATATGCCAACAAAGCAGTTTTAAGAAACCCAGGTCTTTTCTTCATTCAAACTCCTCAATTTCAAATGTAACAGTTCAAAAACAGGGTAAAGTATTCTTAGAGTATGTTCTGGTGTGTGTCTTAACACAGCTGGTTACTTATTAGTCTGCACACATGCGCTCTTGTAGCCTTTCTCTCTAAAGGACATTTCAATCCACTTGAGAGATGCAGCTACTTTTTGGAGCTGGAGTCAGTAAGAAAGGTCCTCAAATGGCTGCCAGTTACATTTTATGCATTTAGTTTTTTTTAATGCATTTGATTTGCTTTATGTAGATCCTTCTTCTTCAGGAGAATCCACAGGGATTTAAAAAGTCTCCAGATGCACAAAGGACAGTAGTAGATGGGATGGTGTGGGATGGGATGGGATGGGATGGGATGCACAGAGGACAGTGGTAGATGGGCTGGGCTGTGCAGAGCACAGTGGTGAGAGCTCTCACTCACTTAGAGCAAGGGCAGAGGCCCTTCCTTCAGTTCCTAACACATGAAGTTGATCACAGAAGCTGACACTGTGACATGGGATCGTTTACTTCTCAATCAGTTCTGATTGCTTAGTTCTTCTGGGAGTTAAAGAGACCCGAGAGTGACAGATAGTGGGGTTTGGTGGGTAAGCACTATGATTCCAAGTTCTTGGGTCCCAGGGCATAGAGTTGGAGAGGGGCATGAGGACAGTAGTAGGAGTGATAATAGTTTATCAGAGAAAGACACACTTTTAAAGAAAGCAGACTAGAACAAAGAGAGAAGTTTCAAAGCTGAACTACAATGTCGTACAAAGGATGGGAGCTTTTACATCACTTGATGCTGGACATCTGCTTCAACATGCTTTCCTGAGCCTGCTGTACTTGTAACATAGTTCTCATAAAGCTTTATGCGTCCTGTGCCTCATTTTCATCTTAAAGCTCGACCATCTTGGGGCCTGTCAGTGTTGGCACATGCCTTCAATCCCAGCACTTCGGAGACAACGGCAAGTAGATCTCTGAGTTGAGGCTGGTCTTCTCTACAGAGCAAGTTCCAGGACAGGCAGGGCGATACAGAGAAACCATGTCTTGGAAAATCAAAGAGAGAGGGAGGGAAACAGGAAGCAAGGAAGGGAGGGAAGAAGAGAGGGAGAGAGAGAAAGAGGGAGAGAGAGAGAGAAAGAGAGAGAGAGAGAGAGAGAGAGAGAGAGAGAGAGAGAGAGAGAGAGGTCTATTATCTCTATGGAAGGTTTTGCATTTTAGTATTATAATGTGCCACAGAACACCTTCAGATGCTGGAGTCCTTTGCACCCATGTCAATGGTCAGCCTCTGTGGAGGAGAGGGTTGTCCCTCCCCTTACTATGTAAAAAAAGTTTTCTCATGTACTCCTTTGCAGCCACTGTGTAAGGCTTCCCAGGCCTTACTTTCTGACCTGCTCTTCTGGCTCGGTAAAGGTTCAAGAATACCGGCCTTGGAGACAGACAGATATGGATTATGACCCCAGCTGCTCAAATTATTAAGGTATATTACTTAAACATGAGACTTAACTTCATGACTCAGTTTCCCTAACAAAATGGAAACACTGAAAGTACCTGCCTCATGGAACTGTAGTACATGTCCAGGGAAATAATGCTGTAAACTACTTTATTGTTCGTAGATAGAAATTGTTGAGAAATTTCAGCTATGTTACCACTATGTACTGGGTATCTTTACAAAAAGTTTCCACTTAATGACTTAAATGAAAGTTGAGTCTGTTTTTATTATCCGAAAAATACTGAAACATATCAGGATGTAATAATTCCTCTCTAAAATGTGCTGTTATCAGGAGTAGTTTGGTATAGATCCGAATAGATGCTTCTTTTACTCTAACAATGCGAGATCTGCATGAGAAAAAGTAGAATTCCCCCAAAGCAATCTCATTGGGTGGTATGAAGGCACCTAGCAAAGGGGAGAGGGTGCCCATGGTGGCTCCCTGTTCATTTCCTTCTCCCAAAGGTAGGCATTCCTTCAGAAGCTATTTTGGGGACGACTTGCCTTCCAGAGAGAAATTGGAGCCTAGTGAATAAAGTAATTCCAGAAAAATCCGCCAAATGCAGCTGATGTATTTCCATACCAGTGATAGGAATTCATTTCAAATTAACACAATGGGCGCTTCACATGGCTAGGATAATGGAAGGAAAATTTGAAGGAAATAAACTGCTGGGGAAGGAAACAAACCCCACAATACTTTTCCTAGGTCTCAGAATTGCAACAGGTCTCCTCCTCCCCGTTCTCCTCATCCACTGTGATGCTCCACAGAGACAGCTGGCAATGGGTTCGGGGCATCGCAGGACTTGGTCTGGAACGGGAATTTTGCATGACAGGAGAAGAAGATAGTCCTTCACGTATAGCCCTGTCATGGTAATTCTATGAGATCTCTCAGCTAGACAGGATCTGCGTGAACATCATCTCCAGTCCTCACGCTCCTTCCCTCAGTCATACCGTTACCGACTACTGATCCCGTCTGGTGTCAAGCCCGAGCAGTGATGGTTTTGGTGACGGTGGTTGGACTTCCTAATTGGATGCATTGTGGACATTCGGTACAGACTGAATTATTTTATTCTTTCCTTCTGTCAAGGATTTCTAAACATCCTGCTGTCTGATGTCACCCCGTGATCTTCTGGGTGAGTAGCAGTATGCAATCACGTACTATTAGTCTGTGCTTTTAGCTTCTCCTAAACGGTCTGTCTTCTCTTTGAGCCTCTCTTGGGTATTGAATAACCCCACCTTGTCATCTCTGTGTGGTTAGGAAGAATGCAATGATCCATTTTGGTCCAGATGATACAAGGACTAAGTGTGAGTTTTCAAGTTTCCATTTCTCTTACCATGCTGGTTTTCACAATGGTGGAACTTTTCTGAGTTTGCCTTCATGGAGTGCAGACTTCTTTTCTTCCCTGTATTCTATCTCTAATGCAAACTAGCATTGAATTTTGAACCTGAAATAAGACTTGGTTGGGTTAAACTTCAGTTGTCTTTGGTGTTATTTATTTTAACACAGATATAATTTCTTGAAAATTATTTCTGAGGAAGCAAGCCATGTAGTGTTGAGAGTTGTTAGTAATACATGGTTAGGGAGTAGAGAGAAAAATTGGGAAGAAGAACAGTTATTATCCAATAATAAAACACTTGGCTAAAACCTGTGACTCTAGGGCTGGCATGATAGATGAGCAGTTAAGGCTACCTGCTGTGCATAGCCGTCGTCTGTAACACCAGTTCCAAGGGATCCGACACTCTCTTCTGGCCCCTGGAGGCACCAGGCACATACATGGCACACAGATGTATATCCAGGCAAACACTCACACATATTTAAGAGAAAAGAAGAAAGCTGGGTGGTGATGGTGCACACCTACACCTATAATCCTGGAACTCAGGAGGCAGAGGCAGGCAGATCTTTGGAGGTTCGAGGGCAGCCTGGTCTACAGAAATAGTTCCAGGATAGCCAGGGATACAAATAGAAATCCTGTCTCAAAAAACCATAAATAAATAAATGAAAGTTTAAAAATATCTTTACAAAACTACCTGCAATATCTCAGGAGTAAGGTTGTGTGTTTGCAGGATTTGCATAGCATGCATGCCATGTTAGTTGCTGCATTTTTCAAGACAATAATAAAAGAAATGGGCTGGTTTTGTAAAAAGAAATCAAAAAGACTACAGACTTCTAGAAACTCAAGGTCTTGACATGTTGGAAAAACCAATTAATTCTTGCTTTCAAAACAAAACAGGAAAATTAAGAAAGCATTTGAAACCTAGCCAACTACTTAATAGTGAAGTCATGGATCTTGGAGGAGAACTTACAAACACCACTTTCTTAATCCAGCATAGTCCCTAGTTATAGTCTATTATTTGTCCTTACACCTCAGATAAGGGTAGTCTTCACATCAAGGACTTTCACCAGATAGAGACCATTACTGAAAAAAAAATCACACCTAATAAATATGTAGAGTTGTGTCAGCTGGCCCTAAAGGATAGGTCTACAAAATAACCTAAAAAGTGAGGGACATTATGGAAGTGAGGATTGAGAGACTGTAGGACCCAGAGGATCAGGGGGTTTTCTGTGAGACTGTGTCTCCTAGCAACACCAGAAGCTACACCCATAAAGTCTCAGCTACGGGGCTGCCTAAAAACGAGCTGAATAGGGACAACAGAGATGCTAAACTGGAGGGGAACCATGAGGACTCGGGCCACACAGAGAGCTACAGGCAGTGAAGGGGTGCTGAGAGAGGGAGAGACAGTCTTCCCCAGGGAAGCACACCAACTGGTGATCCAGTACCACATGGTCATCCCTGAAAACATCAATACATTAACATCCTACAGGCTGAGCAACACATTTGGGAAGATACATACGTTTACACATACACATATCCATGGAACAACAATTACTGGAAAAAAGAGGCTGTGAATTTAGAAGAGAGATGAGAGAGGTATATGAGAGAATTTAGAGGAAAAAATAGAGGTAGAAATGATATAATTAATTTATAACATCAAATGCAAAATAAAAATTCTTAGAAAAGAAAGGAAATATTTGAGAAAACACCCTAGAAACCATCCCTCTCCCTTTTTTCTGGAAGAACCTATTTGAGGTATCTCTTTCCTGACTACGTAAAGCCTCTTGGTAAGCTAGACTGTCTCAACAACATCAGGTAGAGGGTTTAGACTTACGAATGCTAAGAGAGATCTGAAATGGAACGCCAAATTAATAGAGCGGATCCAAGATCCTTGTCTCCAAAGAACTTGGCACAGTTATGGGAACACTGACTTACTAAATCAAACCCAAGAGGAACCCTGAAGATCCTCAGAAAGCCTTAATTTAAAAGAAACTATGAGCATGGAGTAAAAAAGACCGTGTATGGCGCATATCCGCGATGGGAAGAATGACCTGGCAACCAGTGACCCCCTACTTCCAAAAAATCAAGCTATATTTGTTTCAAAATATTGTAAAATATACCTCATCATCTTTGTAACCACTGGCTTGTAACTATCTTATGTAGGAAGTTGGCAAGATGTGAAATTAATTTCATCATACACTCTTTAATATCATGCCAAAGGAAGCTAGCTTGCCTTGAGAAGCACATAGTCCTCTTGCCTGGAAGAGATCAGAATGTATCAATCCAGGAACATTCAAACCACCTTAGGATATCCCACTGTCATCCACATCTAAGCTGGTAGAAGCATGTGGACCAGTCCGTGAAGTCAGTTCTCCAGATGTCCCGAAGAAACATTGAACTGTTGTAGTTATTCATTAGGAACCCTCTGCTAGTGCTTAAGACAGAAAGACTGCTCAATTTAAGGGGCTACTTTCAGTCTTCTTATTTCTTAAGTTTGCTAACCTAGTTAGTCTTTTAAGGAAGTAAATGTTTGAATGTTTAAATATTTAATTCTGTGGTTTTACAAATGTTTATTTATTCACTTAAGGCATATATATATGCCTTATATGTTTGTTAGTGCCTGCAGAAGCCAGGAGTGTTGAACCATTTGGAACTTGAGTTACAGGAGGTAGTGAACTGCCTGATGTGGGTAATGAGAACCAAACCCATGTTCTCCGCAGGATCAGCCAGTGCTCTTGGCCTGTGTCCTGTCTCTCCAGCTCTAACATAACACCATGACTATTGACTTACAGTTCTGTCCAAAGAACTTTGTGTTTGCTCTGATCTCAGCTGTATTGAGATGGAAATTAAACTTGGAAACTGGAATTCAGCTGAGTGCACTTTCCATAATTACCATTCTATATGTGTCTGAGTAATGTGATAGAAGCGAAAAGATTCTCCCAGACTTCAGTGCCATGCATCGGAGACAACAAGTCAACAGCATGGGAAACTTTTCCCGGGAAGCAAATCTTGTAGCCCTCGGTACAGAAAGTCTTCCCGCAACCTGCCCAGTGAGATTTCAGAACTGGAAACCCAGTGACCAGGTTTCTACTGTTTTTCCCTTCTTGGGTTGAAGTATTTGTTACCACCTGCTTTGTCATTGTCTGCTACTGTGTGTTGGTATGTTATGGGAGGGGGTTGGAGCTCAATCGTATTTTTAGATTCGACATCTTTAGAACAGGAAGATCCCCATCTGGGCAGGATGAGCATAAGATAGTCACATAAAATCTGGAGATCTGAGACTTGGGATGGGTGTAGTGGCAGAAAGTCTTTGGAGATGGCTTCAGTATGTTCTGTGTGGTCGGAGAAAAGCTACTATGTTGTAAGCAATTGTAAGAATAGGCTGGTGTATTAAGTGACTGGCCATGAAACACCTTGATGATTGCGGCCCCCTCCCAGCCTCCTTGTACCGGCAGGACCATTAGCCTTACCTTGGCTGTCTGCCATGTGCAGAAATGATTTGTGCTAAAGCGTGAGAGCAGGCACACATTCTTCAAGCATTATTGTTCCCTCATGGAATAATCCCTTGACTGGTGCTTCCGTGATTGTGCAGCACAAGTCACCTGATCTCCTCACACCTCACATGTGGAAGCTAAGAAAGAAGCCATTGTTATGGGAAGCCACTGCCATTGAAGAGACACCTTTGCTTTCAGCATCCCCTAGCTATTCTGATAATACAAACTCCAGAACTTCAAAACTGGCCTATACCTTACATAATAGAAACATCACTAGGAATTTCTTATGCAATATATTGAAGTATATGTTACAGAACTATAAATGGAATGAGATACGATCTAACTGACTAGAGTGTTCTCATTGTCACAATTTGAACCTTAGTCCTCGTAAGTTCTTTCAGCCCTTAAACATTCAAGTTAGACAGGTGTCCAGAAACATGTCGCTTTGCCATTCTAATCTTATCCTAATATCTCTTTCATAAGTACCAGAATTCCTCTGAGCATTAATCTATTCTTATACTCCGAACTTTGGGGCATCCCTCAGGTAGATAAACCTCCACTTGTTGATAAGCAAACCATTCTTAGATCATAGTATACTCAACATTGACAAAATTCTTGAAGACGGGGGGGGGGGGTATAAGCAACTCAAAGGGAGGGGCACGCCAGGCAGCATACACATTGCACTCATGAATAGGCTGTACTTTCCTCCCGGTCACTAGCTACTGATGTGCATGAGCTAATCCTGACAAACACACACTCAGGCAGCTGCAGTGTGAGGAGTGAGATGGGTGTGAGCAGAGTGTAAAATATCAGCACGCTGTCCACGGAGCTATCTTAGACAGTGTTCTATCGCTGTTGTCCACGGAGCTATCTTAGACAGTGTTCTATCGCTGTGAAGAGACACTGTGACCATGGAAATTTTTATAAAAAGAAAGCATCTAATTGGGGCTTGTTACAGCTTCAAAGACTTAGTTCATTATCCTCGTGATGGGGAGCATGGTAGCACCCAGGCAGACTCGGTAGCTGAGGGTTCTACACCCATATCTGCAAGCAACACCAAGTAAATAGCCCCGGGGCCTGATATGAACTTCTGAAACCTCAAAACCTACCCTCAGTGACACACTTCCTCAAACAAGGCCACATCTACTCCAAAAAAGCAACATCTCCTAACCCCTCTCAAGTAGTTCTGCTCCCTGGTGACGAGGCATTCAAACATATGAGCCTATGGGGGCCATTCTCATTCAAAGCAACACAGATGTTAACCAAGAAAAATCCGTCAGAGAAGATTAATTTTGGTTTTGCAGTTATTAGGAAAAATTGAGAACAAAGACACCCTGGGCCTTAGGAAACAGAAGAAAAGCCCAATATAGAAAATTCACATGCAAGAATTTTAACTTGAATTATATAAGAATTTAAAATAGAACAGACCCTATCACATTTAATAATATAATCTAGCCCATTCCAGTGGTTCTCATTCTGTGGGTCGTAACTGCCTTGGGGGGCTGAATATCAGGTATCTTGTATATCAGATACTTACGTTATGATTCATAACAGTAGCAAAATTACAGTTATGAAGTATCAATAAAATAATTTTATGATTGAGGTCACTACAACATGGGGAAACTGTATTAAAGGGTCACAGCGTTAGGAAGGTTGAGAACCACTGGACTAGAGAGATGAGCTTGTAAACAACACAGAACTAACAAGTAGAGTGTGAAGGGAAAGGGTACAGTTTCATTGGCACTTTGGGGAAAGTGAATGTTCACATACATCAAACATACCTAATCTAATAATCAGTAAAATTGACTTGGTCAAGCTGAGCTAGGTAACACGTGCCTATAATTCTGGGAGACAGAGGAGAAAAACCAGGAATTCAAGGCCATTTTTTTGGCATGCCAGTAAGTTCAAGGATAGCTTCGGCTACACGCAGTTCTGTCTCCCAAACCAATAAAGCCAAAACAAAAGACCGTTTTATATTATTTTCAGTGAAGCTAAATTTTAAGCTTGGATATTTAAGCTTTAGGATATGGGACTGTACTCCTCTAGTAGGTGGCTTTTGTGGTCACCATCCATCTCTCTTGATGCCCTGTGGTGTCATGATTTTCCTAACAAGCAGAGTACCATCGGCATACTTATGGTTAGCGTATATGTTCACATACATATTATTTTTTCTACGTATAAATATAATTTTTCTATCTCATGACTTAGAAAGTGTATATAAAACCTAGCTCTATTATCAATGGTGTCATTCAAATGTCTTGGTCAATAGTGAAGGCTATCCAAAAGGGAACACTGGTTAAGCAGAGGCATTGACGTACTGATAAACTTCAAGAAAAACAATTTTAAAATTACACACTTCTGAAATGCTCACATCTTGACTTATATTTATGTTCATCTGGATAGAATCAAAGAAGTGTGGGATGTTGCCAGTTAATACTACGTCTCAGAAGAAGGAAAATACAGCACTTTTCCCCCCATAAAGACAGGGTCTTTATTTATAGTTTAGACTGGCATTCAACCTGCACCCTCCCACTTTAGATTCCCAAGGCATAGCATTATAAGCCTGTGTCACCACATTCAGCCCACAACACTGCTAAAAGGGCATAAATCAAGAAAAAATAGACTATTAGTCAGAATGGCCATTATCAAGAGCACACACACACACAAAATAATACTAGCAAGGATTGGGAGAGAAAAATCTTTATGCACTGTTGTTGGGAATATAAATTAGTCCAATTTCTAAGGAAATAAGCATGGATATTTCTCAAAAATCTTAGCGTAAAACTGCTGTGTGATCTAGCTGTACCATTACCAGAGGTGCACCTAAAGGTATCCAAGTCAGCATACTACAGGAACGTCCGCACAAATGTGTTTACTGCAACGTTATTCACAATAACCAATTGCATAACTGGTCCAGATACCCATCAAGAGATTAATGGATAAAGAAAATTATAGTTTTTGACAACAAAGATAATGAATCTATGTAATTTGCCCCCAAATGGGTGCAACTGGAAATCACCATGCTAAGCAAAATAAGTAAGATGCAGACAATACAAATATTACATGTTTTCTCATGTGTAGAATCTATAAAAGGAAATAAGCCTGACACGAGACCAAAGGGCTACTGCAGCACAGGAAGTAGATCAGGGGTGGAGGAAGGCAGGGTATGAGAAATAATCAAAGTACAAATGTGCTTGAATGAAAATAGCACACGTGGGAATTCTTTGGGGAAAGTGTTTTCTTAGGCGAGTTCACATTTAGTGCCTTTGCGTGTGTCGATGATGCACTGAGCTGTGCTTTTGAAGACTCTCCTCCAGCTAAGCTTAAGCAATGGAAGCTCAGCATCCCCCATAGACACTCTTGATAGGATGAGCCTGATCAGATAAATTTCTACATAAAATTCATAGCTTCATCACACACTTTAAGTACACCTATATGTGTTGTGTGTTAAGGCATTCATCCAGGTACTCTTCACTCAGAACACATGTATTGAACAACTGTGAAGTTCCAGGCAGCCTTCCATGGCTGACAAGCATCAGTGAACAAAGTAGAGCTGCCCTCTGCCACATGAGTTACACATAACACATATAAGAGAGGGGGCGGGAGAAGGAGAGGGAGAGGGAGGGGAGAGAAGAGAAGGGAGAGGGAGGAGGGAAAGGGAGGGGGAGAGAGGGGGAGGGAAGAGAAAGAGAGAGGGAGGAGGAAAAGGAGAGTGAGAGGGAGGGGGAGAAGGAGAGGGAGAAGGAGCAGGGAGAAGAACAGGAAGGGGGGAAGGGAGAGGGAGGGAGCAAATACCATGTGAGATTATATAAATTATATAATTATATAAATTATTATAACCTTGATGAACTATACAATAGGGATATTGGAAAAGACTCAAGCTTTCAGTTTTTAAGTAAATGTGGTAAATTTAGGCAAATACATAGAAGAAAATTGAGTCACCTTAGCAAAAAGCACACTTCCGTATTATGTCTTCATATCACCCCACGATTCTGCCAGCCTTGAGATGTAGGGGCTGAATGTGACATTTAATGTCTGGTCTCCTTCTTTTCTGTTTTGCAAGCATTTCTCTTTGTCTTTACTCTTCAGAAGTGTAGCTTTGATGTGGAAAACCTTACATCCTGTATAAAATTAAGTTTATTGTTTTTGATAGCTTCTCTGATCATAAATGAAATTTACATGCATAAATCTTTATCTACATAGAGTGCTGAATAGAATCACAAGATTGGGTGTCATATACATTTCTGGACTCTGGAAATTCTCCCTCCTGAGTGGTTCTGTAGGAAGGGCACATTTTCTCAGTACTGTCTTAGCGGTACCAGTGCTCTTTGCTTTTCTTTCTTTCTTCTTTTGAGATTTCTTTGGTGCTATATATTAAATTATGCATTCCTTTTTAGTGGTGAAGTTGATTTCTAAAATATGTTTGTTGGTTCTTTGGCGTTTTCTCTTTATTATGAAATATTTGTGCATGAGATACATATTTGTTGTGATTTTTCCAAGTGATAATTTATATTAAATTTTTTGACATTAATAAATATTTTGTGCATTCAAACTTGTTGATCTTTTTCTTTTGATTTCTTTTTATTTTTCTGTTTATGTTACATATCCTGAGATCATTAAAATCCGTACCTTTTAATTATTTTGTAAGTGTTTTAATTTTCACGGGTGGATTTAACTTATGTGTACTTACTTTGACAAGATGGGGCCTTAATTTGATCTTTTTCCAACAGCTCATTTTCTAAACGTCGTTTTGCTAATAAAATAATTATTTTTTCCATAGGCATATGATGCTCTACCATCTGTCAGGTTTACATACACAGGACTGGTCTGTTTTGAAACTTGAAATACACTGTCTAAAAGACTCTGCTTTAAATGTGGTGAGTGATTCTTTCCTTTACTTTCTGTCCCAGGTGTGAACAAATTACAATTCTTAGTACTGTATTGCCGGAATGGGCGAGAACAACCTGCGGAGGCATTTAGGACCCAGGGGAAAGCCAGGCTTGGTATAGAAGGACAGAGTCTCTGGCGCACACGCCTCCTACCCAAATCACAGCCCTGTGCAGACCGGCTCTCATTCACAGCTTTCTAGAGAAATCTGAGCTGCAACTGCCAGGATAGGGGATCTCACCCACCCAGTTCAGCCGCGAGGACACCTGCAGAAACACATTCTCAAAACAAGCCTGGGCGGCGGTGTGAAGGTATTTGTTGCGTTTTTCTTCCTTCTGTGTTCTCAGCGCCTCCCCGCCTGTCCCCGCTCTAGCGATGCCATGGCTGCGGCGTTTCAGCACTTCGCGCGTGGACAGCTCCCATCTGCAATCCCACTGCACTCCATCCCTTCTGCACCCCACTCTCCACCGCCTCCGCGGTCCATCCTCCTGCCACGCTGCCCAGCCTGCGCTCCCCAGCCATCGGCACCCTATCTCCACCATCGCCGTCATCATCTCCACCATCACCGGCGCGGTAACTACAGTCCACACAACTGTGTCTTGTCACTTAGACAAAGCCTGAGGTCCGCAAGGGAGAAAGGACAAGACCTCAAGTCCACAGGCATAGAGGGGAAAGTTCAGGGGGAAAGACCCCCTAAAAACAAAGAGAGACGCCTGCTTGAGAGAAAGGGAAAGTGGAGGCAGCAGGAAGAGACCCCAGAAAGGGGACAGATGGGGACTTGCCAGACACCAGCAGTTAGCCAGCTGCCTTTCAGCAGATTAGAGACTGTTTAGTTCAGGAAATTAACATGGCCTGAGGCATAGTGTGATTCCAGGAAGAAATGTTAGCTCAGCCCCGATATTCTGCTTTTCCAATGGAGAGTCATCAGGAAGCAGGGTGGGGGTGATGGGTGACTCACAGCACCCACATGGCTGGTTTTCTTCCTGAGCATTTACTGTAGAAACTCTGGAATTGTTTTGTTTTGTTTTTTTAATGTTCTATGAAATGAAAACCCCAAAGGTTAACTCTGGGGCCAACATGCAAATTTAAATGATGTAGCGAATTAGTGTAATAAATAAGCCTTTCACCAGGAAATTCTATTTGCTAAAACGGCTCTTCCTGTATACTTATTTCAATTTCCCCATCTTGAACCTCTCCTGGAAAGAGAACAGATATATCCCTTGCCCGAATGACCAAAGTGGTAATGATATTCTGAGCAGATGGCCTGGCTTTGTTCATTACTAGTCAAGGACCGGCTCAGATTGGGGAGGCAAGATTTTCGTGTGCTTTCTCAGTAATCAGGCAACAACACCATTTCCCTAGACTAGTAGAGGGTAATAGAGTGCAGAAACTGAAAAGTCATTTTATGTAACTGTGGTTTGCCTGTTTTTTAGGGCTATCGGCTTCTAGCAAAGCCGATGGGGAGTGGGAACATCTTTCAAGTAGCTCATTATTTTGAACCTGATGGTCCCGTTTCAGGTCACGGTACCTATTTGGTTTAACCAGGATCATTTGCTTTACAAGAGCTAACCAGCAACAGAAAACAAATGCTTGCCCCTTTCATAAATGTGTTCAAAGGGACTCTTTTGATTTGATTGTACTGAATCGCAAAGTATTGTAATTTCTTTTGTTGCCGTTTTCGCAAGTTGTTTCTCATAAAATCAGCATTTTAGTTTAAATGTGCTGTATCTAAGCAGCAATGTTGTCAGGTCCCTGTTCACAAGAATGTTTAAAGCAGGGTACACTACCCTTACACATTTACTCTGCCCCTTGGAAAGGGGACAGTGAAGCAAGTTCAGTCCGTGTGTATTTTTGAGGCACCACCCAAAGTAAAGAGACTCACACGCAGATCTGTCCTGGGAGAAGCTTTGTGAAAAATTCATGCTCCATCATCTTTAAGCTTGCTTACTGATGGACTCAAAAGCACAGTTCTAGGGGCCTCCAAATTTTACTCACTTTTAAGCTCAAACCAAGAAAAGCAGTGAAAATATTTGGCAAATTGTGTTACCTCTAGTCCCCCACTACTGTTCTTAGACTGATAATGTACACAGCAAACGAGAGCTCTCAAGTCTCTGGGAAAGATTTCTTAAAGCTCCCTTATTTATGGGCAAAGAATGGTTGAGACCCGGGGGGTTGGAAAATATGTATGTGTTGCCAATTTGAGCTGCTTCACCAGAAACCCAGGCCTGGAATGTGAAGCCTCTGTGCGGTCTTCCTGGACCTCATGCAGCTCCCTGAGGCTGGTGAGATTGCAAAGCAGCGCGGCTTCTGTCTCTAAAGCAATGCTTCTTCCCCCTGAATGAGATACTGGGCTGAGTGTCTTAATTTTTATAGAGTGTTACTGCTGTGTCTTCCACACTTATTTTTTTTTAGTTAGGGTTGTTTTTTTTTATATTGCTAATGACAAAACTTTCTCATTTAAAAATGGACTTAAAGGTAACAGAAACAGGTTTTTTTTTTTTCTTCAGCACAGTGCCCTTTTTGTAGACACACTTATAGAAGGGGAAGGGCACAGCACTTTAGAATCTGAACACAGAGCTTGAAGGCTCACTTCCTAGAAGATGGAATCTTGAACTGTTAGAACTGGTTGTGTCTGTTTGCATCTTTGGGGTGGACAAGAGAAACAGCCTATCATCTTTGAGAAACTGGCCTCTGATTTCAGAAACTCTGGCTGGCTTTGATCTTCTCTGCTGTGGTGGCACTGTGACCTGGGCAGAGAAGGTGACAAACAGCACGGGGGATGAAAGGCATGGAGCTTGTATACATGTATTAACCCAGAAAAGCTCTCAGGTCATCAAGAGAGGTGGCCCTCCCTTCCTTTGGCATCCTTTTCTGAAATAGTCATTGTTTTGGCCATTTTTGCACATAACCGGATTTCACTGGAATAAGACTTCACAAGAAGGCCCACAGTGTGAATGAGCACAAGTCTGCAACCCTCATTGGCCCCAGGTGTTATATCTCTCTAGCGAATCCAAGTTGTACTTAGCTTAAAGAAAGTTATATTCTGTTTAGCTAAACCAACTGGTCAGACAATGCCTGTCCGTGAAGAACCTTCTGAGCTCAGACATTTCCCTACATGTTTTGGGATGATGTACTCTGTGTTCTGGGAACTTACAGGTGAATCTTTGATTCTTAGATATCATGCAGATGTATGATTCTCCCTTTCCCATTTCTATTCCTTAAAATAGAATCACCTGGATTCCGATTCTATTATTACTCAGATGTATTACGTAAACTTCCAGACCTCTATGTATGCCACATGTATAGGTTACTTGGTGCTCTATATTTTACAGTTTTAGGAGAGGCAGGGGCAAAGTTATGCGCCAAGGGATGATTGTGGGGCTCAAGTTACAGACTACATAAGCAAACTCGTCAAAACCGAGTCACCTGATATTTCTTTCTCTTTTTTCTTTCTCCTTCTTTTCCTTTTTCCCTCTCTCCTTTTCCTTTTTCTCTCTCTCCTTTTTTCTTTCCCCTCTCCCTTCCTAACCCTCTTTCTTCTTTCCCAGCTGTACTTCCTTCTTCTCTCTCTCTCTCATCTCCTTTCTTTCTCCCCCTTTCCTTCTTTTTAGATGCTATATACTATGTAAACATCTGTGGGTATAATTCATAGGGTGATATAATGAGCTGTCATGGGTACAATTTTCCAGTGGGTATGGATGACCTAGTGACACGTTCATCCTTCTATTATCAATGTGGTGCTTCTGAAAACCAATATTTCAAGATTTGCTTTGGGGTAGGTCATTCACCTCAGCACTTTGGGGTCATTGCTTCTCAAGTCTGATTTTATTGCTCAGTCAGTGGGTCATCAGTGCACCTCAGCAGTCTGTTCCCAATAACCCGTGCAGTTCTGAGGCTGCTACTGATACATGGGTGAAATTTTGATTGATACATAATAATTATCAGATTTGTGGGACACAGTGTAAACTTCCAATGAATGTATACAATGCGCAGAGATCAAGTCAGATTCATTACCAGCTCTTCATGGTGAGAACCTTCCTAGTCTTCTGCTGATATTAGAATATATAGTCGTTGAAAACTACAGGTGGCCCATTGTGTTCTGAACACTGAAGCTTGTTGCTCTGACCTAACAGTATTCTGGTACGTCTCACATCTCCTTGTTGTCCATTCTTCCTCCCATTTCCCGCCTCAATTACTGTTCTCTTCTATCAAATCAATGCTCTTGTCCCTTAGATGTGAGGGAGAATACAGTATTTGTTTTTACATGACTGACTTATTTCACTTAACACAGTGCATGGACCTCCCCTGAAGAAGGAGGGACGACAGTTACCCTCTTGTTTAAATATCATACCTTCAGGTGCAATTAGTAAGGAAGTTTAACTGAAGCAAAACCAAACCATCCCAACTTCTGAGACAGTGAGAGCTCAACAGTCACACGTTGAGTCAAGAGAAAGTTGTGCGGGCTCTTCTTTCCTCCTGCCTTACCCCAAAGCAGCCTTCTCCATTGCACTCTTGCCTGGGCGTTTTCTTCATCCTGATCCTTGCTGCAGCCATTGTTGGCTCAATCACACCCATGAGAAGAGTCCCATTACATAGATGTCTGGGAAAAAATGAAGTGACAAGGGGAATTTAAAGGTCATTTGGGGAGCCATATCTATCTTATACCTCCAGATTATTTTTCTTGAATAATGGAGTCTATTTTGGGGAAAATATCTTCTTCCTCTGAGGAGAAAATAGTGAAGCATTTCTCCCTCTTGCTTCTCTCCCAATGACATGCCTACCAAATGCAACTGTTCTGCTTTGGACATTGGAGTGCCAACTGCTCGTGACTCCTTATGGCAGTGGAGAGATGTCCTATGAAGACATTTCAGTCTCATTTTCCACATCTCTATAGCCTTCTCCCCCAAGCACTGTCTTTCCATAAGATACACTGATTAAAAAGAAAATGTTACTCTAGTGAAAAACTTCCATCTTAACCCAGTGAAGAGGCAGAAGGCTACTCTGCCCTTTTCCAGCTTGCCTAACCCCTTTCGCATCACAACACAGCAAGGCGAAAACATAAAAGATGTCAGGATTCTGTTCTAGGACTCAGGACTCTACTCTCTGCCAAATAGCCCCAATGTGCCTGAGACCTGTTCTATCTCCATTTCAATCTGGCAGCTATTTTGGGTAAGAAGATCTCATTGTCTCCACATTGATGGAACGTATTGCAATTTACTTATAACCTTTCTCAAGAGCAGGCGCAAATGGAAGCACATGACAGTGTACTTGGTTGCTATTTTAAAAGGATCCAAGGGAGTCTACACAATGAATATTTATGGGCCAGGAGTAAGCCCTGGGTTAGGATTGACCTAAAGGTGATGGGATGTTGATGGTGAGCCAGGACTAACTTCTTCTCCCACCACACTTCCTGATGATTAAAGGTCTCCCCTCTGTCCTTCCAGACATGAATCTCCACCTCTGGTACAGAGATCTTCAATCTGCAAGTTGCTTAATGTTCTATATAAGTCAGTGCACTCTAGCTCCCATCCCTCCATCCCCCAACCCCTGCCCCCCTGAGTGCTGGAGACAGGCTGAAGGCAGGATGGAGGGGGAGAGTAACAATAGGGACTTGGTGGGATGGCATTTTGGGGTTAGGGAGAAACTGGTGCCAGAGAAACCCCCAGGAACCCACAAGAATGACTTCAACTAAGACTCTTAGCAGTAGTGGAGAGGGTGCCTAAACTGGCCATCTACTGTAAGCAGATTAGTGACTTCCCTAACTGCCATGAGAGATACTCTATCTAGTAACTGATGGAAGCTGAAGAAGAGATCCACAGACAAGCACTGCTCTGGGTTCTGAGAACCTTGCAGAAGAAAGGGAGGAGGAGATTGTGCTAGTCAGACCTGTCCTGATGGGGTAACCCAGAGACAGGGGACCTGAGCTCAAGAGTGGATGCTGGACCAGTTAGGGAGCCTGCACGGGACGAGCTAGGCCCCCTGCATGTGTGTGGCAGTTGTGTAACTTGGTCTCTTAGTAAGGCTTCTCACAGTGAGAGCAGGCCCTCTCCCTGCGGCCTAGCTGGTTTTTGGTAACCTGTTCCCTAAGCTGGGTTACCTCACCCAGCAGCTACTGGACAACTTAGGGGGAAGAGCTAGGTCCTGCCTCAACCTGAGGTGACAGACTTTGAGCAAGCCCAAGGGGAGGCCTGCCCCTTTCTGAATAGGAAGAGTGGATGGGAGGGGGTGTAGATGGGAAAGGGAAAGGATGGGAGGGGAGGAGGGAAGAGAATCTGGTTGGTATGTAAAACAAACTATTTTAAATTATTATAAATTATTTAAATTTAAAACCAGAAAGTCAGTGCACATAGCAACAGGCTATTACTGGCAGGGCTTCAGTCCCTTTGTCTTTACAAAGCAGGACGTCCTGCAAGCCACAACAACCTTCTGATAACCCAGGAACTGCAAAGACTTTTTGAAAGAACGACACATTCTGAATGTGGAACTATCACCAGCCCTGAGATCGAAACGTGCTCTCCACTAGCAGGAAGGGAGCACACTCGCGTTCAGGACACAGAGGAAGAAACGCTGTCCAGTGTGAGTGTGAACAATGGGCTAGACACTGTAGCAGCATCCTCTTTTATTTCATTTGGTATAAAAATCCCTTTCGAGCTGGCTGTGGTGGTACATGCCTGTAATGCCAACACTCAAGAGGCTGAGACAGGAGGATTGTGATTCAGAGGCTAGTCTAAGCTATGCAGAAAGACCCCTTTTAAAAAAGCAATAAATAACTAAAAGATAAAGCAAACAAATTAAAATTCTTGTTAGCATTTCTAGGTGAATATATATATATGTATATATATATGCAGTTTTAAAATTTAGAATGAGGTTTTAGAAAACATATGTTTAAAATTTGTAAAAGTTTTCCTTTATGCTAGTGAATAATGTACATGATTAGGTCGGGTTTATCATGAAAATTCATTTTTCATCCTTTTGTAAAAGAAGAGAGCTCACAAAATAAACATGGGTCTTTCATTTTATTTTTATATTATTATTTATGTAAAATTCACTCAGAAGTCACACTGATCTTATTTATTAGTGATTTATGTTTATATATTTCAAATAATATCAAGTTCTTGTGGGGTTTTTTTGTTGTTGAGACAGGATCTAATTTTATATACCACGCTGGCCTCAAATTCATAATCCTCCTGCCTTATCCTCCAGAATCTTGTGATTACAAGTTTAGCCACTCTAAAGGTTTTATAGACTTTATTTTTCTGATTGTGACAATGGTTATTCCCTCCCCCTCTCCAAATACGATGCCTGATGTGAGTTCCTGAGTGAGTGAGTTAGGATGCTGCTACCAAGAGTGTGTGGCTCAAGATGGCTCCTCTTCACAATAAGTAGCCATGAACAAAACATAGAGAGGTAATTTGAGGTATGAATGTTTGTCCTTTTTGCCATATTTTAGTCTAAGCTCTCAATCTCCCCTTTCACCTAATAACTAACAACCTAACTGTAAAGACTGACCAGAAATTAGATAATATGATGGTAAAGCCCTTGGCACATACCAAGCCCTTACACACAGACATTTGTTTCTTTCCCAATGCCACGATGAGCTTTTTATTTGACTTCAAGCCAGCCTGGCAGCTAGCATGCATCTCAGTTTCTTTTATGCATCTGGAGACAACATAATTATGATATTAACAAGAATATTACAGCTAATGGAAGAGCTCTTTTCATTTCCTAAGCACCCTCACTTGTCTTATTCCACATGATTTTACCTTTGCATTCCCCAGGAAATTGTCTTTCTTCTACACATTGAAGGATCGTTGCAACAAAGCAAAAGATAATGGATGAAAGATGCTTTGAAATGTATCACACATTTTTAGGGAGGACATCGCTATAATTGTTCTGATCCCCTCCCCCATACTGAGTATGAGTTTCTAAAGATGATGATCAATAGATGAGAATAATAGGTGATAAAAGAGCTGATTACACTCAAAAAACTCTTCCTCCTTAGAGGACGTCTTCATTATTATCCATAAAGATAAAAAAATAGTATATGTTTCTAAATACGTTTCCTTAAGACTGAATTATATTTGGGTAAATATGTACATAGATCTATTTTTTGCCTTATTTGAGTTAAATGAATTTTGGGAACCTAGGGATGTCAAGAATTTAAGCAACAAGCAGTAGAGACTCAAAGTTCTAGCTTATTAGAAAAATGCATAGATTATAAGTGCAGGCATTCTCTAACCTGGTCTCCCAAGAGATGCTTCTGCTTCAGAAGACAAAGCCATGAGCAACCCCCGAGCACTGGGCAGAGCTGTTTTCTGTACCCTCCTAAAGCTCCCTCTGGTTGGTGAGCAGACTTCTCTGCTGATGCCATGATTGACTTTCTGTGAGGCACGGCAAAGAGGGTGGGTCTTTCTGAGACATTGGCAGGGTCTTTGAATTGTTGGCAAAGGAAAACACTACAAAGAGAAAAAGAGGCACCAGCTGGAAAAGCACAGCCAGCTACGACTTAAACAGTCCCAGTCATCACCCAATGAAAACAAAGTGAGCACCTATCTGTAGGCGTAGCTCTAGGCTGTCTAAGAAAACCTGGCAACCCAGAGGCAGATCTGGACCCATAGGAGGGTTAGTATGGGAGAGGAGTGAGGGAAGGAGGCTGAGGGTCTGGAGTTTCGACAGGAATGGCATACAGATGTTAAGTTGCAAATACTGAGACCCCTGCTATACAGAAGAGGCACATCAGAAGGCGAATGAAGGCCATAGTACAGAACGACTATTTGGACTGCCATCCAGTGCCTGCCTCTGGATAATTTAAATTTTTTGCATCTCAATTTCCACTCATTTCATACAGTTGTTCTAAAGAGTATTGTAGTCTATGAAGAGAATCTGTGTCTAGGGCATAATAAACAGAGCAATGGTGAATAACGAATTGTAGCTATTGTCATTCTTATGAATACCATCAGGAAGAAAAACCACTCTCACTCACGAGGAGGACATCATGTCCAGTGTAACCTATTCATAATCGGGAAAAGTCGAGTGGCAACTAAAGCTTGTGGCTGATTGAAAATGCTACATTGTGATAAACATTGTCCATACAGCGTTTCTTGTACCTTAACCAGCATTGATTGGTGTTACTTAAATAGCGGGCTGTTCGGGCTCTGGTAGGAAGGATTTACATTTAATGAAATATATATTTCATCTTAAGCATGCAATCCAGTGACCCTGACTGGATTATTCTCACCAGAAGCTTCTATTGCATGCTGAACACAGAATAAAGATGAAGATTTTTCGAGCGAATTTATTTTGGATATTATGGTTTGGAAGCAAAGCTATGTATGGAGGCAGGGCATGAAAAATGCGACTTCAATTCTCCCCTTGAACCCATAGTCATTTATCTGGGAAACATGGTTGAGCTCCCCGAACTGTGAGGTAAGAAACTTGCTCCAAAGCAGCTTTAAATCTTCTTCAGGGAACAAGCTGTCGCGATGCTTTGTGCTCTTAGCATTGTGTTCCTTGGCTTGGAACTGTGAACATTACCCAGAATGCTTCAGTGAAACCAGGATCTGAAATACAATGTGCCTAGGGGAGATTCTCTGGGGGCAGGGGAATTCTTTGTAAATAAGGGAGGACATTAAAGGAAAGTTAGCCTGCCCCGGACATGGGAGATGCACTGACTTGTAAAAACAGTATTTTGACTGCTGTTTTCATTGATGCTTTGTCTAACTGGTAGTATCTGCTGCATCGTGTGCCCTGTCCTAGGTATTGAGAAAGTGTCAGTGGGAAATTCTTCGCCCACAGCTGAGCCTCTTTATACTGCATACCGAGGATTCACAGATAAATAATAGACCCCTCCATCTTTAGGAAATTCTAAATAGAAGGGGGAAGTGATGCTGTGGAGATAACACGGCGTGGTTAAGTGTGTGTGGATCCCTTGATTTCTGACTTCTGAGGCCGGGGACAGTTTCTTGGGAAATGTGACTTTCAGATTGAGTTCTGAAGAATGATGAGGAGTTAGGAGCTAAAAATGGATGTTGATCATCACGTGATGTGAGTGTCTCTTCATTGTACTACTGAGAATAATGGGAAGATAGAGGATTCTTAGATTGGAAGGAGAGGCTGTGGCAGAAAACCTGTTTCCATTCTAAACATCAGTAGTGATGGTCTCAATTATATCGGCACCCATGGTGCTGGAAAGATGGACAGATTTGAGAGCTATTTAAAAAGTGTGCTAGGGATGGTGAAGGAGAGGGTAGACTAAGAGTTGATTCTCAGATTTCCAGTATGTGAATCTGCCTGGAAGATGATGTCCTTCACTAAGAGATGGAGTTGGAGAATCAAATTCAGGATAGAGAACTAGTAGTTCAGTTGTGAACATAATGTGTTTATAGTACCTGTCGGGCATCTGCAGACAGATGCTCAGTAGGCAACTGAGAGAGGAGCCTGCAGAACCCAGAGAATGCTAGGGACTGAAGCTATTTGAGTGCAGGTGGACAGATTATGGGGCCGGATCCTGAACATTGTAGCATTGGCTTGCACAGAGGGAGAGGAAGGAATGAGCACTGATGAGCAGAGATCTGGTGGGGGTGGGTGTCAGGGGAGGCCAGGGCATGACCAGGGTATATGGACAGAGAATGGAATGAGGGAAGGAGAAGATGCCCTTAAAGAGGAAACAGCCGGTGACAAATACTGATCAATGTCACCCAGACTGGAAACTGAAAATTGTCTTTTGGATGCAGTAACATTGAACGCCATTCAGTACTAGATGACTATCTGTCTGGACTGCTTGGTACTCTTCCAGTTTGGGTTTATTCCGCCATCCTCATTATTAGTGTCTGTCTTAGCTAGAGTTACTATTGCTATGATGAAACACCATGGCCAAAAGCAACTTGGGGAGGAAAGGGTTTACTTAGTTCTCTTATCCTGACTCACAATCCACTGAGGGAAACCAAGGCAGGAACTCAAAGAAAGCAGAAACTTGGAGGCAGGAGCTGATGCAGAGGCCATGGAAGGGTGCTGTTTACTGGTGTGCTCCTTATGGTTTGCTCAAACTGGATTCTTATAGAATCCAAGTCCACCAGCCTAGGAGTGGCGTCCCCACAATGGGCTGGGTCCTCCTGTACCAATTACCACTTAAGAAAATCCTGTATGGGCTTGCCTATAGCTCAGTCTTGGGGAAGGAATTTCTCAAGTGAGGTTCCCTCCTCTCAGATGACTTGAGCTAGTGTTAAGTTGTCATAAAGCAGCCAACACAGCGTTATTAGTGTCTATGTTTAAGTAACAATTATTCCTCCATCTTTGGCTGGCTGGTGGGAGCTTGTCCAGCAGTGTGTCTGAGGGCGTGGCAAGTGTGTGGGTGAAAAAGAGGAAGGAGGTACACAATGAGGCAGCTCTCTGAAGGCTTGTGATGAGACTACGGGAGAAGGGATTTAACAATGGATGAATATTGAACCAGCTAGAGCTTAAAGTTTCCACCAATCCTAGGACAGCTCAGAGCACTATTTCCAATCACCCTTGTGGGTCTTTAAGATTAGCAAAAAAAGAACTGTTTCTTATTCATGTATTATAGATCTAGATGCTATTTTACAGAGCAAATGTATTTAAACATGTCATTTTATATTATTACATTAAAAACAAATATCAGTTACTTTAATTTTCCTCATCTCTCCCACCATGAAGCAGATGTATGTAGACATCTAAGCAGGACATTCATTTTGTCTTTTGAATAATCTTGTGTGATGAAGCATTATCAATAATGATCAGATGGAAAGTGAATATTTTGCTTCTTACTATAAATAATGTTCACATAGGAAGCAATGAGCATATATATATATATATATATATATGCACAATTCTTTATTGATTCTTTTGGAATTTCACATCATGCAATCCAATCCCTCTCACCTCACAGTCCCCCACACCCACGCCTTACTCCTGCAGTGTCTCCATCAAAGGACCCCGTCAAAAGAACTCCGCAAATTAATTAAAACAAAACAAAACAAAACAAACAAACAACACACTTTGCTCTTCCTTCTTTTCCACCTCTCCAACACCTCTTCATTCATCCTGGTGGCACTGGGGGCTGTGGTGTGTCACGCAGTAGACCCTTTGGTCCAGTCAGCCCCACCTGCAAACGTTCTTTGCAATGAGTCATTGGTCTGGTTCAAAGTCTCTGGCCTCTGGCACCCCATCCTCACTGGACCTTCACCAAAACTCCTCTCAGATATCTTGCTGTTGCCCCAAGTCATGGGGATCCTGTGGCTGCCATTCCTCAGAATCAGTTCCTTCCTATGCTCCAGCAGGCCCTAGACGTGGTCGTGTTAGGGTGGGCCAACCCAAGGCTATGGGTGTGGGTATGGATGGCAGCTCAGCTGGTCAGTTCAGCCCTCTGGGACCATATCCCTCAGGCAAGGGATGGAGCCAGCTCTCCTAGGTCCCACGCAAACCATGGTTTCAAATATACACACATACCTGTCCTTTGGTCTTGAAACTTGAAGGATACCTCAGACAGACACCTGCCAGAGGTTAAGCATTACTACATAAAACAAAAAGGTGATGCAAAGAATACAGCTGATTTCCTTTCCTTTTTTGTTTTCCATTTATATGGAGAAAAAAGACAATAATCCTGTGTAAAACAGTATCTTGGCACAATACATAAGCTACAGAAAATGGACAGATTTCAGGGCCCAGATGGATGAGGTAGAGGGCAGACTGAGAGCCCGTGGTGTCTTTGCAGGAGTTGAAGAAGTCAGAATAAGAAATTCTACATGATCCCAGAAACTTTCTCATTGCTCAGGATGCCCTTACTGAAGGTCGGCCTTCCAGCCCTGGATGTGTCTGCCACAACCCACCCCACTGCGATAATACTCTTACCATTAATTAGGCACCTTGAGGTCAGGTTAGAGTGACCTTTAGTATTATCTTAGTATTGTAAGTTGTGGATGGCTGCTTTTAAAAGATGTGAGGGGCAAATTTCTGTCTGAGACACTTCTGTTTAAGAAACGAGGCGAATGGGAAACAATCAACTGTATAGCAGTCATGTCTGTCCTCTCTAGGCCCATGAACAGTCCCATACAGCGTGTTTTAGCAACAACCACCACAACAAAAACTTTCATTAATAAAATAATACTCTTTTGATATTTTGACCAAAGGGAATTATCATAAGGGGTCACTCACTGTAACTAAAATTTTTGTGAATGTATTTCAAATATTTGCATATCCAATATTTATGTTGTTGCTAATAAGGGCAGATGCCCTAACTAAAGGATCACACACAGTTGAGTTACAGGATATGTACTCATCAGTACTTATGATTTGTATATGTACTGTTTTCTGGCTAGTGTCCCATTCATTTGTCTCTAATTTCTCTGCATCATTTCTCTCTTGTTTCTTTTGTGTGCATTTGTTTTTCAGTAAGCCATGACCACGGTTTTCGTTCTGGTTTGGATGCCACCACCACATAGGGTCTGAATGTCCGGCTGTTTCCCAGGGACCGGAAGAAGCCTCTCCGCTTGTCTGTTTTGGGGGCAGTCTTGTAGGAGAACCACTGGATGGGCCACGGAGTCAGCGCGCTTTCCCGTGAATGGGACCAGTTTCTGTTCTTCCCAAACCTCAGAGCTTAAGCACTTGGGAAGGAGATTTGGCCAAGATGACGCACTTGCAGGCTGGGCTCAGTCCAGACACGATAGAGAAAGCCCGCCTGGAACTGAATGAGAACCCGGACGTTTTACATCAGGACATTCAACAAGTCAGAGACATGATCATCACCAGGCCGGACATTGGGTTTTTACGAACAGATGATGCCTTCATCCTGCGTTTTCTCCGAGCCAGGAAGTTTCACCAAGCCGATGCCTTCAGACTCCTGGCCCAGTACTTTCAGTACCGCCAGCTAAACCTGGACATGTTCAAAAACTTCAAGGCGGATGATCCCGGCATTAAGAGGGCGTTGATTGATGGGTTCCCTGGTGTGCTGGAAAACCGTGACCACTACGGCAGGAAGATTCTTCTGCTGTTTGCTGCCAATTGGGATCAGAGTAGGTAAATGTAGATAGGGTCTTTACTTGGCTTTGTTTTGATATCGTGCATCCTCATTGCATGCCGGGGTTGTGTGGTTTAGGTCAAGACTCATTCCACAAGTGGTCAAAGGAGGCTTTAGGACCCAGGTGTAATGCCATCCAACGGCAAGTTCACAGGAGAATCATAGCCTCTGAGTTGTACTTGGCTTTAGAAATGGGATTTCTTTTATTATTTTGGCTGATATTATAGAAGGTTCACATATTCTCTTCAGTGTCATCACCTTTAGTGCCAACAGTACAAAAAAATGAATTCACTGGATTGGTTTCCACACATAAAATAATTTTGTGGATTCTCTTTGTGACTTTAATATCCTCTTCTGGATGCCAGATTGTCCATACAAATGGGCTTCCTTTTTAGAGCCACAACTCTACATGCCGGAGGATGGGTATACCATCCTCTCCTGTAAGGATACTCATTCCTCTACCTAGTCTCTCATACCAAAATATGGAATCACCTTTGGATCTAGTTCTAATATCTGCTGCCCAAATTCCACCCACACTCTTTTTTTCTTTAAAATAAAACATTCCTAGTATCTTCATTTCACTGCCTCCACTGTTATTGCTTACGTTTATGTTTACATTATTCTATGAAAAGCAATTACAATAGAATTGTCAAGTGTTCGGTAGATAATCTTTTGTGGTGATTGCCACATTTTCTACGAGGGACTTGTATGATCTCATTTAACCCACCCAAGACCTTGACATGAGAAAGTGATTGCCATTGATCATACTTCCCATTTTATGCCACACAAATTTGAGAAGTTAAGAACCTGACTTTAATGTCACACAGCAAAGTGAAACCAGAAGGGAAGCTGAGTCCTGGTCCTGTGACTTGAGAGCCAGTTGACTCAGCCTAGTTAAATTATGTCACTGTGAGTTTATGAGACCTGGGTGATGGCACCTTCCCCATGTCTGTCTCTTAGCTGGGTAGCACAATAAACAGTCCATGTCAAATAGGGAAAAAGTGAAGGAGGAGCCGATCTCCAACATGTCAGCTGTGGGTGGAGCCTTCACAAGAACATCATGGATGCAAATTTTGTGTTCATGGGAAAGCACAGGCTTAATTGAAAAACGTATTGGAAACCTTTCTGATGCTATTTAAAGGATTTTCTAGTCCGTCTTTCCGTTGCCTTATGCCACTGCTTCTTCTAAGAATAGCGGTAGTGCAGGAGGTCGTTCCAATCGCTGACAATTTCCTGGGTGATAAATCGAGGCAGGACTGCCTGATTCTACAAAAGCACACACATGTTTCAACACAATTACCCTAGACTTCAGTCAGTTCTGCGCCTGGAACACTAATAGTGATGTGGGATTGATATCGTCTTTGTCGGGTTCATGCTGCAGTTAAGGGTGAGCCTTGCTTTACTGCTCCGCTAATGATAAAAACGGCTGGATTTTTCCATGCATTCATCTGTATCATTCAATCACTGAACACGTAGAGGGTGACTCTGAGGCACTTAAGACAATGGAGACAACATGTGGTCTTCATCAATGAAGACCCATGTGCAGTTCATGGTTCATAGATGGTGCAGCGTATACACAGCCCCTATCCTGGATAAGTCCTCCTGAGGCACATGAGCCATAGCCACAGCATCTAAACCGAAGGGAACAGCCCTGCTCCAAAGAATGGCACATTCACATTTTGGATTTGGGAACTGGAAGGATTTGATGATTCTGGAGAATAATCAGGCTGACATGGTTGTGCTAAATTGTCGGTTTTCTGGGGTTCCGTCTGCTAGGACAGACTCTGCTGAGTATC
The DNA here is from genome assembly GCF_982192425.1 of Myodes glareolus. Taxonomy (NCBI): domain Eukaryota; kingdom Metazoa; phylum Chordata; class Mammalia; order Rodentia; family Cricetidae; genus Myodes; species Myodes glareolus. The sequence goes on along the minus strand of NC_142041.1, from coordinate 8,481,068 downwards.
AGAGTATCTCTCTGATGTTCACAGAGAGAAATGAGCCACAGTAAAATGCTTTATTTTGCTTAAGATTTGGTCTGAATATATCCTCAAATATGTTGTGAAGAAATAAGAGGTAACAAATCTCCGAGGAAATAATGAAAATGTTTATGATTATTATAACCTTGAACAAGCTACTCCCTTCTCTGTTCCTTGCTTTCCTCATGTGTAAAATAAGCTTCCAGCTCTAATGCTTCACGAATGAGATGCCCATTCAGCCTCATCCGATGGTCCAGAAGGGATTCTCAAAATCACTTTATAGGCTCCCCATTCACTCAACTTTTAAAAAACCACCTCTCTCTTCTCTTTACTGTAGTCCCAAGCCCTAATTTTCTCCTAACTATGTAATTTTATCCAAACCATTTCACTGTTCACAGAATGATACTAGTGAGTCTATTTGACATTAAATTAGATGCAAACAACCAGTTTGAATGTGGCTGTGACCATGTCAGTTAGTGGTTATGTGACCTTAGACAAGGAGTCCCTCTGAGACTGGTTGCTCTCCTGGAAGGCCTGGAAAGAATGATGTCTTTACATGAAGTGGGGCAGGGCAATGCCACACTGGAGTTCATTGTTGGGCATACAATAAGCGTTTAATAGACTCTGGCATTGGGCATTATTACCAATATTTTAAAAATCTGACTTCAAAAGTAATGGCAGACAGATGGCAAATAAATTAGAACTGGATTCGGGAGGACAATATTTCAATACCGGAGTGGGATTATGCATTCTCTTCAGCCATCCACCTATGTAAAGCACCTGCTTGCTCTCCCCAGATCTTAGTCACACAGATCCTGCCCAGATGAGGTCCAGTATGCCAGAGAAATTCTCACGGCTTTGCAAGGTGATTGCTTCTCTCTAGGGGCTTAGATGATCAGGTAGTGGCTTGACTGTTTCATCTGAAAAGTTTACTGAGATTAAGGTGATTATTAACATTTATTCAAATGATGTAAATATCATCCATCTTGATCCGATACATGTATAAAAGTGACAGGCTGGGAGCAGGTCACAGCAAAGGCGAGACAGCAGCTGAGCTACCAGAAGTCAAGCTTGTCTTGTCCAGTGGTAGAGGCTCCAACAGCAAAATCCTGGCTAGTGCTCTGTGAGGCTGCCAGGCTGGGCTGAATGAGTTGAATATGTAAATACTCTGGACTCATTCACAGCATAAATACAGCAGCCTTCTAGAGCTAGCAGAATTGATATTCTAGTGTTACCAGCTCGAAGGGCAGTGGGGACTCAAGGAGACACCCTTACTCAGTGATTCCTTTGATCTACTGGGTAAGAATTCACACTTTGACCCTTTAAGGTCTCCAAAGAAAACCTGTTTCTTCCTCTTTTTCCTGAACTGCAAGCTTGAATCTGAGCCCTTGCTGCCAGGACCCTGGTGCTGCAGAGAAAAAGACTAGCAGAGAGGCGCATGCGTATTTATCCGTGGGTTTCACTCAATCAAAAACAATGGTTAAACCTGGGTCCCATCATTTTACTTTTTAGAGTCTCCATTTCTCAAGTGGAAACTTGGCAAAACGTCAGGCTCCCTAGGCTGCTGCAAAGACAAACCCTCTCGTGGGAGTGTCCAGGACACAGAAGAGATTTAAATGACAAATCCTGAAGCCCGGTGGCCACCTTAAATCCCAGTTGCTTCCTGACCAGTCACCACCACCACCACCCCACACACACCTCCAGAGCATGTAGTTGAAATCCTAACACCCAGTCTCTCACTTGGAAAGCAGGGGCAGTGACCACACATTTGACAGGTTGATGTCTGGAAGTAGTAGTAAGAAAAAGTAAGCCCACACAGGTAAATCCCTGGGATACCAGATCAAAAGATACTTTCTAAACACAGAAACCTTTGATAAAATTATCAACTTTTCCCACTTGAAAAACTGTGAAAATTGTAACCATGTCAGACTGTAATGTTCATTATTTACTCCAAAGTCTGTTTGGGCTGGAAGGCTCTGAGAAGTTTAAAGGGCTTGTCTCATTTTTGATAACATACTTAGGTTATAAGAAAACAATTAGGGACTCCAGTTGACACATGTTAGTCCCATAGCACATTATAACAGCATCATCGCACTGTGTGCAGACAAGCTGTTCCGGCCCCAAGTTTTAGAATGGTGCAAACACAATAGAAGATTGTAACTGGAAGCTTCTCTCCCACCCACCAGTTCCTTAATATTAATTACAAACTGTTTGACCTGTTAGTTCAGGCTTATTATTAACTAGCTCTTATAACTTAAATTAACCCATTTCAATTAGTCTACATTTTACTACAAGGCTTGTGGCTTGTTACCGCACACCTTGCTTCTCTAGCGGCTGCTGGTATCTCCCTGACTCTGCTTTCTCTCTGTTTAGATTTCCCACCTGGCTCTATTAATACTGGCTATTAGCCAAATTGGCTTCTTTTTTAACCAATGGTAATAAAACTTATTCATATCATACAGAAGGGCATCCCACATAAGAAGATCTGCTACAAGTAAGAACATGTGGAGATGTATGGAATATTCCTGTGTTAGTATTATTGTCTCCCAAAGCTGAAGGTTCAGAAATCAGCCAGTAAGTTGAAAACTAACTTAAAACATGATTTCTTCATGGTAGATGAGATGCTAGAAGGAATAGTTAAATTGGGATAATTCACTAAAGAATAAAGAGGCTGGTGAATAACTTGATTAATTCCTCCAAACGTGGAGATAACAAGAAGGACAAACATCCAGCAGGCCACTTTACCCTGCAACATGGGACAAAGGCCTAGACTGAGGACTAGCAAACCCCAGGTATTGCTTAGGACTTAAAGGTGGGGCAAAGCTGAGGAAGTAGAGCAAACCTTTACAGAGGTACCAAAGTCCTCAGTAATTTACTTAAATCAATCATACGACAACAAAAATTTTTTAGAAATTCACATTTAAGAGAAAAATGCTCAATTAATAAATTCAACTTTTCAAAAAGCCTGACAAGCACATTTTTGTCTCGGTTTGAGTCTTCATGGCTCTGCTCTGGCAAACCAGATGTCTTGGGGAAAGAGCCTTCATTGAGTTGGGTCCTGTTATTTCAGATCCGGTTCATACTATAACACACACACACACACACACACACACACACACACACACACACACACACAGGGCGGGGGGGAAGAAAATTGCAAGTACTTTACATTTCCCAAGCATTCCCACAGATATTTTTTACTTATTGCTAAGAGCTGATGGGAAAACAGAGAATCACTAACTTACTGATGGCCAAGAAAGTAGTTTGGAAGGAGACAGTGTTGACTTCTTTGGAGAGCAACTTGATCACCCGTGGAAGAGCTGAGGCTCACAGCTTCCATTTCAAGTTAATTTCAAAGACATCTGGAGTAAATTGCTCGGCCCTGGCATTGTTAGAAGTTTCAAAATACCGCGTGAGCTTCTGCAAGGCTGTGTGTGTGTGTGTGTGTGTGTGTGTGTGTGTGTGTGTGTGTGTTTCTGTGCATGTAGGTGTGTGTGTGAGAGAGTATGAATGTGTGTGAGTGTGTATGTGTGTGATGAAGCACAAAACAGGAAATTCAAGATCTGAGTAGAGTGAATCTCAAAGCTCCAGTGGATAGATGGTGGGGGCTGCATGGTTGTTAGTGTGCAGGATCATGTGGAGCAATGAAATGTTTAGTACTCCTTGACTCTGGTATTGTACAAGCAAAAGGAACCCTGTATTGCCAAAGCCATCAAGAGAGCTTGATAAAGATTTTGTAGAAATATCTGTTATCCAAATGGTCAGAGTCGGCGTCCATGGGACAAGACATCTGAGGTGATGATCTATTTATGAAGAAAGGTTTGCTTGGGCTCAGACCTTCTGAGGTTTCGGTCTATATATGGCCTGATGGCAGGAGACAAAAACAGCTTACTCCATGGCAGCTGAGAAGCAGGAAGAAAGAGAAAAAGGGGTTGGGAACAAAATATACCCTTCAATGCCATACCCCACTGACGTTCTTCTTGCAACCAGGCCCTGCCTCTCAGTGTTACCACCACTGAGTAGCGTATGAAGTGTGAATCTGTAAGGGGGTCAGTCCATCCACAAAGGCTTCTCATCCATTTCCCAGAAGCCTTCTATCTGCACACTGATGCATTATGAACCAAAGCTTCAGTGCATGAATTTTGAAGGGACATTTCAAATCCAAGTGTTTCCATTATCATTACCCCTTGGTACATGTTTTAGAAGGACCATTAGAACTTCCCATGGATGTTAAAATCCACAGATGCTCAAGTCCCTTTCATAAGATGGCGTACTGTTTGCATACAACTTATACACACATCCTCCTAAACCCTTTATGTCATCTCCACAATAATGCACTATAGGTGTTATGCTATTAGTTATTTTCTGCATTAGGGAATAATGGCTAGAAGTCAGTATGTGTTCAATACTGATACAGCCCCCCTCCCACACACAAATGTTTTCTATCTCTGGTTAATTGGACCTGCAGATGCAGAACCCACAGATACAGAAGGCCAAAGCCACATATTTCTGAAAGTTTACAAAGTCTCATTCTGTGATTTATGCACAGGCATTACAACAAAGAGGGAGTCTTCCCCAGGCTGAAAGTGAAGGCTACATCCTCCTAGAAAGTTCTATGCATAATTTCATTCCTTTTCAAAAATAAGGTTTCAACTTGTTCACAACAAAAATCTGTACCACTGCTGTTCTGTAAGTGACAAAGTAGCCCAGGGATTCAAACTCAAAGTTTTCATCACACTCCTCAACTCTCTGTGAGGTGAGGGATACAACGTGACTCATTAAGAACAAGGAAGACATTCTCGGAGCATCCCCGTGGCATGCAGTCAGGGACGACTGTGTAGAATAGGACACTGCACAGGGACTTGAAATGACTCAGAGTAACAAGAGTGAATGGCCCGTTCAGTCCCCATTGTGAGTAGGAAAAAAAATTTTTAGGAAGCGCATGAGTCCAATCTGAGTAGATAGAAAGGATATGTGATATTAATTCTCTCTCCTCTCTCTCTCTCTCTCTCTCTCTCTCTCTCTCTCTCTCTCTCTGTGTGTGTGTGTGTGTGTGTGTGTGTGTGTGTGTGTGGTCAGCACTGGGTCTCCCTGGATCATTTTCCAGGGTCTCTCATGCAGCCTGGAGCTTATTCATTTAATTAAGTTGACTTTCCAATGAGCTCCAAGGATCCACCTGTCTCCTACCCTCCAGTGCAGGAATTATGAGTTTGTGCTCCTATGCCTGGCTTTCATGTGAGTTTGAGGTATCTGAACTTAGGTCCTTAGGCTTGTGTAGCATGTGCTTTACTGACTGAGCAACTACCCACTCCTTAGACTTGGTATTCTTTAGTGTGATAACTAAGAATGTATTCTTCGTGCATTCTGTAACAGATAGCATAGCTGGAGTAGTCTGGCCATCTGAGCTCCCTGAAGGTCACAAAGTAGTGCTGCTACCCAAACTCACATCCAGCACCGTATCTCCCAGCACGCCTGGAGGGCATGGCACAATAGGAGGATGAATGTCACGAGAGCATGACCTTCCTTCAGGCGTCTCAAGGTGAGGACATCGTATTTTCATGTACTGTAGAAAGCCGCTTGTATCTCTCTGTGCTTAGAGATGGCTGCCTTCACCTTCCAAAACTCAGTATGTTTTCTTTAAAGGTGTTCAGTTGTTCCTTGTCCCCTGACACTCTACAGGAACTTATCTGGTGGATTTTGTAGAGACTGTAGCTCCCTCAATCCTTGCTGCTCATTGCTGACCTGCAATGACTCTCCAGAGCTGATGTAGCAACAGCACCAAGTTCAGCAGGTGCAAGGTGGCGGAAGTGGTCATAGGAGATGAGGTCTAAGTCAGTTCTGTCTTCTGATTGAAACCCTGAGACCATATATTGGGTGGACCTCTTAAAACTATAAATAAACTAGCTGAATGGAGCTTTGCAGGAACATGCAAGAGCCTGTTACATCTGGCACAGGCTCTGTGCCTCATTCAGTTTGATTGTCCTGATGTATAAAAAAGTCATGGCAGAAAAAGGGACCAAATTCTCACTTATTCAGGCTGAATACCTGTGAGTAAAGAAAAAAGGAGGCGGGGCCAGGAAAGCTGCTAGATATCTCACTAAGGCCAGGTGAGCTTTGTTCTCCAAATCCCAAAGGGAGATCTAGCAAAAACGTTTAGCCCCCTGTTCTTTATGCAGTAACACCACTGGGATCCCTTTGGCAGTGATCAGTTTTCCAACTATCAGGAGGAGTTTGTAGACGAGCTGGAGAGTGGGTGTGATCAAAAGACCACGCTAAGGAACACTGCATGTTTATCAAGTGCTTCTCATATGTTAAGAAGAAATGTTCTTAGGTAGGTACTAATCAAAGCCTTATTTAGTAGATGATGAGTCAAGGCTCAAAGAGGTTAGATCATCTGTCTGAGGTCACACAGCTGCCAAGTGCTAACGTGAGCAAGAATATCATCCCTAACTCCTTAGGTACAATACCACACCACACGGCTCATCCCTAACCTATCTGCTCATCTTGGGACTACGTCAGGCATTCAGGAATTCGTGAGGATGCATTGCCAGTCACTTTTGGTCTCAAGGGACATAGATCTTGTCGTTCCCAAAGTAAATCCTTTGTCATATTTCATTCTAATCCTATAGAAACCTTCAAGACCACAGGTTTGAAAATCCTCCTGCAATATGCTAGTTTCATTTTGTATGCTGTGATGTACACCATGACCCAAAGCAACCTGGGAGGAATGGGTTCCTTTACCTTACTAGTTATAGTCTACCATAGAAGAAAGCAAAGATAGGAACTCAAGGCCAGAGCCTGAAGGTAGTGACCGAAGCAGAAAGTGTGAGAGAAAACTGCTTTTTGTCCTGCTCTTCCGGGCTTGCTTAGCTTTTCTTCTTATAGTGCCCAGACACACAGCCCTAGGGATGACATCACCACACACAGGGAACTGGGTCTTCTACACCAATTAGCAACTAAAAAAAAATGCCTCACCGACATGGCCACAGGTCCACCTGGTCTGGACAATTGCTCAGTTGCTATGCCCTCTATTCATCAAGTGTGTCAAGTTGGCCACCAAATCCAGCCATCATATTCAGACATCTGCCAATATTACTTGACAAAGACAACCATGACCACAACAAACAAAACGACTTTTATTTTCAATTTCAGAGGAAATTTGATACTGCTTAAAATTTATTTAAAAAATTATCCCAATCTGAGCCAACAATAACGGCCATGTTTACCTACTTATTGCTTTTTAAAGTATTAAGTAAGTGTTCCTGCATAGATTCTCAGTTCTGTGATCTGCCAGTCTGTAGCTTCAAAAAGCCATGCACTTTCTGTTCAGTATCCTGCTTGGTAGCAATATATATGCCCAGTAGAGCCATCAGGATGAGATAAAGCACATTAGTAAGGTTTCCCACACAGTGAAGCTTTCTGATTTTCCTTCACAGTTAAGAAACTTTTCTTACTTTGACATAATCTAGAGCCTCAAGAGTATAAAACAACATTTCCCACTCAAAAATTTTGTAAAAGACAATAAAATCTGTCATGCAGTTCTAAAAAGTTACTGGTTATTGAAGGGATGGAATTAGAAGGCATATTATGAAATATGCCTTCAGTTCAACTTTTTTATTGTCGCTTGTTGTGTGAGATGACCAAAGGGTTCCTTGTGTCTTTCAAATCCCTTCCCACACAAGTGCTTGCTATCAGACACAAACCATCACTTTCGCTGCAGCTAGAGGTCAACTGCTTTGCTGGTTCTGCTGTCAACATCTCCTTGTCTGGCAGAAGCCATATCTCATGTAAGAAAGTGGATGGGAGAGCCATAGGTCTGCGTTTGGAGATATTACAGTAATGCATGTCTGCCTAAGCATATGGCTACTTCCCAGGAAGATCTGTGAGTCACATGGCGATCACTATTTCAAAGGCCAGTGGATTTGAACCTAAGGACTTGTAAGGATTCAGTGTACAAAGTTTGGTGAACAGAGTGCCTTTCCTTGTCAGTGATCCTCCCAAATTCTCATCTTGTAAATAAAACATGCTTGGATGTGGGAAGAAATTCAAGGCTTTAAGAATAATATTTTTCCTTTCAAGGCAGGTTCTGATTAAGGCAACCGGGGATGAGCTTGGCATCAGTTCCTCCATTTGGAAGGGTGCTGCAATCAGAGCAATACTACCAAGGCAGTCTTAATTTGCTTTCTATTGATGTGATAAAACATCAAGACCAAAAGCAACTTGGGGAGGGGAGAGTTGATTTGGCTTGTCCTTCCTAATGTCCTTCATGAAAGGAGGAGCAGAACCTGGAAGAAGGAACAGAAGGAGAAGCCCGGAAAAACATTGCTTGTTGGTTGCTCTCTATGACTGCTTTATTATATACCCCAGGGTCACCTGTGAAGGGATGGCACCACTCACAGTGGGCTGGGCAATCCCACATGCATCATTAATCAAGAAAATGTTCCACGGGTTTGCCTACAGACTAAGTGGATTGGGGGCATTTTTCTCAGTTTCTCAGATAGCCCTGACTTGTGTTAAACTGAGAAAAATCTTACCAGTTCAAGAACCTTACTATTTTAAATTTTAATTTTTCATTTACATTTATTTGTTTGCGCGTGCATCAATGTGTATACTATGGTGTGTGTATATGTATGTAAGCATGCATGTGTGCCTGTGTGTGTGTGTGTGTGTGTGTGTGTGTGTGTGTGTCGCGCACATGTATGTAGACCAGAGAAGAACTTGTGGGAATCCGTACTCTCCTTCCACCGTATGGGTTTTGGGGATCGGGCTTGGCAGCAAAAGTCTTTACCAATGAGTCATCTTACTGATTCCCGTGGTAACACTCTAAAAGGCTAGTGTCACGAAAAGAGAGCCCATAGAAAGAACATAGTTCACCACGGCCTTCTGCATTCTTGGAGATTTTCCAGTAGGCATGGCAAGCACTTGAATGCATACATTGCTCGCTATTCCTGTGTTGAAGCTCCTCAAATTTTTAAGAAACCTGGGCAGCATTTTCTGACCACTTCCTGAGAAGGACTTCATAGAGCTGGAGAAACCCTGTGGCACAAGGCCAGGCTTGCCAGCCCTATATCAGAACACTGAGCCTCCTCAATACCCAGCCAGCAGCCGTCTTGCCCTTTAAATATGGTTCCCAGATAATCACTCCTGAACGGTGATATATAGAACCTTAAGCAGCTGCTGGAGATGATGAAGTGGCCATGCTCAGCTAAGGCTGTAAATCAAGCTCTGAAGCCATTTGTTGGGAGTGCGCTATAAAGCGGCAGAAGTTATTGCTGCTGCGCTGCAAGAATGCAACTTTAGACAAGGAAATAAAGAGAGGCTAAATTTTGCTGTGAAGGTTTTAACGTGATGTGTTCTTCTTCCTTGGCCCATTCTCTTGCTGCTTTTTTAGTTATTTATTTATTGTTATCATTTGTCTCTGCCTTTATTTCTTCCTGATCACTAGGATGTGGGTTCCCAGGGAGTGCCTGCTGGGGTTGGGGGCTGGGATAAAGGGATGAATTGGAGAGAGGAAGGCTGGAGGGGAAGACATGTGTGATCCTCTGGAGGGGGGGGGGGAAGCAGGCGGTCTATTACTCTGCTGGGGGTGAGATTTTGGGGGTTGGGTTTGGAGGAGAGGATAGGGATGTGAAATCAGCAGTCAGCCTAAGGGCTTCACTTACTGTAGTCAATTGTCTTCATTTTAAGTAAAGGGTATTTGATCTGGAACAAATCACTACTCTGGCTTGAGCTTTGGTCCTGAGGATCTCTCTTTCCCTCTCCCCTTTATTGATCTCCTAAGTTTGGGACCAGCTTTTCACGAATGGGGAACCTAATCTTGGATTACCCAGAAGGTGTTGGAAACTCTTTGCCAAAGAATCGATTCCCCTCCCTAATACAGTTGGCTCAGCCCCTCTGTTATTTCGTCGTATATAATTTGGTCTCACTTTTCTGATCTAAATGTTCCAGCTGCGGCCAAAAAAATCTCCCTCTCTACCCCGCCCCTCTCCTTAGCCCTTGCCCCTTTGCTGGTGTAGTTTCTCCACTTCAGCCCCGGTTCCCACGAGGAGGGAGTGGGCGATCCAGAAGGAGAGAAGCACCTCAGCCCGCTGGGTACCTGGAGGCCAGGGAGCTCCTTCCCTAGGGGTTATCTAGCTGGAAGAAAAAGCAAGAGCAAGCAGGTGAAGGAGAGGGATGCAGATCAGGCCGGTGGCAGACAAAACTGCTCTGGACACAGTGGTCCTTGGAACAGAGTTGGCCAATATAGGAAAACCTATATTGGTTCCATGGACATGGAGGACCAAGGCTCACGTGAAGAGCGCTAAGGCTTAGGAGTTAGGCTGAGGACAGGACCAGGAAATCTGGTTTTACGCCAAGGACACATCAACTCCCTTTTCGAGTTTAACATCTGCACCTAGAAGCTTTCTTCTTAGCATGTGCGCCAACCATCAGCAGCACTGTGCAGCCTCTACAGGAAGCTGGTGGGGGCAGGGCTCCGGGACCCCGCCCTGGTATCTGTGGCTACAGAGCTGGTCCCAGAAGCATCCTCTTGGCTTCCCGACCTTATGGGACAGATATCTGAAGCAATGGAAAATCCGGATGAGTCAGCATGTTCTAGGCTCTTTTCTGTAATGCAATTACTAAGATGATTGAGTTACGTGCAATTGAATTTGAGAGTGAAGGAGAACGAGTCGAGGATGCGCATGCAGATCCTAGGCTAATGATTCTCTGCAGAGCCCAGTGGGCATGGAGAGTATTGCAGAAGCCGCAACAGGACAAGGGCAGGTACCGGGAGAGGGTGGAGGTCAGGCTGGAGAGGCCTGTGGGCTGTGTGACTGAAATTTAGTCCCCTCACTGAGCAATAAGGCTGTGGCAGGACCTGACTCGAAGGTTTGCTCGCAGCTCCTAATTTACATTCATACGCACCGTCACTGTGTACCACCAAACATCCGTAAGCAAAGGCTCCATGACGTAGACGCCGCCATTGTCAGCGATGCTAGCTTCCATCCAGGGCAGATGGAAAGTCTTGCCTTGTTCTCAGTGAATAGCTTCCTGTTTCTACTCAGTATCCCTTTACCCTGACAGGTCTGTGTAAATTCTGGCAATAACACACTTTCTCGCGTGTTTTGGAGGGGTTAATCTGTCATGTAATTCCATCGCAGGCATGTAGATGGGTTAACTGCACCTCCCACGGTGGGGGAAGGGGATGTTGCAGCTGGTATTTGATCTGCGGAACCTTCTCAGGCAAAGCCTTGGCTGCTGTATATCTTTGGAAAGGAAAAGTGTATTCTGGACAAAAATGAATTTCCAAATAATGGAGGGATGCCTGTTGAGGTCCAATTTAAAATTTTATTTCATTCAACTCTGTTTAAAGGAAGCAAACCTGGTTATACACGCTTCAGCGCTTGGTGGGAAGCACTGATTGCGAGGATAGTGATTGGCTCAGGCACAGCTGTAGATTACCTCGCGGAAAGATGGTTCCTGTAGTATGGGGGCCTTGTCCCCTGCTACACTGCCCACATTAGCACGCTTTGTGACTTAGCTAAAACTTGCAATGCTTTCTTCCTTTCCTTTAGCAGTAGCCACAGTACTTCTATTCCAAAACTCTCCTTCCTTGCTATTTCCTGTGGACGGGGAAGTCAGGAAACAAAACTCGCTGCAAGATATGCTTTGGGTGTGTAGACCGATGAAGAATTCCAAGGAATGGGGTAAATAAGCTGTCGCTAAGCATGGGTTTACAGCCCTCATCTTTATGCCCAGAAACACGATCTGCCCAGAGCGATAACAGGCAGGGCAGGAGACATCCGCCACAGCCTCTATAGTCAAGGCTCTGGGTTGTGAGCTTTGCAGAAAGTCTGGGTTGGTCTTCTCTCGGCTCTCTTCAGCCTTGGGTTTTGTGCTCGTCCAACGTCCTCACCTGCCTACTCTGTAATACGTTCTAACCTTGCAGAAAGTGATCCACCTTTTCATTTAAACCTGGACTAAAAATTATTTTTTTCCCAAGTAGTGCTTACCTTTTGTCCCTCATGTTTAAATATTTCTAGCTATTGAGTATAGAACTGAGTCTCTCAACGAGGATGTATTAGGGCAAGAAAATAGTGTCTGGTTTTCGGTTTATTGCATCACCTCTGTAGTAAGGAGGCCGCTTGTTCATTCCCGGCTACTCAGCCCCAAAATAATCACACAGAAATCTTTATCAATTGTAATACTATTTGGCCAACAGCTTAAGTGTATTTCTGGCATACTCTTATGTCTTAAACTAACCCATCTCCATTAATCTGTGTATCACCACATGACTGTGGCTTACCAGGTAAAGTTCCATCAGGTGTCTGTCTCCTGCAAGGCTACATGGCTTCTCTAGACTCCGTCTTCCTTCTCCCAGCATTCAGTTTAGTTTTCCCACCTAGCTCTATTTCTGCCAAGCCACTGGCAGAACAGAATTATTCATTAACCAATAAAAGCAACACATATACAGACAGACTTCCCAGATCACACCTCTTTGGTCTTTTCCTTTGGTCCTTCATCAGATCTGCCTCAGCCTTTTCTTTTCCAAGTGATCATCACGACATACATAGCTGTGACCCTACCACTGAAGCCCCAACTTTCATATTTACAGGTTTATATTTATACTGCTTTGTTCTCCCTAGTACCGAGACATCCACAGGTAGGGTCAGAGAGCACCAGCACAGCACAGGGAGATAAGCATGGGTGATGATTTTTTTCATGGTACCAGGTGTGGGCTGGGTATAGTTGAAGCTACTATATAAATAGGGCACTGTAACCTGCTTTTTCTTTGTATTTGTTTTGTTTGAGGTAGGGTCTTGATAAGTAGCCTATGCCAGCTTTGAACCCTGATTCCACCAGTTTCAGCTTTCCAAGAGCTGGGATCACAGACGTGTTCACTGTACTCAGCCTAACCTGCCTCTCTTTGCTTATATGTTCCACTTTTTTATTGCTTTCATTGAGTCATACATTTTTCTCTACTCCCCTCCCTCCCGTTCCCTTTCTACCTTCTTCAAAGATCCCCACACTCCAAAAGATCTTGTCTTTTCCTCCTTCCTATGTAAATCCGTGTATGTCTCTCTTAGGGTCTTTTTTGTTGTCTAGACTCTCTGGGAGTATGAATTGTAGGCTGGTTTTTCTTTGCTTTATATCTAAAGGCCACTTATGAGTGAGTACACATGATATTTGTCTTTCTGGGTCTGGGTTACCTTATTCATTATGTTTTTCTCTAGATCCATCCATTTGTTTGCAAATTACAAGATGTCATTACTTTTTTACTGCTGTAAAATGTAAATGTACCACATTTTCTTTTTCTATTCTTTGGTTGAGGGGCATCTAGGTTGTTTCCAGGTTCTGGCTACTACAAATACTGCTTTTATGAACACAATTGATAATGATTTTTGGTATGATTGCGATCCTTTGGGTATATACCCAACAATGGTCAACAGTTGGGTCTTGAGGTAGATTGTTTCCTAATTTTCTGAGAAATCATCATACAGATTTCCAAAGGAGTTGTACAAGTTTGCACTACCACCAGCAGTGGAGGAACATTCCCCTTACCACAATCCTCTCCAGCATAAGTTGTCTTCAGTGTTTTTGACCTTGGTCACTCTGAGAGGTGGGTGTAAGATGGAATCTCAGAGTTGTTTGGATTTGCATTTCCCTGATGGCTAAAAATGTTGAGCATTTCCCTAAGTGTCTTTCAGCCATCTGAGATTCATTGAGGGTTCTCTGTTTAGGTCTGTTACTCATTTTTTTTTTATTGGATTGTTTGTTCTTTTGAGGTCAAGCTTCTTGTGTTCTTTGTATATTTTGGAGATCAGACCTCTGTCTGATATGGGGTTGGTATATATCTTTTCCCAATCTGTAGGAAGCATTTTGTCTTGTTGACTGTGTGCTTTACAGAAGCTTCTCAGTTTCCGAATGTCCCATTTACTAATTGTTTCTCCCAGTGTCTGTACTACTTGGGTTATATTTAGGAAGTGGTCTCCTATACCAATGCGTTCAAGTGTACTTTCCACTTTCTCTTCTATGAGGTTCAGTGTGGTTGGTTTTATATTGAGGTCTTTGGTCCATTTGGACTTGAGCTTTATGCATGGTGATAAATATGAATCTATTTGTATTCTACATTAACATGCCATTCTTAACCCTAGGACACATACCTATGGTCTAAGCTTGGATACTGAGAATACGTGAATTTATTAAAAATGGGGGTTAATGTACATTTAATAGAGGAGATGGTAGTTTCTGGTAGATTTTTAGCAGATCATATTCCAAGAAAGTTTAAGACTCAACATCTTCTTTTACCCTTCTATTGGCTAAAGAAAGAACACAATTCTGTGGTGAACCAAGGAGGGTGCCATTTGATTGGTGCTGTATTGTAGAATGGACTATTCTAAAGACAAAGTGATCCGTGAGCGTTCCCTCCTGAAGGGAAATTGAAAATAGAAAAAGTATTTGGATATTAACGTTCACCTAAAATCAGGACATTTTTATGTAGCCAGCATTTTTATTAAGAACTAAGGTATATTACACAGGGAGCAGGGGGGCTGTGAATCTGAATCCAAACATCCCAGCATAGTGGTAAAGACCACTTTGTGCCAACATTGTCTAAGTCAGGCCTGGAGGAGCACAGCACTCTGTGCCTCACCTGCCAAATAAAAATCAAGATGTGTCTTCTGCCTCCAAGATGATGAGACTAAAGCAGTCAATACGGCTGAAGGATGAGAAGAATGTCTGACCCAGAGTTGGCGCTATTTCAATGCCAATGTTTTTATTCTTCTGTTCTTCACTTGAATCTGTATTATAGCTACTTTAGGGCTTACTAAGTGTTTGTCCTATTAGGCCTGTTGTTGGTGCTGAGATGTCACCCCTGCACCTGGACAGCTCAGGAAGAGAGGAAATTCACTTCTGACATTTCTTGGGGAAGCCCAGGATCTAGGCGACAGGGTCATGGAGCAGCAAGAACTTCTGTGAGAAAGTTTAGTTTTTCCACATGTTCTGGAAGGAAGGGACACTGTGTCCTCACGTGGTGGAGCATGGGCAGGCAGATGAGACGACTGAGGCGAGGGTTCTTAGATTAGGACTTTCACTTGTTCTCTTCCGGAGAGAGGGACCCTCTGACCACTTCTAGGTCCACTCCTTTGCACCATCACTTTGCTCACTGAGCTTCAGTACTGGAATCCGGGAGTGGTTTAATTGTAGTTTAAACTACAATTAATGCCAGAGATCGGGCGGTCTCCATTTGTTACTCACAAAAGTAATGACAAGGAGTATCTTTGTTTGTTTGTTTGTTTGTTTAATTTTGTTTTTCAAGACAGGGTTTCCCTCTGTAACAGCCCTAGCTGTCCTGGAACTTACTGTGTAGACCAGGCTGGCCTCCAATTCACAGAGATCTGCCTGCCTCTGCCTCCTGAGTACTGGAATTAAAGGCATGGCCAACCACTGCCTTGCTGGAGACATATTAATATATACATATTTTCCAGTTCTCTGATGGATCCCAAGTTCTGGGACAGCCATTGGCAGACACTATCAGGTGCTCATTAAGTCAATATTCGAAGAACGATTGAGTTCTCTAGCTTATGGTGTATTCTGCTCATATTTATACAAGTAAAGATACTCTTCAGGTATGGAGGAGGGAGGCACAGTCTGGTGGCTTTCTGGTGGCTTCAAGTCCTGATCATCTAAGAAAGGGGAGCTGTACATTGACTGTGAATTGGAGTCATCATTCCGTAGATGCGCATCCTGGGGTAAAGCGTGGAAGAGCAGCTACTCATTTCTTTTCTGAAAGTCTGCTCTTCTAAGGCAAAGTCTGCCCAACCTTAGGAACTCCTGGAGCCTTCCACTGCTGTCAATCATCTTTCATTCCACCCTAAGAGAATTTTCATTATCAAAAAATGAAACACATGCTTAATAAAGAATGCATTCAAGGATGCTTTTGCTATGCATTGTAATGGATTCAGCACTAAGAGGGGGTGGAGCGAAGTGATGTTCAATATTGCTCACAACCTTTTGTAATTCCGGGTCCTAGATGTCCAGTGCTGCCCTCTCATCTCTGTGGGCACCGGGGTTTCACATGGTGCACATTCATACGTGAAGACAAGCACTAATCCAAACGAGGTTAAAAAAAAAAGTCCAATGTGAGTACACTGACCCATTATATATCAATGAGACAAAAAATAAGTAACATGTAGGCGAATGCGCAGTGTTCGCAGTCTCCTTCTTTAAATGCTGGAGTCGCGGGAGACTCCCTTCCCCTTGACTGTTATCCACTTTCAGCCAGTGATGTTTTCTCAATACAGCTTTCCTAAAGACCTGCGAGCTTCCTGTGCATCTTCTCCGTGTTTGTGCTGTGCTTCCTCCTCCATCAACCGTGTTTGAGGAACGGGCACTACCATTAGCTAAACAGCCGCTGCATGACAATACCCCGACTTTCTTTGTCTCCCAGGTACCATCAAGTATTCCCAAGGTTTTAATGAAAACCCCAGGGCCACAGCCCTGTTTTGGCCTTCACGTTAAGGTCATATTGTACACTGATCATTTATTTGCCTGCAGGACAGATTGAGACGATGAAACAGTTGAGTTTTCCAACTCAACAGTTTCTGGCCCCGTTCATCTTTCTTTAAGTTCTACTCAGACGCTGAAATCCTCCTTCTTTAGTTCATCTCTCCTTGACGTGATTTATCATACACAGCAGAGTGCCAATTGACACTGTCAACTTTCTGCCAGATCCATGAACTCATTAGGTAACGCTTTTCGATGCTCTGTCGCATCTCAGAAAATAGTCTTGTAAATGTTCCATCACTCCATAAATGGATTGCCTTTCCCAAGCCTTTACTAGCAGCCTCCTTCTTGCACTTCCAGCCTAAATAGCAGCCTTTTCACTGCTTTTTTGCTGTTGCCTGCCCGCCCCCAAGAACTAAATCCAAGACCATGTGCATCTAGGCATGCCTTTCCCATGGCAGGTCCCCACTTCCTGGTCCCAATGTGGGTTTATTGTGGTTTTGGCACCATGAACTGTGTAAAAACTGAATGGCATATAGCAGCACTGGGTGAAGACTTCTGCTGATTCTCTGGTCAGTTGGGTGACCCTGTGCTGGTTTTACGTAGCTTTCCTCACATGGCTACTTTTAGGTATAGTGCTGGCCGTGAGTTGGGTGCAGCTGGGGCAGTTGGGGAGCTGCACCTCGGTCTCGTCTGTTTGACTAGGTCATACTGTGGAGCCCGAGGTTGATTTCAACACTGCAATTCTCCTGCCTCAGGCTTCTAAGTGCTGGAATTGCAGATGCATGTCATATCAGGCTCTTCTATGTAGTGTAACTTCAGTTTCCTGGGGCAACGATGGCCACACACTTCTAAGAAAGAGGGAGCAAAAGCCACCAGATCTCTTGAGGTCTGGACTCTAGAACTAAGCTGTCCCTGCTGATCAATGCAAGTCACATAGCCAGGCAGGCGGCAAGGGAGTGAAAGGAGACCATGCCTCTCTGCGGCACAATGACATTAGTGGTGACTATGGCCTGAGATGGGAAAGTTTTCCAGCCATTAGACAATGTATCACAGAAGCCAACGGCAATGAATTGCATTCCTTATGTCACGAAGAAGCTCATCTCACGTAATATGCCCTGTAATAGGTACTTGTGGAAGGGAAGGAGGAAGAATTGAGGTCAAATCTGATGCTCTATTTACAGCAGGCTCAGCTGCCAATGCTCTCCAAGGCGTTTTCTTCTGGTGATATAGGCGATTTCTCTCCACATAATAAATGCGACCACAGAACCGCTGATTTTATCTTTTAATATTTGAAGACCATAGAAACACACGGCTCAGTTCAGCTGCTAGATTTTCGATTTAACAGTGCTCATGAATACGATATTTGGGTGATTGCTGAGAATGAAATAAAGTGGAACTCTGAGACCAGAGGGAGGAAGAGTCATACACGTGTGAGCAAACCTGCGTTATGTGAGTGTGGGTAAAACTCGTGAGAAGTACAGGGAGAACTCAACATGGACTGGAAGCTTTTATGTCAGCTTGACACACCCTAAGTCATCTTAGAGGAGGGAACCCCAGTTAAGAATATGCCTCATATGATCAGGTTGTAGACATGCCTGTAGGGCATTTTCTAATTAGTGACCAATGGGGAAGGGCCTATCCCATGGTGATGTCATCTCTGGGCTGGTGGTCCTGAGTTCTCTAAGAAAGCAGGTTGACCAAGCCCTGAAGAGCAAGCCAGTAAGCCACACCCCTTCATGACCTCTACTTCAGCTCCTACCTCCAGGATCCTGCCCTGCTTGAGTTCCTATCCTGACTTCTTTTAATAATGAACAGCGATATGGAAGTATAAGCCAAATCAACTTGCTTTTTGGTCATTGTGTTTCATTGTAGAAAACAAACAAACAAGCAAACAGAACCCTAACTAAGACAAACCTTCCAAAGAATAAGGCAATTTATTCTCTTTTGCAAAGGAAGACCACCCAACATATATTATGTACATAGTAATAAGTTTTATCCTGAGGTATCCTAAATGATTTGGTGTTTAGAGGTGAACGCAAATGTATAGATGTTGGTGTAGAGGTTTTTTTCTGTTATGACCGCGTCTTTATGTTTTATAACCACAACCACATTTAATATTCCTATTCCTCTACAAGCAGATTAGAAGATGGACAACTTCCTTAGATTCTGGTTCCCTCGCTCATCAGCATTTAGAGCCAGCTAAGTTAGTAGCATGGATTTCTTGTCTTTTCCTGGTTAGATTACATGAAGTCAGTATTGTCCCACACATACCTGGCACTGTGACACTGAGGAGCAAACACAGCAAAGTCTTCACTTCAGAATGCATGCAGCCGGGTTGTAAAAAGCCTGTTTCAACCAGTGACGTCATCCTGGTAGGAACCGCATCACCGTCTTTACTCGATTGGTCTTAGTCAAGGGAGCTTCATATGTCACAGTCTGTTCTCCCAAAACACTGTGAGTCAGACATTCCTCTGTCCAAGCAGAAAATAGGCTTTGGAAATCTTGTAAATTTCCAGAGACTGGCATCTAGGGACAGTGGTGAGACCATTGGAACATGCAGCTCAGCTAACCTGCCATCCCTTTCTGCCTTGTTTTTGCCAGCCAGAATATTATCACCATCGTCACCAACATCACAAACAGTCTTTGCTTCCTTCAACATCCTGCCTTCATTTCCACAGAGCCTGATGCTGACTGCTACCTAACTTCCTGATAGGCTGAGGTCCCCGGCATGGGTGT
Organism: Myodes glareolus; assembly: GCF_982192425.1. NCBI lineage: Eukaryota > Metazoa > Chordata > Mammalia > Rodentia > Cricetidae > Myodes > Myodes glareolus. The sequence goes on along the minus strand of NC_142041.1, from coordinate 8,461,832 downwards.
CCGTGTCTAAGCTGCCAAGGATGGATTTTGTGCTTCCTGTCTGCATTTTCCCGTTCCCCCACTTCTGACGGCGCTGTGTGGGAGGGAGTTAGATCTGGAAGCAGAGGTTGTCTTTCGTTGTAACATCCCTGTGTGCCCCTGCTGCTTTCTGTTTACACTGGACATTTAATGATGGCTGCCACAGCCTGACCCAGGCAAGTCATGAGGGATGAATTATGGCAATGACGTCAATGGATGACAACCCCAAAAGCTTCCTAATGTGAACCCCCACATTATTTTAGTTCCTATTTACATTACTTTAATCCTAAAGAATTGTTCTTTCTGCTTTTGTCATTTCTGTATTCTCTCCCCTCCCCATGTCTGTCCCCACCCGCCCAGAAATTACCTGGATGATCATTTGTCTACCTGCCCTGCAGTGCAGCTATGACCCATCCCCCCTTCTTCATCCTTCATGGAATCCCTTTTGCCTTCCCTAGACACCTTCTCTGATATTTTCTGGATCACACATGTTTTTCTTTCCTGGTTTATTGAGAGTTCACAAGCTGCCCAATGTATTGTATTCTCCCACTAAGCTCGGTGGAAACCAGCAGATTGGCAGGTGATGCCTCAGCGTCTTGAAGGCATGGCTTCATTGTTAGGCCTCTAATATAGCTGTTAAGTCCGGTGATCCTTTAATCCTTGACCTTTCTCGTGGCTTCTGCTCCTTTTCTTCTTCTGTTCTCCTGGGAGCGTTGCCTGTTGTGCTGTAATTTCATATGGCTGTGCTCGCTAACGGCTTCTTTCGTAGTCTTAGCTGAGAGCTCTGTGTGCCCATTCATTCTGAAAAACCATAATCTCCAGCCAAGGGTTTTTTCTTACTTCACACTATTAAATTCCCTCCAACATTTTCTCTGGACTTTAAACTATTGTTATTTGGAGACTTGGCCTTGATCTCAGGCTGGGATTGTCTGAAGCCCCTCCCTGTCCCTGCACCTTAGGCATTGAAGTGCCCTTCTGCTAGGTGGCTATCTGGATGTGGACCTGCTTCCTTAGAGTCCTCCTTGGAGTCCTTGTCGGTCACTTGCCCTATTTCCTGGAGGTCCTATCTCCTGAGCATTTCCAGGAGTTTCCGGTGTCAGTTGACCTGTTTCTTCCTAGTTTGCTTTCTCGTCTCTGTTGGGACTGCCCCCACAGCCAAAGTCTGCCACTATGCCTCATCTGCCACAAGCTCTTCATAGGCACTTCTTGTCCCATAGTTTTGATCATTCAAAAAGCATTCCTTTGCCCTAGGTTAATGACGATCTAGCTATAAACTCCCACGCTCAGTCTGCCATCTGATCAGATCCCGTCTCAAATCCGAGGCAGCCTCCTGCCTCAGCTTCCTAAGATCCAAGGTGACAGGCATGAGCCACCCTGTCCACTATGTCAGTGCAATCAACAGCTTTCACAGAAAGGCTTATTATATGGCGCTTTGTTCATATACTTTTCTTACATGAGCCTGTGATTCATTGTTAACTGGATGAGGTAACATTGAAAATACCTGTATGAATTGTCTTTTTCAAATTTCAGATGTATTTCTTTATTTTATGTGCATGAGTGTTTGACCTAAATGTATGTATGTGTTATCACATTTATGCCTGTGCCCATAGAGGTCAAAAGAGGGCTTTTGATCCCTTGGAACTGGAGTTATAGATGGCCTTGACCCACTATGCGTATGCTGTTTTTCAAGGCCAGCCTCCTAGAAGAGCAACATGTGCTTTTAACCTCTGGGCTATCTCTTCAGCTGCTGTATGATTTGTCTTTATAAGGCCTCAAACTTTAATTCATTTATTTTTTTTTGTTTCTGCTTATTGATTATATTTTGACTACATTGCTCAGGAAGTGAAATTGTTTAAAAACAGCCTTCAGAATAATTAGCATAAATAAGAATATGGAGAAACTCGGGGGCTTAACGAATTTATACAATACTCACAACAAATAGGTACAGTATGAAGTAATTATAATCAGAAAACCTTGAAATAATCAACTCTCAATCATCTAAGACTCATCTAGGATGTGGTGATCCCAAGAGTAACAGTAGCCCTGAGAAAGAGAACAAAAACTTAGAATAAATTTCAAAATGAACAAAACTATTCACAGTCAGCAGCAAATCAGAGGGGTTGGTGCCATAGAAGGGATGCAGAGACCCCAACATCTGCCAGGTCTTCGGGGGCAGCCAAGTAAGGAGAGAGAAGCAAGTGTGGAAAGGGGGATGAGGGTATGGCGTCAAGACCCCACCCATCAGAGCACCCATGGTGTCAAAACCCCACCCATCAGAGCATCTGTTATTGTGCCCTTCATAGGGCAGGAGCTGCATTTTGCCTTTGTCTAAAACAGAGGCCATGTTCAAGGGCCTGAGGGAAAGACAGAATCTAAACAAAATTTCCTTTATCAGGTGTTTTGTTCTGATTGCTCTCCGGGGAAAGTGGTTCATCTAACTACTAATGGGGCATAGGACAAGCCCTTGGAGGGATTGTGCCCAGACTTGTCCTTGCTAAGTAAGGGGATGTCTGTGGGGGCTCTATTGCGGGTCTTCTGGGGGAGGTGAGCTGGTCCTCAGGACATGAAGGGTGGTGGGGTTCTGAATTGCTTCTGCTCCCTAAGATCTTGAGAAGCAGGGCATTTGAGCACCATCAGCATCAGTAAGCAAGATGGCTGTGCCTGAGCAGATGAGAGGCCGGAGTGGGAGAAAGCTGAGGCAGGTATCTCAACACAAGGTAGCCAGCAAAGGGACACATAAGGATGCAGGTTGCCATGGTGATACAGAGTAGGAAGGACAAACAGCCTTGGCTGAGCTAGGTCTTAGTGGATGACCAAGATCTGCTCAGGTGGAGAATAGACCAGACGCCCCAAACCAAAGGATGCCAGTGGAGATCATGAAGGCAAACATGCTTTGTAAACCCATGCAATCAAGCTTACCTGAGAGAGGGTGGGAGAAAATAGGTTTCTCTGAGTGATGGAAGTTTCCCTTCTAGGGTTGTTACATCCGTTTTCTTCACACTGAGAGTCTCTTTGTAAATATCTAGTAAAAGAAAAAAAGACAGGTAATACATGGGAGTTTATCTTGAGCTCATTTTCCAACAACAGATCATTGCAGTCTCCCTGCATCAAACTTATTGTCTCCAAAGTATCAACACTGGCTTTGTCAAAGCAAGGCATTGTCTTCCTTTATTCTCTTTGAGCAACAGACTGCTGTAGAAATGGATTTCCTGTTTGCACCTTGGAAATAGTAAGAAAGCATCCAGCAGCCAGGCCCCTCCCTTTGTTTGCTCTTGAGTGGCTGGCTGGAAGGAAACCTATTTATCTGAACCAGGGACATCCTTTATGGCAGATTACTTTGGCATAGTCCCAGAATGGGGACTAAGGCAAGGGTCTAGACGGACAGCTGTCCAAGGGAATGAGCAATACCAATGGTGATAAGAATTCAGTGAAGAAAATAAGGTGAGCCCTCCTGCCCACACTACATTGCCCCCGGGTCAGGAGCCCGAGCTAGTGCTGTAGTTCTGCTCAGATTTTCTTTCAGGGATGGTCTCACATTTGCCACATTGCTCCCCCCCTTAAGAAGAGCCACATTTTCTCCAACTTAAGACCTTTCACCAACCTCCTGCTTGCTATTTGGTCCTTTTGGGTTGTCATTTTTTTCTCTTTTTTTATTTATTAAATGTGTCTTTCACATCATGCATCTGGATCTCATTTACTTCCCAGTCCCTTCCCATCCACCCTCTGCCCCTGCAACTCACCTATGCCCCGAAATAAAACAAAATTTGAGAGAAAAAAAAATCTCGTCATGGAAGCTCTATGGTGTGTGACACGGCGAGTCATGCAGTAAACCCTTTTGTCCTGTCCATATGTCTTTACTTGTAGCTGGTCATTGCAGAGAATCACTGGTCTGGTTCGAGGCCTCTGGTTTCTACTACACCATTGATACTGGGCCCTCATTGGAAACCCTGTTGGTTATGCTTTTGTTGCCCTGTGCTGTGGAAATCTTGTAGCTTTGGGGGTGTGGATCATGCCCCTTCCAGCAGATTGTAGACAGGGTAGATGCTGGGACAGGCCAAGACATAATCCTGTTTCTGGGCCGGGGCAGCCGCGGGCTTAATCAGCCCGCCAGTTCTCCCTGGTCCTCACCACCAGGGTGAGTTCTCCAGCATGGCCTCAGCTACTTCAGCCTTGCAGCAGTGAGCAAGGGGCATGGCCAGTTCTGCCTTCACGCCCTCAGAGTCAGCTCCCCCACCACCTGCATGATCAGGATCAGCTCTCTTGTACGGCCCAGGTGAGGCTGTTCTCCTAAGTGCTGCAGCTGCTGAGAGGCGGGGGCAGCTCCTTCCCCTGTTTTTGTCATTGATGGGCGGGGTGGGAGGCATATCTCCTGTGACCACGTCACCACATGCTAGATAAGTAATCTCCCTTGCTTGCAACATCAGGGCTGGGTCACCCGCCTCTCCAACACCACTCTGCCATGCTGCCTAGGTGAGGAGCAGGGCCCGCTTGCTTTCCTGAGGGCTGCAGCTGACAAGTGGGAAGGCTATCTCGTTCATCTGTTGTAGATGGTAGGGGGTGGAGGGGAGGGGACATCTCCTCCCCACCCCAGCCACTCCACTGCATGCCGTTGTCATTTCTCAATGTGTTGTGAGGATTATAACAAGAGGGGGAAATGTCCTCCCTGAAGCCAAGCATCCCAGAAGTAAAACTATACCCTTTGTTGCCTCTTTCTGTACCACGGACATTGCTGTCTGGCATCAGGCTTGCTCCGTGAAGAGAGCAGAGCCTTCCTTGGTTCTATCAGTATGGCAGGGGAGGTGTGTGTGTGTGTGTGTGTGTGTGTGTGTGTGTGTGTGTGTGTGTAAGAGCGAGCAAAGCAAGAACAGGAGACTTGGGGGAGCTAAAACTCAACCATCCTACTAATGATAACAGTACAATGTGTAGGGAGGAAGGAAGCCGAACTCCCCAAAACTCAGTGGTAGAGCCCAGGAGAAGCCCAGTAATGGGACCGTTCCCAAGCATCGATTGAAGTAGCAATTACAAAATGCAGACAGCTAAGGAAAGATAGAAGAATGAATGTTGTCCACCAGTGACAAGGAGAACAGAGAAGACAAACAGATCACCCATGTGAGTCTGTAAACAATGAGAACAGGGTGCAGCAAGAAGACCAGACTGGGAAACATAGATGCTCAGTGTCAGCCTGGTCAGAGAGTCTGGTCCAGGGTGGAGGCTGCATAGCTTGTGTGCATTTCTTTCACATACTGTGACATCAGAAATTCGGCATCGGTCTGTTAGCGCTTGACTTCCTTACCAAGGAAGATGACGAATGGATCACACTCGAGAGCTCTGTGTTGAACATAGGACCTCAGAGGCCCGGGGTCCTTAATGCTTAGCTTCTCCAACCCTCTTCCAGCCAAAAGCAGTGAATAAGAAAGGCTTGTTAAGTTAAATGCCCTCCAGGTGGGGACCTGTCTTTGCCCTTCTAGCCACCAGGTTTTCTGTGTTCATCTAGCTCTTAGCCAGATAGCTGGTCCTCACTCCTGACTGCCGACGTAGGCTCTTAGAGCCCCAAGCAGTCCCTCTGTCTTGCTTCAGATGAACCATCCCCACCCAGATTTCCCATCATTCCAGAACTACCAAGGCTTCTTCCATCTTTTTTGAGATTTCCAGTGTTGTCCTCCACTGTTCGAATCTATTGGCCTCTGATCCAACCAATTGCAACTTTGTAATCTGTGGCGTGTTTGGACACAACCCTTTATTCTGGGAAGCAAATTTATGAGGTGTGGTATTATTGTCTTTTTAAGTGAGAGCCGAAGACCAGACTTGTTAACTAATTCACCCACTGATAAGTGAGAGAATCAGACTGTAGGACCACACCCAGAACTTTCTTGTAGTATCAGCCTCTTGATGAGCCTGCCCCAAGGATGCTTCTGTCCCCTTGCTTTTCTAGAAGCTGCCATTGAGGCTTTGGCATGTTAGGCAGATTCTTAAGATCACCCAGCTAACTAAAGTTAACAGGCTCCCAGCCCTGAACATTTTGATTTCCAAATAATATGTTTGTCCTTTCCCAAATTTATCTGCCCTCACAATATTCTGGTGAAGAATGTGATCATGGTCTCTTGGACTGAGTCCAGGCCTGGGAAACACTCCTGGGGGCTTCAGCTAGGAGTTTCAGCCGCCTGTTTCCCCAGGAGACGCTGGTTGCTGAGCTTTCCAGTGTATTCATGCCCAGATCCCAACAGAGCCAGGCAGGGTCTGATTTATCCGGCACCTACCTCGCAGTGTTCCGGGGCAGTAGGTCTGGTGATCAGAGGAACTGGCTGTGTATGAGCATGGCTGCATCTTTTCTGAGAGGTTGAGATGCCCTGGGGAAGGAAAACAAGTGTGTCTGTTGTCCTTCATCGAGTCGCAAGATGTTGTCCTTCCCTTAGCCTTCGTAAGATAGACTGAGGAGACTGTGGTGGCCTAGGGAAAATCCGTATCAGACCTCAGGCCCGGTGCACCCCAGCCCTTGTCCTGGTTGACAGAACTGCATGGACAGAGCTTAAAGGTATTTGGAACTTTTCTTAAGATGCAAGAGCTTTCCCATCAAGTACTAACTAGGCCTGACCCTGCTTAGCTTCCAAGATCAGAGGAGATAGGGCGCCTTCAGGGTGGCGCTCATTAAGCAACTAAGCACCAGGCAGAATTCAACTGTTGATGGACAATTAGCACCCTTTCACAAGTTATTCAAAGGTGAAGCCCTGAGCTGAGCCAGTGACCTTATGGCCTATATTCTTGAAGGGTCACCACATGTCTCTTAAGGGGTGACAAAAGAGCCAATTACTAACCATGTCCTTTGAGGAGACATATTGAGAGCACCTCTCTGGTTTGAAGTGGTCGGACAGGTCTTAGCAGTAAAGGGGTATTTGGAAGAGCCAACCCTGAGACAGGATTGAAAATACTAGAATGTGAGAGAGGAGATTACCAATCTGTACTAGGGTTCCTGAAAGAAACCTAGTAGAATAAATGCATCTATCAAAGGAGATGTATTAGACTAGTTTAGAGGATATCTGGATGGTCCACGGCAGGCTGTTTCACACTGGAAAGGCCCAGAATCCAAGTAGCCACTTAGTCCACGAGGCTGGAAGTCTCAGCAGTTCCAGTCTGGTGCTGATGGGTTGGTTGGCAGATGCCTCGGAAGCGGCTGGTCCTCAGTCTACGCTGGAAACCCAAAGAAGTGGGCTTTAATATCAGCCAAGGAGTGTCACAGCAGAGAATGCGGACTGCCCAGTGAGTGTGAGGACAAGGAGGCAGAATGCAGCTTCTCCTCCTGTCCTTTGGTCTGGGCTGTCACCAGAAGGCACACCGATGTTTATGTGACGTTTTCTGCTTAAATAATGCGAGTAAGAAAACCTCACACAGGGGAGCCCAGAGGCTTGAGTTTGAGTTGGTTACAGATTCAGTCAAGCCGACAGCCAAGATTAGCCATTGCATTCTCCAGAATTCTGGCCTGCCTTCTTCCTTTCCTTCCTTCCTCTCTGCTTATTTTAATCGGTGAACTAAAATTGCTTATATTTATAGCAAACAACATGATTTTTTTTTGAAATATGCCTACATTATGGCTTGGTTTAAACATCTAATTAGCATATTCATTCTCTCGCAGACATAGTTTTTGAGGTGTAAACACTTTAAAATCTCATCACAGCAATTTTTAAAATTACAATTTTTTTGGCTGCAGTTAAGTTATAGTTATTAGCTATAGTTGTCATGATACACAACAGACCTCTTCTCTAACTGAAATGTTGTAACTTTGACCAATATCTGCTTCCCGCCCCCCCAGCTCCTGGTAAGCCATTCTACTCTGCTTCCATGTTAACCACACACCGTTTGTGTGTCCAGCACACCTCACATCTTATCATGTCCTACTCACTCAAAAATTCATGCTGTCAAAATCGACATTTCTTTTTTTTTTTAAGGCAGGCTTATAGTCCCTTCTGATTTTATACTGTGCTTTATCAATTCATCCATTGTTGGAAAGTTGGTTCAGTTCCATATTTTAGTTGTTGTGAGCCGAGCTGCAAAACACACGGGGACTCGGTGTTGCTTCCGCATGCTGGACTCCCTTTGTTTTGATCCTATACTCAGAAGCTGGCTAACTGGTCCTAAGATGCTTCCATTCTCAGTGCAGCTAAGGGGTTTCCTCACCATGGGGGCTGCCTTATCACCGGACACATTTTTAATTTGGATGAGTTTCAATATTGTGCTCTTTGGAAGCAAAGAGGAATTGTTGCTTCTGAACAATTTCTCTGTTTTTAATGGACTCAATAACTTAAATCTCTGCTGTGGGATGTTTTTTGAGTTGGCACTTTGGGAAATGCCAGGATGATTTGATGCCCTGGGTCTGATCGGCTTTGTTTTGAGCCTTAGGTGTCCATGTTGTCAGCCCAGCGAAAGTGAGACAACGGCCTTAAAGTATTGCTGATAAAACATATAATTTCAAAATGCGCCAAAAAAAAATAAGTAATGCCTAGTAGGAAAACAACAGAAAACATCTCCTTTTCTGCTACAAATCACTTGGTTGTTTGCCATTTCCAGGCGTCCTAACAAATAAATTTTGTCCCACATGTTGCTAAGTCCATCACTCTGTTCGGAGAGAACCAGGCCTGCAAATTGCTGTGGGCCTGAAATTGGCCGGCAGCATGAAGCCGTTAAAGATAATAGACCTGTGTTAAAATTCACAAATGAATGAAGTGGCCCTCTGGCTTGCCCAAGCAGGCTCTTTGTCATCCGTTTTCCACACACGCAGCGTGTTCACAGCTGGCTGTCCAATCTCTTCGGGGGACCTTTTTGATTATACATGCTCAAACCATTGCCCTGCCTTCCAGACCAGGAATTCATGTCTGTGTGCATTTCCTCAGACATCTATCAGGAGGCCGCTAATCAATTTGGGACCCGCCGTCTGGTGTGGTCACTCTGGTGGCCCTCCCTGCCTACGACAGCAATCTAGTCTGATTTGTTCGGCACAGTCGACAGTTCCCATGGGGACAAGAACTTTGTTTCAGACAAAGAGAAGTATACACGAGAGACAGGCTGGCTGTGTTGTTTCCCCTTTAAATCAAGACGGGAGGGGAAAGTCAGTACTGTGCCAACAGATGGGCCAGGGCTACCTGAATTGGATTGATGGCTTTTAAAAGGATTCTGCAGGACCCAGAGAGTGTGAACGGTCCTGGGTGAGCACAGCTGCTCCCTCTTTTCCTCAGCACTGTGACGAGTGGAGATTGTTTTTTCTAGCCAGGCTTCATTATGACATGTTTTAATTGAACTTTGGAAAGACGGGACAGTGTCTAGAAGAGCCATACTGGGTGCCAACATGATCAAAGGGCACATTGATTGACAGAAGCACAAGGAAGTAGGAGAAATGGAGACCCAATATTGTAAAAGTCTGACTTTTGTCAAATGTCCATTTGGGTTCAGATATTGCAATCAGAGTGGCCTTAGGCGATCTACACAGGGGTAGGGCCTCCGTGTTCTACTTAATTAAACAAGACTTCAGGTGACTTTAACTAGTGTGTCACAGATCCCTTCAAATGCATAAAGGCGGGGTTGGGAGGTGACTTCGTTGGTCAAATGACAGCCATGACAGCCCGGCTTTGTATCCCCAACACCTACATTAAAAAAAAAAAAAATCAGATGCAGAAGCACACATTTCTAAGCCCAGTGTTGGGAAGACAGAGACAGGGGGATTCTTGAACCTGCTGACCACTCGACCTGGCCATCTCCCAGGTATAGTGAAATGTCCTGGCTCCTAAAAGAGTCAGAGAGCAGCTGAAGAAAACACATGAAATTAACCTCTGGCTCCCACTTACACCCACAACACTTCTGTGTGTGCAGCTTCATTCGCCATGTACACACGTGTGTGCAGCAGACACACAGTGCAGAGAAGCGCTGTTGCCTGGTCATTCTGTTGATCTGATTTATAACCGACTGCTTATCACACATACATGGCGAAGCTTATTGGTGTGTGGTCCAGGTTGGCATTAAAAAACAAAGTTTACTATGCTTCTAGGTGGCTAGCTGCAAGAAGGGCCTTCCTTTAGATCACCTCTAGAGTATAGAGACTGTTTAGTGTTGGCAGGTCAGCTGTGTAACAAGAAAAGGAGGTGTCACAGTAGGTACAGCCTGATTCTCCTCTTGCGGACTTCCCTGAGGGTCTTCAGGGCAGTATCCAGAGACAACAGCCTTGTTCTGGGCACCCAGAAAATCTGAAGGAGGAGAGACATCCACAAACAGGAAGTGAAAACTCCAGATGTGTGTGCCTCCGTAACGATCTGGGCAAAGCATAGAAAACTGGGGGCAGGTGGGCCTGGGTCTTGGGGTTAATTACAGATGAAGACGGAATAAAGCCTTTCATCCCCTTTCTAATTGTTCTGCATCTCCAAAGCAAAATTCCCAGAGTGCATGTCACTTCTTCGAGATGAAAGAATTCACTTTGGTGGGGTCGTGAGGAAAGGCACGCAGTCTGCTAGAAAGCAAATGCTGTGTAAAATGAATTTAAGCGTATCTGCTGTTATCAACCTCAGTTTACTTCGGATCTTAACAGTAAGGCTGGGGAGTTAAAAATTAGGCAGTGTCTGTTTTGAAGAACTTTAATAACCATGATACACTGCACATGTTTTTAATACAAACCACAGTGTGGCAGTCCCCAAAGGACCAGCATATATACTGTAAGAAACGTGTAATACTGTGTGCGGTCTACATAAGGCCCTGTTCTAGTTCCTTAGATATATCTTCTCCACGGATGTCTAGAGACCTGGTACCATCATCTTAATGTATAAATGGGGACCTGAGGCATAGAGAAATTTAAGACCATGAAACAACCCTAACTATGTCATAGCTGATAAACTCAGATACAACCTTCAGGCACCATGGTCTGCTTCGCAGGCTGTCACATGCCTCGAGGACAATCAAAGAAAAAACATAAACCCACAACAGCAGCAATCCTTCCTCAAGCCAGCAGAATCAGGTAGGATATCGTACTTAACACAATATCATAGACAATACCAGGCAAGGGCAAGCCATCCTCTTGGATAACCGTTCCCATTTCCATGATGTACTAGCACTTATAGTGTGGATTAGAATTCACACAGCTGATTCATCCCAGGTATCTCAGAGGGAAGAGAGCCTGGACATAGTGCTCGCTATGTGAATGAATGAACGAATGCCCTCATAGAATCTGAGATACTTTTCCCCAACTGAAGGAACCAGTTTGACTCTGCCTTAGTTCCAAAACTTGTTTCAACTCTTTTGGGCATAAGGCTTGCTTCTTTGGCCATTTGCCCTCCTCCCCATTTTACACTGCATGTTAGGAAAAAGCATGCTACTCAGTGATGAAAATGAAGGGAAGAGGGGACTATTGTCTGTTGGCTAAAGTGGAAGATGGTGTGTGTCCTGCTGCAGTACCCCAGAGGAAATGTGTGTTGTGCTGGCTGAGGTTTGCTCTTGGCTTTGTGCCTCCCTCCTAGGGTCTCTTTCATGGTAATAGGAGGGATTTTCTAAACTGTCCTTGTGATAAAAATGCTCCCACGTTTGAGAGTGTGTTATTCTGAAGAGCAATGACGTCAGACTGCATGCCCACAGCTCCCAAGGGGAAGTGGTTAGTGTCATTGCCCATGACCCTCCTCTGCCCTGGGCCCTCCTCACTGACGTCCTTTTGCTGGAGTCCTGTGATAATTACATTCTCCCGTTATTGGTAATGGGTCTCAGGGTACAGTCAGCCACTTACAGAATCACATTTGCATTTTTGGTCACAAAACAAGTTAGTCTGGTATTCTGATATTTGCAAGTACTTTTTATGAAGAAAGCTCCATCCAGATGGTGCCCTGTTCTCTCAAAAACAAACGTATGCCCAGGCACAGAAACAATACTTAAAGAAGCCATCGACAGAGACTCTTCCATCTGCCCACGAGGTGGTACACACTAGAATGCTCGCGATGAAGCTTTCTTAGAGTGTGCATTTATGTGCCTCTCTGTGTGTGTGTGATGTTGGGGGGCACTTGGGACTTCATATGACACCCTGTGCAGCCACAGACGTTAGATGTTAGATGTTTCTCTGCTCCACATTAGAGGAACACAGGGTATTTTTCAATGCTCATCCTTGACTAAGACCTAAAAGGGCAAGAGAACAAAAGGGTTGATTGAGAAATGAGACACACACACACACACACACACACACACACACACACAGAGAGAGAGAGAGAGAGAGAGAGAGAGAGAGAGAGAGAGAGAGAGAGAGAGGAGGGAAGGCTGACTTCTTAGCCCGGAAGGAAGTAGGTAGGAGGGTGGATGGGAAAGGAATTGGACCTGGTGGCTGGCTGTCTCCTGGGGTTAGACGGGAAGAGGGTTTAGCCTGAGTTACAGGGCGTGTGTTTAAGTAACTCAGACTAAATCCCCAGGAAAGTGACTGAAGGGCTTCAAACATATCTGTACTCAACTGTTGGTTTAGAGACAATGAAGAGAGGGGACATTTAACTTACTTCAGATTTTCTTTAAAATAAGGCTCATTGACTTGTCTACAGACCTAAACTGTATCTCTTTGTTTATCAGACCTTAACAAAATATACCGAAAAATGAGTAACAATCCAATTTCCCTGCATAAGACACTCCCCAAAGACATCTTCACATCTGGTATAAAAATAAAACGTCAGTCAGCATTTCTTAGCTCAGGCTGCCCGAGACCCCTAAAATGATTATACCAGCATTTCTGTGGGAGAGACAAGGGAATTGATATTTAGAAAATCTTCCCATATATGAAAGCAGGGCTAAGAGCTATTTCCCTAAGTGGATTCCCTATGGAAAAACAGACGAGGAAATGAAACAATCACGCAGTATATAACAACACTGTGAATCTCTTGAGTGCGTTTAAACTGTGTATAGATAGATGTATTATAGTCAGGGCAGTACAATAAAAATCCCTACCAAACCCTAATGATAATCTTTTGTATATCTCTAATTAGTTAAAAAGCAGTGCATAATTAATTTCCATTTGGCATCTCCTCTCCCTAGGAAGCCTACCAATATGGTGCTCTCTGGAAGTTTCTATGTGAATTGATTTTCCTTTTCCCCGGATAATGCATTCATTCATTTGGCAGGCTCTGAGTACCTCCCATGTGTAAGGCACAGTGCCAGAGCCCAGACAGATGATTGTCCCACACTCATGGGGTTTCCCTGCTAATAGCAAAGGCAGTCACGCAAACAGCAATCCATCTGTCCAGGCTCTGGCCGTTAAGAGGAGAAAATGCAATAGCCTTGGCCACTCACTGTGGGTGGAAGAGGTAGGCAAGGATGCTACTTAGACTTCTACATAGGCGCCTATGTGTGAGGTGGTTCCATCCCCTCCAGTGGGGGAGGACAAATTTAGTGGTCACATGTTTCACACTCACACCAAGCTTTTAGATTATTTTTTAATTCTCTCTCTCTCTCTCTCTCTCTCTCTCTCTCTCTCTCTCTCTCTCTCTTTCTCTCCCCCCCCCCCACCCTCCAGCTCCGTGAGTTCTGGTTTTGTTTTCTTGTCTATTTTTCCCATTAGACCCTCCATCAGAGTGCTGAGAACATTTTCAATTTCCCAACTGGAGTCAGTAAGAAGCAATTGGATTTGATTTGCAATTTTAGTGTAATTGATCCCAAGCTTTCCTGGTTTGAAAATGCCAGAGAGAAAAATTATGTAAATAAGCCAACATGTATTAAAATTACCCACAGGAATGATCACTGTTGTGAGGGGATTAGTCTCCAGGTTCTAAGGTACTCCCCAGGCACAACACAGTGTGCTATCTGCCCGTGACCTTGGAGCCCCAGTCGACTCCTAAACCCCAACCTTGACTGCTTTGCCATGCAAGGAGTTTTTCGGGGAGGTGTGGCTTTGTCTCCCTCATAGACTAGCAAGTGTGTGGAACAGGAAGTGAAACAGAACTCCTCAAGAGGTTGCTCCTCTCTGCTTGCTGTCCTCCTGAGAGTTTTTGATCCCTGTATAGGATCAGGTGTCCCTTGTGGGCCACTGCTTGCCTCCCTGGCCAAAGCACTTCTTAGCATCTCTCACCTGGTAATTCTGCTTCAGTCCCTGTTTCCCCAGTGAGCTATTCCTCTTGAGGTTTGTATTTGGTATTACCTGGTGCTACACTGGGATGTAGTTTCCTCCTCACTGTAAGGTCCCGTGATAGTGCATCAAAGGGGGGATTACTTCAATAAGCCATTAGATAACCATTGCCTCCTGAATGGTTGCTTTTATTCCTCCAAAGATAAGCTTGTACTGTTGTCTACCATCTTGCTAAGTGCTCATACAAATTGAAATAATTTTCAGACTCCAGGCAGCTTAAAAAATATTCTCTTTTCCTGTCTTCTAACAAGCTGTTTTTGCATGTGTGCACTGAAATCAAGGATGCAGCATAAATGCACAGTCCCTCTGTAGTGGACACAGAACTAAATGGAGTCTTTAATTCACTGGTGACTCCCTGTCCCCCTCACTGTGACGCTGTCTTGAATCTAGCACTGGTTATTTCCTGTGAAGTTTTCACACTTATCTTGGACTGTGGAATTGAAAGAAACTCCTCTGAGAGGCAGTGTGGACTGAGGGAAGTTTCTAAAAAATGTTTGAGAGATCAGGAGTGTTGGAAGAATATGGAGGTTTTTTTCCTTAATCATCAGGGAAATGCAAATGAAAACAACTCCAAGATATTATCTTACACCAGTCAGAATAACTAAGATCAAAAACATCAATGATAGCTTATGCTGGAGGGGATGTAGAGTAAGGGGAGCACTCATCCATTGCTGGTGGGAGTGCAAACTTGTACAACCACTCTGGAAATCAGTATTATGGTTTCTCAAAGAATTGGGAATCAACCTACCTCAGGACCCAACAATATCACTCTTGGGCATATACTCAAAGATGCTCAATCATATTACAATCATGGAATCATACATGTTCAACTATGTTCATACCAGTATTATTTACAGAACCTGGAAACAACCTAGATGTCCCTCAACCAAAGAATGGATAAAGAAAATGTGGTACATTTATACAATGGAGTACTACTCAGAGGTAAAAAACAATGACATCTTGAAATTTGCATACAAATGAATGAAACTAGAAAAAAAATGTGAGTGAGGTAAACCAGACTCAGAAAGATGAACAGGGTATGTACTCACTTATAAGTGGATACTAGCTGTAAAGCAAAGAATAACAAGTGTGTAGTTTATGACCCTAGAGAAGCTGAGTAACAAGATGAACCTAAGAGAAACATATAGATCCCCCAGGAAGGAGAAATAGACAAGATCTCCTGAGAAACTTGGGAGCATGGGGATGGGGAGTGGAGGGGAGGGTAGAGGAGAATTTGAGCAAACATCATAGTCAGGATGGGGGAAGACAGAGACAGAGAGAAAGGAAAGAGATATTTTGGAGCTAGCAAGAAACATGGCACTAGAGAAATTCCAAGGAATCCACAAGGATGACCCCAACTAAGACCCTAAGAAATGGTGGAGAGGGCACCCAAACAGGCCTTGCCCGGTAGCAGATTGATGACTACCTTAAATGTCACCATAGAACCTTCATCCAGCAACTGATGAAAACAGAGTCAGAGACCTGTAGTGAAGCACTGGGCGAAGCTCCCAAAGTCCAGTTGAAGAATGGGAGGAGTGAGAATATGAGCAAAGAGGTCAAGACCATGATGGGGACACCCACTGTAACAGCTTATCTGAGGTAGTGGAAGCTCACCAACTTTGGCCAGATAGGGAAGGAACCAACACAGGACCAAGCTAGACTCCCTAAATATATGGCTGGGGCAGACTGTGGAGCCACTGGTAGTGGCACCAGGATTTGTCCCTGCTGCATGTACTGGCTTTTTGAAACCCATTCTCTTTGTTTATCTTATGCTCAGCCTGGATATAGTGGGGAGGGCCTTGGTCCTTCCTTGGAGCAATGTGCCTTGCCCTCTCCGGGCAGTGGGGAGAAAGGGGGAGGGCATGGGAGAAGGGACAGGAGTGGGAGCTGGGATTGGTATGTAAAGTATAAAAAAAGACAGTTGCTGAAAGGAGCAGGGGCCCTTGTTTGTCCCGGCTGCCCAGCTAGCTTACACCTGAAATAACCACACAGAAACTGTATTCATCAAAACACTGCTTGGCCCATAAGCTCTAGTTTCTTATTTGCTAATTCTTACATTTTAATTTAACCCATTTCTATTAATCTGTGTATTGCCACGTGACTGTGGCTTACTGGCAAGATTCTAACCAGCGTCCGTCTCAGGCAGAAGATCCATGACATCTCTGTCTCTCTGCCCTTCTTCCCAGCATTCAGTTCTGTCTTTTCCACCTACCTAAGTTCTGCCTTATCAGGCCCAAAGCAGTTTCTTTATTTATTAGCCAATGAAAGCAATACATGAACAGAAGAACTTCTTACACCAGATAGTTTATTTTCTTTTTTTAAAAAAATACAATTTAAAAATATAAAAAATAAAAAGATAGATAAATAAATATTGACTGATATGGCTATGAGGACAGTATCCAAATAGAACACACTCCATATTCAGAGTTTGTAATTGAGCTCTGCTGGGCTCAGAGCTCAGGCTTCTGGATGCTTTTAGGCTCCTTAATCTTCAGAGAGGAAACATCAGAATAAGCAGGCTCACCCAGTAAAGGAGCGTCTTGTATCCCCTTGGGTTCCTTCAGGTGTTTTATTGCTCTAGATAAGACATCAAATATTATACTGAATAGATATGGAAAAAGTGGACAGCCTTGTCTTGTTCCTAACTTGAGTGAGATTGTTTTGAGTTTCTTTCAGCATAACTTGATGTTGGCGATGGGCTTGATGTAAACTACCTTTGTTATGTTTAGGTATCTTCCTTGTATTCCTAAACCTTTCGGACTTTTGACAAAAGGAGGCATCAGATTTTGTCAAAGGCCTTTTCTACATCTAATGGGTTGACCATGTGATTTTTTTCTTTCAGTTTGTTTGTATGGTAGACTACATTTATCAATTTATATATATTGAACCATAACTGAATTTCTGGCATGGAGCCTACTTGATCATGATGAATGGTCTTTTTGATGTGTTCTTGGATTGGCTTCCAAATATTTTATGGAGTATTTTTGCATCTATGTTCATAAGGGATGTTTGTCTGTAATTTTCTTTCTTTGTTGGGTCTCTATGTTGTTGGAGGAAACCACTACTTAATTCCTGGCTGTTCAGCCCTGAAATAATCACACAGAAACTGTACTAATTAAATCACTGCTTGGCTCATTAGCTCTAACTTCTTATTGGCTAACTCTTACATCTTAATTTAACCTATCTCCATTAATCTGTGTATTGCCACGTGGTAGTGGCTTACTGGCAAAGTTTTGGCATGTCTGACTCTGGCAGAGGATCCATAGCTTCTCCCTCTCCACCTTTCTTCTCCCAGCATTCAGTCCAGTTTTTTCCACCTACCTAAATTTTGCCCTATCAACAGGCCAAGGCAGTTTCTTTATTCATTAACCAATAAAAGCAATACATAGGCAAAAGGACCTCCCACACCACTATATGGTATGTGTATTAGAGTAATTGTGGCCTCATGGAATGAGCTGGACAATGTTCCTTATGATTCTGTTCTGTGGGATAATTTGAGAAGCATTGGTATGACTCTCCTTTAAAAGTCTGGTAGAATTCTGCACTCATACCAATTGACACTGAGGTTTTCTGTTTGTTTGTTTTGGTTTTTGTTAGGAGATGTTAAATAGCTACTTCAATTTCTCTAGGGGTTGTAGCTCTATTTAAATTGCTTATCTGATTTTGACTTAACTTTGGTAAATGGTACCTATAAAGAAAATTGTACACTTCTCTTAGATTTTCCAACTTGGTGGAGTACAAGTTTTTAAAGTACGTCCTTATGATTCTTTGGATTTTCTTAATGTCTGTTGTTATATGCCTCTTTTTGTTTCTGATTTTGTTAATTTAGATATTCTCTCTCTTCTTTTTAGTTAGTTTGTATAAAGGCTTAATCTTGGTGATTTTCTCAAAGAATCAACTCTTTGTTTTATTGATTCTTTGTATTATTCCATTTGTTCCTATTTTATTGACTTCAACCCTCAGTTTGATTATGTCTTTCTGCCTTCTCTTTGGGTGTAATTATTTCTTTTGGTTCTAGAGCTTTTGGGCATGCTATTCAGTTGCTGCTATGAGATCTCTACAATTTCTTTATGCAGGCACTTAGTGCTACGAGCTGTCCTCTGAGCACCACTTTCACTGTGTTCCACAAGTTAGTATCTGCTGTGGACTCAATTTCACTGAATCTAAAAAGTCCTTCATTTATTTACTTCTGTCTTGGCCCCTTTTTCCTGCAGTAGAGAGTTGTTCAGTTTCCATGAGTTTGTAGACTTTCTGTTGTATTTGATGTTGTTGAAATCCAGCTTTAATACATGGTAGTCTGATAAGGTACAGGTGGTTAGTTCAGTTTTCTTGTATCTGTTGGAACTTTCTTCGTGACTGAGTGTGTGGTGAGTTTTGGAGAAAGTTCCAGGAAGTGCAGAGAAGAAGCTGTATTCCTTTGTGTCTGTGTGAAATGTTCTGTAAATACGTGTTAGGTCCTTGTGGTTTATGACATCCGTTAGCTCCAACATTTCTCTGCACTGTTTTTGTCTAGATGACCTGTCCATTGGTGAGAGTGTGGTGTTGAAGTCTCTCACTATGAGTGTGTGAGGATCAGTAAGTGATTTAAACTGTAGTAGTACTTTTTTTTTTTTAACAAAGGTGGGTGCCCTTGTGTTTGAGGCATAGATGTTAAGAATTGAAATATCCTCTTGGTGGATCTTTCTTTTGATGAGGTATGTAGGGTCTTTCTCTATTTCCTCTGATCAGTTTCAGTTTGAAGTCTATTTTATTAGATATTAAAATGTCTTCACCAGCTTACTTCTTAGATTAGTTTGCTTGGAATATTTTTTCCACTCCTTTACCCTGATGTAGTATATAAATTTGATGTTGAGATGTGTTTCTTGGATGCAGCAGAAGGATGAATCCGATTTTCATATCTATTCTGTTAATGTGGGAATTTTTGGGGGGAGGGGACTGGAAGTCATTGATACTGAGAGATATCAATGTGCAATAATTATTGATTCTTTTTTTTCCTGTTGGTGGTGGTAACAGGGATGGTGGTGGTGGTGATTTTGTGTGTGTGTGTGTGTGTGTTTCCATTCCTTTGATTTTTGATGGTTTAGGATTATCTATTTCCTTTGCTTTCACAGCTGTAGCTAACCTCCTTGGCTGGAATTTTCCTTCTAGCACTTCCTGTGGGGCTGGATTTGCAGATAAATATTTGTTTTCTTTTCCAAGGAATATTTTGTAGTCTATGGTTATTGAAAATTTTGTTGGGTATAGTAGTGATTACACACACACACACACACACACACACACACACACACACACACAATTTGGTCTCTTAGTGTCTGCAACACATCTGTCCAGGCTCTTACGGCTTTTAGAGCCTCCATACTTAGTGTTATTTAATTGGTCTACCTTTATGCATTATTTTGCCTTTTTTGCAGCTTTTAATATCCTTTCTTTCTTCCTTATGTTATGTTTAGTGTTTTGTTTTTCATATGCCAGGGGGACTTTCTTTTCTGGTCCACTCGCTTTGGTGTTCTGCATGCTTCTTGTACCTTCATAGGAATCTTCTTCTTTAGGTCAGGAAAATTTTCATCCATGATTTTGTTGAAATTATTTTCAGGGTCTTTGAGCTGGGTTTCTTTT
Source organism: Myodes glareolus (assembly GCF_982192425.1). NCBI lineage: Eukaryota > Metazoa > Chordata > Mammalia > Rodentia > Cricetidae > Myodes > Myodes glareolus. The sequence goes on along the minus strand of NC_142041.1, from coordinate 8,442,085 downwards.
TCTTCCTCTATTCCTAATATTCTTAGGTTTCTTTTTAAATAGTGTCCCAGATTCCCCAGATGTTTTGTACTGGGAGACTTTTAGATTTAATATTTTCTCTGACCATTGTATCCATGTTTTCTATCACATCATCAGTGCCCGAGATTATTCCTTCCATCTTTCTCATTTTGCTGGTGTCGCATGCCTCTGTAGTCCATGGTCATCAAATTCCCAAGTTTTTCATTTTTGGCATCCCCTCAGCCTGGGTTTTGTTATTGATTTCCCTTCCATCTCAGGTCTTAAACAGTTTTATTTGTTTCCTCGAACTGTTGGTTTGTGCTTCCATGAATTTCTTTTTTTTTTTTTTTTTTTAGGGCAAAGGAATCATGTTGTCTTTTTTTATTTCCATTTTGTCCTCTTTAAAAAAAATGATAATTGAACTCTACTAGAATTTTATTTTATTTTATTTTTAAGTAATTTTATTAAATTATAAAAGTTTCCATTTCTGCCCCTCCTCCCAACACCCTCCCACTCCCCCTACTCCCTCTCCATCCCTAAGAGCAGTCAGGGTTTCCTGCCCAGTGGGAAGTTCAAGTTCCTCCCCCCTCTCTCCAGGTGCAGGAAGGTGAGTGTCCAGACGGACTGGATCCGCAAAATCCAGTATATGCAGAGGAAACAAGTCCCAGTGCCATTGTTAATGGCTTTTCAGAAAGACTCCGGGCCAGCCACATTCAGAGAATCCGGCCACATTCAGAGAATCTGGTTGGATTGCGTCCTCGTTCAGTCCCAGTCCAACTGGCCTTGGTAAACTCTCATTAGATCCATCCCCTTGTATCAGTGGGTGATCGCATCCCTTGCAGTCCTTATTTCCTTTTTCATTTTCTTCCTCCTTCTGCTCCTCATTTGGACCTTTAGGGCATTTTTTCATATCCTCTTTAACAGCCTCTCTCCTCTTCATATATGCTGTCTTAAGGTCTTTAATGTTTTGTTTTCATTGGGTGAGTATTTTGTTCCTCAGTTTCTGCTTTGTCCCTGGACTTTAGGAGAGTGTGGTGTCTGTGGGCTGCCTGGTAAGAAAGTTTCTATAAACCTGTTTTCCTGACCTACTCAGCTGGTGTGCTCCCAAAGGATGCCTGCTGGCATTGGAGGCTGGGATAATGGGATGAGTTGAGGGAAGGAAGAATGGAAGGGAAGGGATTTCTGAACCTTTGTGGCTGGGATCAGAGACAGAAGGGAGAACACAGCAAGTTTTCTGCTACAAAGCTGGAGATGAGACTGGGGGAATTGGATCTGGAGGAAGAGAAGGAATGGGGTGTAAGAAGGAGAAGATCTGTAGGATACACAGAGGTGGGGGACAGGGAAGGCTGCCACAGGTATACTACTGCAGAGCTGGTGGTAAGACTAAGGGATTAGATCTAGGGGTACGGAGAAAGAAGAGAAGATCTATGATTAGTTTACCTGATTTTCCGTCCGGAATGCCTATGGGTTAGCAGTGGGTGCTGCCTAGATTTGGGGGCTGGGACATAAAGGGACAAGTGGTTTGAGAGAATTTAGGAGTGGATAGTCTGCAGGACACACAAGAGATGTGGGCCAACAAAGGATCTTAAATTGAACTTTCCATACTTCACTGGAAACGGTAGAAACAGTATTACCATTGCTATGTTGTGTACACTGTAATACAACCATCAATGCATAAATCATAAAGAAGGACAGTGAGTTCCTCTGCAAATAAATCAAGATGCAATCCTAAGAGGTGTCTAAGAAGCACAGAGGAAAACAGAAAAGGGAAAACTGAAAAGCAATAACCAGAGACATTAAACATAAAGCAATCAATGAAACATCAAGCAAGCATAAATATGTCAATGATCATGTCAAATGCACCCACTAAAAAAGGGAGGCTACCAGGGATTTTTTTAAAATGCCATAATATTTTGGTTATAAGAAATTCTCTTGAGGCTCAGTTATGCAGGAAAGTTTAAAGAAAAAATATGAAAAAAATGTCATATGAAAATGAATAAAAATTTTTAAAGGGCTAGATTAAAATAAATTAGACCAGGAAATTCTGAACCACACCATTAACCAAGGTCTCTGTGACACATATAACAGAACATTCTTTAAAACAACAGCATGATACACATTTTAGAAATTTGTCGAAACACAATTAATAAAAACTCAGAGGGAGATATTGGCGCTCAACCTGAAGACCAGAAAAGCAAAGCCACCAGCCACTGGCTCTTACCTCGACCTCAGTCCGAAAAATGGTGATCCAGCCTCCAGGAATCTCAGAATGAGACTGTATGTGAGAGCTGTCTCCTCCTGTCTTATAATCATCTCTAGTTCTGGGATTAGGGGCGTGTACCACTACTGCCTGGCTTATATGACAACCTAGTGTGGTTACTAGGATTAAAGGTGTGTAACATTGCTGCCTGCTATGTGAGGCTGGCCAGTGTGGTTGCTTTACTTTTCTGATTTTCAGGGAAGCTTTAGTTATTAAAATATAAATAAAATGTCACTATAATTGGTTTTATATTTAATTAAAATATAATTTACATCTTTTATCGACCAATCCCTCCAACCACTCCAATGTTGCCTGTTTCCCACTAAAATTCATTCCTCCTTTTCTTTGGTTATTTTTGTTACACACACACACACACAGAGAGAGATAGAGAGATAGAGAGAGATAGAAATACATAAATACAGCTTGCTGCGTCTGTTTAATATTGCTTGTATGCATGTTCTTAGGGATGAATACTTGGTATTAGATAATCAATTTTCAAGTTCCAAGTGCTTATGGAACATTCATCGAGAACGACTATATCTAAGATCATAAAGCAAACCTTAGCAAGCTAAAAGCTTATATTCACGAGGATGTTCTTTGACCATAATGTAATTAAACTACAGATAAGTTGAAAGATAATTTCAGAAATCTGACAAACACAGAAAGTAAGCACCATGCTTGTAAGTGGTCCACGGATCAAAGAGGCAAACTCAAAGACAACGTGAAAAGTAACGTGCAGCTAATAAAAATGGAAATTATCTCTAGCCACAAGCACAAACGCTGGTACTGAGCTTCCGAGGACTGGGCACATGACTTGACCATGTGCTTATTGCTAAATGGGGATCTGAGTTAGAATACCCAGCACTCAAGCAAACCAAAGAGCCAGAAGTAACCCCAATACTGAGGGATCCGAGACAGGAGGATTTCTGGGGCTTAGGGTCATTAGGCTGTCTCTAGGTTCAGTGAAAGAGCCTGTCTCAAAGGAAGGAAGTAGAGGGTGACACTTGACTTCCTCCTCTGACCTCCTGTATGTATGTATGAGAGCATGCACACACGTGCTCATATCACACACACACACACACACACACACACACACACACACACACACACACTCCTGAGAGACAAACAGCAGGAGGAGATACTAATTTGGGAAATGAGGAAGGACATAAACACAAAATTCTAGTTTTTTCCATGAAACTAAAGGAGAGAATGAAACAAAATAAACAGAAGAAACACAATGTTAAAAAATCTTTTGGAATTAAAAGAAATATAGAAAAAAACAATCCAAAGGGGCAACTTTAAAAGTTATTAAAGTTGGGGCTGGAGAGACTACTCAGCAGTGAAGAGCACTGGCTGTTCCTCCAGAGGACTGTGATTTGGTTTCTGTCTTCCACGTGTTGGTTCACAACCATTAATGATTCTAGTCCAGAGTATCTGGTGCCCTCTTTTGACCTCTGAGGGCAACAGCCATACAACTGATGCACAGACTTACATGCAGGCAAAACACTCAAGCACATAAGATAGAAATAAATTAATTGAAAAATAATAAAATTATAAAACAACCTCTAGCAAGACTGACATAAAGTAAAGAGAAAGTAGAAGTCACCCGAATCAAGAATAAGGTCTTATAGTTATGAGAAAATATAAAGGAAAGCTACCAAGAAACAAGAAGTTTGATCATTATAGTTTCATCGTTCCAGAAGGAATAGACCAATCCCTTAAAAGCAACTAAGTGCCAAATCTACCACAAGTGAACAACATGACTGATAAAGCCCTGGATTGTGCTGAAAGCAATTATGAACATTGTGTGTGTGTGTGCGTGTGTGAGTGAGTGTGTGTGTGTGTGTGTGTGTGTGTGTGTGTAGAGGTTGACATATTCATTCATCCAACCCATTATTATTTAAGATAGCCACTTTCACTAAAACTGAGCCTTTCCAAATCACCTATACTGGCTGGCCAGCACGTCACAGGAATCTTCCTGTCTCTGTTTTCAGGGAGCCACCATGAAAAAAATAAATAAATTTCCACATCTGCATGGTTGCATGGAGACCTTTAAAGACAAATTACATGACATTTACTTAATCTCATCAAGAAAAACGAATTTGATGAGACCTGGTCAGTAGCATGAGCTCCTGGGTAGAATACAAGCAAAATGGCAGTGAGGTAACCCTGTACTTCTCTCAGAAAGTCTGAAATAAATGACAGTGGGTGGGGGACGCAGAGTAGTGTCAGGGTACTCCAGGCTCCACTCTGAGGACGTGTCCCAAACAGAAGGAAGGACAGAGCCAAGGATGAGCACTGGCAAAGAAGCTCCAGACCCAGGCCACAGGGAGCGGTGAATGCTCTCTCATTTCCAGTAGGCAGCATGGCAGTCTCTTCGACACAATAAACATGCAATGGCTATAAGACATAAAATTTTTACGTTGGAGTATATATTTCAGATAAATTCAAATTTATATTCACATTAAGCCTGTGTACAGTCAGGTGTTTCTTTTTGTGTAACAGTCCCAAACTAAATCAGCTCAGATTCCTATCCACAGATTCAATGATTAAACTCCTGGCCCATCAGCACCATTAAGCACGACTCATCACCAAAAGGAACAAGCTATTACATACGCACAAACATGAATAGAGTTTAGGTAACTATGCTGAGCACAAGGAAAAGTCAATCCTGAATGACTTAATAACATTTATTTATACGCTATCTCAAGAATGATACCCTTTGAGAAATGTCGGACAGATTAGTGATTGCTGGACTTTGTGGGATGAAGGGAAGAAGTTAGAAAAGGAAAAAGTAGAGAATCTGGGAAGGTTTGTGAATCTGTCCACTATGATCACTGGGGTGGTAAATACAGGTCCACTTAGGTCAGATAACGGTACAAAACGAGATATATACACATTCAAATGACTACAAGTGAATATGAACCTGTAATTATATCAATCAAAAATATTTCCCCCTGAGAGATGACCTCCCGTATCCTCGTCAACACTTGAGGAAGGTGGGAGAGCTGGTCCTGAGATCATAAGAGCCAGAGAGTAGTCCCTGACCCTGAGAGACCCAACCCTGAGAACAAAGTGGGAAACCGGGCCTCACCCCTTGCTCATCACTGCATGGGTGAACTAGCCAGGCCAATGCTGGAGAGCGCACCCTGGTGGTGAGGACAGAGGAGAGCTGGCAGACTGACCGACCCTGCAACTACCCAGCCAGAACCAATATCCACTCCATTTGTGATCTGCTGGAACACGTGTGGGGAGGTGGTTGGTCCTGTGGAGCCAGGGCTGCAGGATCTCCATGCCACAGGGCAGCAAGTTTATCCACGAAGAGTCCCAGAGAGGGCCCAATGTCAATGGTGTAGCAGAGACCATGGGCCTCGAACGGGACCAGTGATTCTTTGTGATGAACGCCTGCATGTAAAAATGTAAAGGGGTTTCCTGCGCGACCCTCTTTATCACATTGCAGCTTCCATAATGAGATTCTCCCTCCCTTCCTTCCCGCCTCTTTTTCTCTCAAATTTTATTTTGTTTTATTTGGGGGGCGGGGAATGGATGGGGAATGGATGGGATCGGGAGGCATGATGGGAAAGACACAAAAATAAAGAAAAAATATTTCTGCCTGACTTTTTAAACCATGGAGTTGCCTTGACTCCCATCCATGCCCCTAAGTTTTATCTTGCACTCATTGATGCTAAGCATTGATGCTGCCCTTGACTTCCTTAGCTAGAGTCCTTGCAAAAATTCCCCACTAGTTGGGACCGGCGATGGATTCAAGTGCCGACACATCACCATCTGTATAGAAAGCATCCTTCCAGAAGGAGCCCAGACGGATGTAAAGTAGCCTCTGGAACCCATCTTAGCTTAAGATGAACAAGCTCAGGAGCATCAAGAGAAAACAGCAAGTCAATCCAAAATTAAGAACACCCTATAGGGAGTACATGTGGGGGGCTTTTGTTCAACTCCCTTTTAGCTGTGCCCGCACTGGTGCGGGAGAATTATCTGTATTCTGTCAATTATATTTTAATAAAACGCTGATTGGCCAGGCAGGCAGTATAGGCGGGAAAGCCAGACAGGAAGTAGGGGTGGAGCAAAGAGACTGGGAGTATTCTGGAAGCAGAAGCTCTCTCTCAGGCATTCCTGTACAGACCACCGAAGAGGCAGCATGTAACTTGCCCAGCAGAGAAAGGTACGGAGCCATTATGGCTAACATAGATGAGAATAATGGGTTAATATAAGTTATAAGAGTTAACAAGTAGCCTGACCTAATGAGCCAATCAGTTTATAACCTTATGGAGTCTTGTGTGTGATTTTCTTTGTTGCTTGCCGGCTGTTGGGGTACTGGGAGGGACAGAAACCCCAACAAGCCAGCCCCTCATGTTACATATGGCGCCAACGTGTGGATAACAGAATCCACAGAAAGCCTGAGAAAGCTTGGGAAAGAATAGAGTAAAGCATGTTTTGTTGGTAGCAGCAATTTCTCAGGTCTGCTCTGCTTGCTAGAGGCAAGTAAATGCTCTCATCTATGAGAGGTTTCCTGATTCAGCTTTAGCTGCAAAACTTTGCAGCTCTTTTAAGAGGTCCTGCCACAAAACACTTAAATGTTGTTGATGACAAACTGAATGCATTCTTTTCAGTTTTCAGCTGTAGCAGGAGAAAAGCTATGCTGTTTTAAAATGCCGGCTATCTGGACTGTCCTGCCAGAGCAAACTCTGACTCTTTCAGGCAGGCAGTCCGACTGAGTGTGGTCTGTGAGCAGAATGCTGCAGCTTGCTTGCTGGCAAGGACCTTGAAACGCCATAGAGTTGTGGCAGTGAACACAGCTCTGGCTGGTACCTCAGCCTTGAGGCTGAAAAGCTAAGGAATGAGCTGGATCTAGCCGTCAAAGCCACGGCTCTCCATATTGCTTAGTAAATTAATGGCTCATGTGATCAGAAAAAGAAAAATACACAGTAAAGAGAGATTCAAAGAGGAAGAAAACCTCTAAATGGTTTACAGTGTGTATATGCAGGCTAAAAGTTAAAGTTCTTAAAGTTAAAAGGAAAGAAAGAGAGTAGTTGGGTGTGGTGGTACACACCTTTAATCCCAATGCCTGGGAGGCAGAGGCATATTGACCTCTGTGACTTCAAGGGGTAGAGGTAGATTGACCTCTGTGACCTCAAGGTGTGGTAGTACACGCCTTTAATCCCAATGCCTGGGAGGCAGAGACAGAGCTCTGTGAGTTCAAGGTGTGGTAGCATACACCTTTAATCCCAGCACTGGGGAGGCAGAGACAGGAGGATCTCTGTGAGTTCAAAGACAGCCTGGTCTACAGTGTTATTCCAGGACAAAGATATACAAAGATCCTGTCTCAAAAAGTAAAAGTAAAAATAAAAGAAATAGAGGTTAAAATAAAACCTCATAAAGATGGAAAATGCACAGAGAATCTTCATACTGTATGCTATTATGCTCTCTTTAAATTGTTTGATTGCTGAGGAAGGAGCAACAACTGCTAAAAGACTTTTGTTTATAAATGCTGCTGAACTAACCCAAGATAGGAATTTTGAAAAGACCTTGGCTTCAAAACTGAAGTCAAAAGGTATGTTACTTTGGAGAAGAGATTTTGCTTTTGTTTCCACAGAAAACGAGAGACTCTGGATTTATTCAGAGTTAAGAATAATCACCTTTGACCAAGGGAGGCCACCTGAAAAATCTCCGATAGGAACAGATGGCCCAGATGACAGAGGTCTACATCCAGAACTGATCCAAGACTGCTGCCTGAGATGATCGAGACTCACAGGATACTCCAGTCATGACTTGATTATAACTCTAAATTTTCTTTAGGCCTCCTTAAGACTATCAGCGCCCCCAACCAGCAGGAAGTAGCTTGAAATACTACGCCCACGTTCCCAACAAATGGATTATGGGTATTTTCCTTTGTTTAAAAAAAAAAGAGAGGGAAATGGTGCGGGAGAATTATCTGTATTCTGTCAATTATATTTTAATAAAACGCTGATTGGCCAGGCAGGCAGTATAGGCGGGAAAGCCAGACAGGAAGTAGGGGTGGAGCAAAGAGACTGGGAGTATTCTGGAAGCAGAAGCTCTCTCTCAGGCATTCCTGTACAGACCACCGAAGAGGCAGCATGTAACTTGCCCAGCAGAGAAAGGTACGGAGCCATTATGGCTAACATAGATGAGAATAATGGGTTAATATAAGTTATAAGAGTTAACAAGTAGCCTGACCTAATGAGCCAATCAGTTTATAACCTTATGGAGTCTTGTGTGTGATTTTCTTTGTTGCTTGCCGGCTGTTGGGGTACTGGGAGGGACAGAAACCCCAACAAGCCAGCCCCTTATGTTACACCGCACAGCTATGTATAAGCACATGCAAGATGTATTAAGCAGCTCTATAAAATATTGACAGTTTTTGAATCAAATGCCAGCTCGATTGCTGTGCTATCCTTCCAAGTTTTCTGTTTGCCTGGACATTTTCTTAATAAAAAAGTTGGCAGGAGCAAACCCTGCTGCCCGGCTGGGGATTATATGATCTTTTCCATCCCTTCCCATCATGATAGCCAGACACTGAAGTTCAAATCTTGGCTCTGATATTTATTAGCTGTGTCCTCTGGGTCTTAGCTTTTCTCATGTATAAAGATGAAAGCTTTGGAGGAGTTCTAAAATCCTGTGTATCTTAAGGTCACCAGAGAAATTGATTTGAAATCTCCGGGCAACCCCTTCACATTGGGAACGACTCTCTGTGACAGTACATTTTTGCTTCCAATCTGTATCTCTCAAACAATAATTTAAGAGCTTCCTTCTTCTTGACCCAAAAGGGTAAGAAAGAAGAATTCTTCAAATGTGTGGAAATCATTCTTCCCTCCCTGTTGCCTACTTCGTTCCCACGTCCGTTGTCCTCCCCCATTCACACCAATGTGTGGCATCACAATGCCATGTGCTAGCCTCAGGTGCCTTTCCACTGTCCACGGCCAGCCACGGTTTGCTTTTCTCTGTATCGTTTTCAAAGTGTGTGTCAGCCCTTAGGCCTGTTAATCCTAGTTAATTTACTTTGATTGCTCTGCACTGCCCATTGTAAGTTCTCCAGTTGTAAGTTCATATTTATTTATGATTCCAGGCATGCTAATTTATTCTTTTTCATAGGATGATTATGCAGACTTACACTAAAAAACGAAACAACAACAACAACAAAAACCTGTGTTTACCCGTATAACAGCAACACCAGATTCATGAGTGCTGAGGCTGCCGTGAAACGGTACACAGGATTTGTATATGGCCCTTGCGCCTCCTTTCCAGTCTTCATTGCTTGTAATACCTAGTGCAATGTAAATGCCCTGCAGTTAGGTGCTGTGTTGCATTGTTCAGGGAAACATGGCAAGGCGAGCACAGAATACACTTCAGTGCAGATGTGTCTTTCTATGGTGAACAGTTTCACTCTGTAATTGGCTGGGGGAAAGCCATATGTGAAATCTATAAATAATCCTAGATTCAATTTTCTAAGTTTATTTCATGTGACCTTGATATTTTGTATTATTAGAATACAAAAATGTGAGCCCTTTTAACTTAAGTTCTTTCTTAGAGGTATATCACATTTATCAGTTTACAGTTCCCCCAAATTATAGTTTTGGTACAAAAAGTGATTTGCAAGTTTTGCTTTGAAAAATGTTTTATTTTCTGATCATTGCTTACTATGAAAGATGAAATCATCATTTGAAGGACTAAGTTACACACCATAGTGCCTTGTTCTAAAGTGACTGAGTTTACAACATATGATCAAGTTCAGAGATTGTAAACGTGGCGTCTCTTAAAGAACTAACAAGAGGGCTAGAGAGATGGCTCAGTGGTTAAGAGCACTGACTGCTCTTCCAGAGGTCCTGAGTTCAATTCCCAACAATCACATGGTGACTCACAACCATCTGTTCCCTCTTCTGGCCTACAGACATATATGCAGACAGAACACTGTATACATAATAAATAAATAAATCTTTTAAAAAAAAAGAACTAACAAGAACAAAGGAATTGTGTCCGCAATGCAAATGAAAAGGGGTCTCTCTGCTTAGTTATTCCTTTCAAAGACTGCAAAGATGGATGGATCAAAAATTGTGGATTCAAGAAAGCATCCCTCCCTTGCATCAGGGAGAAGCTCTGTAGCTTAGTAGATGCACACAAGAAAGCATCCCTCCCTTGAGTCAGGGAGAAGCTCTGTAGTTTACTAGATACACACAATTATCCTGTGGTAAATGGTTCTTTTGTCCCATCTTAACATTCTGCCTGGACCAACAGTAACAAACCAATGGCCCGTGGCCCAATGCACTGTGTTCAGTCATATGTGCCAACTGGCCCTTTAAGACATTAGATTTGTCAGTGACTGAATTCTGTTTCTGGAACTAAATGTCCTCTGGTCTTCTAGTTTACTGAACACTAATTGTGGATCTGCACTGAACCTTGGGGAAGACATACATCCCAGCCTTTGAGACACCCGGTAATGCTGCAGAGCCACTATGGATAGGCCTGAGGAAACCAGAAGAGGCCAGTCACTGTGCACTGAGATCTAGAGGGAAAGCATCTCGGAGCCAGAGACAGACACATGCAAGAAAGCCAGTTAAGCAAACATTTGCATGCGCTTAGAACAGACATGCGAATCCTTCTACCACATGATGCATGATGCACACTCCTGTGCATTTTCATTCTAGAGAGAAGGAAGGACAGGGCATCTGAAAGATAGAAGCAACCAAGAGAGATAAACATAGCAAACTGCTTAGGGGTGTCAGGACATGTTGGGGTAGTGTGACTGGAGGCAGACACTCACATCCTGCCCATGAGTTTCCTGTGCACAGAGGTCTAGCATAATTTCTTATCGGACCACTCTTTCTGACTTGGGTGCTCTTATCTTCACGCCCATGGATGGTTGTATGAATGAAGTGGGGTGTATGGAACATGGGGTACAAGGTGCTAGTACATACCAGCTGGTCATTAGATATCATCCTTGATCGTATCTTCTAAGGCCAGCTAAATGGAATTCATCCAGCATAAAGGTCTATCTTGTGTCTGCATAGTCAGTGCATTTTGAGATGGCTCTGCTCTAATCTGGTGACTGACATACGGAAGGAAAATGCTCTATGTATGATGTTTCAAAACTAGCCTGGAGGTCAAAAGAAGAAAACCTCTCCTTGATAGTTTTGTCTTAGGTGGAAATAAGCAGGATACGTATTGTCTCTCCAAGGCTTCTAGTGTGGAACACAAAAGCTCTTCTGATGATTCTTGAAAAACCTGTGGCCTTTTTCTTGGATACTAAATGCTTTGGCTGAGTTTCTTTAAGAAACTTATTCTGGTTTCTAATGTTGACAAGTGAGTTGGCAGAGAATCCACAGATTGGGAGACGTGAGTGTGTCCGTTCAGTGAGTGTGGACGAGCAAAGGAAAGGCACGGCCTGTGTGACCTCGCCTTTATTTCACCTGTGTAATCCCAGGCTACTGTAGGAAATCAGGTTACTCAAGTGTATTCTCTGAGCCTCACAGAGACTTAACCTTTTCCTGTGCCAGAGGTGGATTTAACTGGTGACCTTGGATATAGACAGGACCCATCAGCCCAAACAGATGCAGCAAGGCCTCCCCGGTGTCAGTCCCTGGGAAAGAATGTGAGGGGTAAGCATTGCAGACAGAAAATCCAGTCCCCACTGTTCCCAGCCTATGAGGGATGCCTTGACGTTATCCACTAGGAAGAGAACCTTTCTGCCTCTAGGCCAAGTTCCCCGTTTAGGGATATTTATTTACATGGCTTGTGCCAGTGACTTGCTTACTTGATATTCATATATTGTATTCAAAAAAGAAAAATTATTCACCAGACAGTTGGTAAGTGTGGCAAAAAAAGACTGTGAGAGACTACTGCAGTAGGGGTCAAGGTGATTACAATAGGAGAAATATTGAATTTGACCCTGAAAGCATCAAGGACAAGGGAGGGTTTGCACGCAGCACCATGGTGAGGGCATGGTGAAGAGGGATTGCAAAGAACTTGGTGAGGGGTCTAAAGATGGAGCGAGGGAGAAGTGCAATCTGGGTAGCTATCTACAGTCGAAGATTCTCAGTAAATGACTTTTCAGAATTCTTCATAAAAACTGGGGTTGGCGTCAGAGTTTGCAGGCAAGAGCAAGACAGAGAGGAGTCTCAGGTGGGGTTTCTGGTGAAGAGATTGTGAATTCCCACGTGGGAAAGTCTCCTGAGGAAAGTCGAAGTTGCTCAAGACTTAAGAGGTGATGGGTCAGTTACACAAAAAGAAGGGGAATGTCCTATACAGGTAGGAAGAAAGAGGGGAAATGGTCTTCGCTCCATGCGTTGCTCAGCCTCCCCTTTCAGTTGCTATTTCTTCCCTGAGTTTTCCTCAGAGTCCCAGGCATACTGGACCCAGGGGCACGATCTCTGTTCCAACAGGCTATGAACTGTTCTCCCAGTTTCACTGGGCGTGTCTGGAAATGGACTTCCTCGTGCTGTCGAAGACAGCAGTTTGCTAACATATGGGACCTTTTTCTGGACTGACTGCACTTTGAAGGTTATTATTCATTACTGGCCTCAGCCAAACAAAGGCTGGTAGCTTTCTCTAGTGTTGTGAAAACCATCAATGCCCTATCTTTCTGTGCTCACAGTTGTTTGGAGGGCTGAGTCTAGCTCCTTTGAAGAGTCACCACGATCACAAAATTTCAACTGCCTCATTCTCTTTAAATTGCAAATCTATTCTGTAAGAAATAGCCTTAGTCATGATTCTCAGTCCCTCTGCACTTCTCCAGCGCTTGAGAGTTCTGCTGTCAGCAGTTACTTACAGGATGCATGTATTGTCTCAGGGTGCAGAGAATTAAACAGGGGTAAGTTCGATCAATGACTCCTGAATACGAAAGAGAAGATAGAAAGGTCTAGTGTTCTCTCCTGGGAAGGTGCTGTGTGAACAGAACTAGGAAAAATCATTCCTGTGGTTTGATTAACAGAAAGGAAACAGGCATCAACTCAAGTTTAGCATTGAAGGATTAAAGCAGAAAAGAAAACTTGAGATCCGATTTTCCAGAGGTAGAACATCAACAATTTTCTTCTTTGGACACCAAACTACTGGTTTTCTAAAGTAGGGTCTATTTTTGAGTATTTTCCAGTTATCAGTCTCTATGATTTTGTTAAGTATAGACACCAGATTCCTTCTGTGGCAAAATTCCAAGTCGAAAGGAGCCCTTTCTCCTTCTGTGAGAATTTAAGATGTATGTGGATTTATATGACTATGCAACACATTTCCCAAATTCTGTTTGGCTATTTAGAGTGTGGAATATTTGGGATTTATTTTCAAGATGAATGTTGCTGATGCTTTACAATGTCTCCTGCCATGTAATGGTAGCAATAAATAATAACTTCTGGCTCTAATTGCTTCGAGAATTGCCAAGAGATAATCGGTGGTGTAATTAAATGAAAGAAACCAATGTTGTCCTTAACCACTCCTATAGAATAATTCCCCAGAGAGGCATCAAAGCTTCCATGGGGAAAGCTACACGGTGGGACAAAATAAACTGACCCCACACTTAAACTAAAAACCACTGGCCTCTCCTCTGTTTTTATTGTTTGTTTTCTGCTGTTGATAAATGAGCTGTTTTGCCCTATGCCTATTATTTTATGTTAGAATTTTGATAACAAACTCTTTCTCTCTCTGACAGTTAGGTAAGGTGAAATGGCAGGACTGTGTTCTAACTGAAGAACAGAGAGTATCATCACAAGAACTCCCACCTCACTGGCTTATTGAGACAGTGTAGAGAACCCGTATGTAGAAGATGAAAAAAAAAAAAGACAACTGAATCCTTCAAGACATCTGCTGACCTCCTCCACACATGCAGCCCTCTCTCACACAATAAAATAAACTGATAAACAAATATGTGTAAATCTAAAAAAATCAAACTCTCATTCTTACTCTTCATAACCTGCTTGGCTCAGTTGGGTGTGGTAGGTACCTACAGTTGTTTTTATGATAAAGCTACGATTTCCGTACCTCTACCTTAATGTAAACAGGCAGATCCTCTATGTCTGTGACTGCCAATTAGCTCTTAGTCACAACACTCAGGGTTCTATCAATTTACTGTTTTTCCAGTTAAAAATAGCTTCCATTTTCAAAGAGATGGAGGTTACAGGAACGTTCTCCAGGCTTTAAAAGCACAAACCTTCAGGTTTCAGAGGATAACTAAGCCTTGGGTGACCGTTGTTATCTGTGTTATTTCGCAATAGAGATGATCTAACTCATCCATCAGACTGGTGTTCTGGCATCTTCATTATGAAACAGTGTGCTCAGAGACCAGCGTCTCTCTGAGTCTGAGCGCTGTAAAGGTCACACCTGCCTTGAATCTTTCAGCTTTTAAGATCCAGTTGAGGTGTCCCATGCTATTGTCTCGCCAGCAAGAACCACGCGGGACACTAGGATTCTTCTGCAGAAAAGCTTTAATGCGTCTTGAGAGAGAGAGCATCAGCTAACATGGCCGGGGACCCCTAAATGAGGGAACCCATCCTTTATATAGGAAACAGTCCTTGCTTCGGACGTGTCACCCTTGGATTGGCCCGCTGCCCATTAGCCCAGGTGAAGCCTTGGGAGTAGGCGGGGACAGCAGTGGAAAGTTACCGAGCACATGTGCGTTCACCTGGCGGTGAAACCGGATGCCAGTGCCATCTTGTAATGGAGAATGTGGATGCGGCCCTTCACATTGAGGTGTCTTGACGAAGATGCCGTCATTGAAGAGTGACAGCAGCCAGAATACAGCAACTTACACACAAATTGCATTTGCATAAATGAAGATTGTGTAGTTAGCTCCATGACGTAAATAATGCGCCATGACTTCTCCTTGTTGTCTCTCATGAATTTAAGTGATTGCTGCTGATCCCATGGCTCGTGATTAAGAAGACCAGATTGTTTGTTTGTTTGTTTGTTTGTTTGTTTTGAGACAGGGTTTCTTTTGTAGACCTGGCTGTTCTGGAACTCACTCTGTACACCAGGCTGACCTCAAACTCACAGAGATTTGTCTGCCTCTGTCTCCTACTGCTGGGATAAAAGGAGTGTGACATCACTCCTTTCTCGTCAGTAAAATTAGTTTTATTTATGTGTACACACCACGTGTGTGCAGGTGCCTGTGAAGGCCAAACAGAGGTTTTTGGATCTCTCAGAAGCGTAATTCCAGGAAATTGTAAGCCTCCTGTTACGGGTGCTGGGAACTGAACCTGGGTCCTCAGAAAGAGCTCTGGGTGTTTCTAAATTTCAGACCAAAGGCTATAAGTTTTTAAGGGAGAAATGATAAACTAATTGTGTAAACTGCAACCAGATGACAGAATTTCTAAGTTCAGTCTCTCCTTATCCTTATGGTGGAAGTTGCTCACAGGATGTAGGGCTTGGATTTCCAGTTACAGAGCTAAATTAGAACTTGGGTTTCCCTTGCTTTTGAGATCTTGTGATTCTTCCAGAATGTATTGATCTCTTTACAAAGGACAAAGTTTTGGAGGTTTTGCTTTTAGTAGTCATTTTTCCTGAGCAAATTAAGATGTGAGATACAATATACTCTTGTCTCATTCCTGGTGTGTCTTCCCTGACACTGTAAGTCATCTTCTCATGCTCAGTATTTTCAGAACTGGTTACTTTGAGAAGCTATTTCCTGGTTCCGAGTGACTGCAGAGTATCACTAAGGGAAGAGGCTCAACGTGTCGAATCCTTCAAAGCTCTGTGATACCAACAGAGAGATGTTTTCCTCACATGCCTTCGCATGCAAGGCTCTTAACATGAAAGTGATTTTACGCTTCTGAGTCAGATCCACTCAGAAAAAAAGAATATCCATGGCAAGGGGTGACTGTCACATTGCCATAAACGCAGTACAAGATCTATAATGCTCATTGAATTCCACCAGTGCCCACATGAGAGGGAGATGGTGATGCCCGTGTCCCTGACCTGCTGAATATGATGCTAGCCATGTGTCTAATGCTCAGCACAGTTTTGTAGACTATGAGTGCGTAAGGAACAACCTAAATGTGGCATGTGAGAGAGAGAGAGAGTGGGGAGGGAGGACGAGCGAGCTGAGAAATTACTCAGTCACTGTACAGGAAGGCTGGGGAACTTGGAAAACAGCCATGCACTTTTGGATAAGGAATGTAGGAAAGCCTTGGTTTGAGAAGCTCTAGTTGGAGACAGAGAGGCCAGAACAGAAGAACTAAAAACAGTGCTTATTTAACTATATTAAATGCTCATTTGCATTCTTGACAATCTTCCTAATTCTTACTTTTCTGATTCTCCTCAGCCAAGGAAGTTACCAAAATAGACAAGCATGAAATTAATTTTCCATCCTTGTTCAGTAATGGATAGAATGCTCACTTCCATTGAAGCAGTCTTTATTTTATATCTATTTTTCATTCTCTCTGGTCAATAAAGATTGTTGAGTGAGGCAACCCCCAATCTTAATTTTATTTCAGGGGTCATGAAAGGGTCTTTGGGCGAACTAGTTTATTCTTATCATACAAAATGCTGTGACACACCAGCCTTGCCGTCTGTAAGTGCATATCAAGCCTTCATTATTAACTGTTTTGCAGTAGTGTTTCCTCACTGACTTCTTTAACACACACACAAACCTCGTGGGGATGCAAGTACAGCCTTTACTTACATCAAAAGCAGTGTGGTGGCATGGGCATGCAGTCTTAGCTACTCGGGAGACCAAGAAGATCATCTGAATGCAAGGGAGGGCTTGGGGACAGCCAAGTAAGAGCAACAACAAAACAACTACAGCAACACACACACACAGAGACAGACAGAGAGAGAGAGAGAGAGAGAGAGAGAGAGAGAGAGAGAGAGAGAGAAAGTAAATGCAAACCTGAAAGACCATATTTCTTTCTTCTGCTTGCATCCACGGTGCTCAGTACACATCACTCAGTACACATGCACATCAGATGCATGGGCATCTGGCCCAGGGTGGGAAAAGCACTAGAAGACACACATCAGGCAACAGTAGTAAGCATGGAAGGCACTGAACTACGAGAATGCACTTGCCAGTGAATACAGAGTGGGCTTTATCTGTTTTCCGTGTCTTGAAATATGTGGGTATGTCGCTCGACTTACCTTCTCTCCTTTCCTCATGAGTAATTATACATGGAGCTTTTGCTATGTGAGAGAGCTGGTGATTGCCTGGGATTAAGAGGGAAACACACATGGCTCCCAAATCTGCTAGAGCTTGTAGAGTATCCTACAGAGGCTTATGGTTCAAGAAGGACAATAAATAACTCCCCTACAGATGCATTGTTGGCTTACAGCGGCTTTCATCTCATGTGATAGGAATGGGCCATCTCAATACAAACAGTAACATTGTTATAGTTTTCCTTAGTTATGGTAAAAGATAGAGTAGAGATAAATATTGTAACTCATATTCTTGCTTGATACCTGTTTTTATATGTAATTTTCTATGCTAAAGTTAAAATCTTCCCTTTTTTATTTAAACAGAAAAGGGGAGATGGTGTGTGATTCCCCTCTGTATGCTGTGAATACCTTTGGTGAATAAAGAAACTGCCTTGGCCTGTTGATAGGGCAGAACTTAGGTAGGTGGTGAAAACTAAACTGAATGCTGGGAGAAAGAAGGCAGATTCAAAAAGAAACTGTGGAGCAACTGTTGGAGGCAGACATGCTAAAACTTTGCTGGTAGGCCACAACCTCATGATGATGCACTGATTAAAGGAGATGGGTTAAATTAAGATGTAAGAGTTAACAAATAAGAAGCTAGAGCTAATGGGCCAAGCAGTAATTTTTAAAAAAAAAAAAAAAGAACAAACAAACAAAGAGTAACATCATGTACTGCAGCCAGTCTGACTCATTTCATATGTCTTGGTGCTCCACCATGTTGCCCTCTACAAAGGGAGTCCTAGGGACTGTCCCTTGTGTTTCTTACACCTACCATTTCCTTTTATTCTTAGCCCTTGTATAGCGGTCACCTCCTTCTAACTAGACTTGACTCTAAACCCTGCTCTTACTCTTCATGCCCTCATGAACTGTCCCAATAGGCAGAAGAAAGGTGGACAGCAGCACATTTCTGACTCACTTTTATAATTATTTCCCTGCCCACTTCCCAAACTAGAGAAACACCTCGCCACTCCATACTTCCTATCTTTCTCCATCTCTTCCAGATGCCATCTGAAGCTCTATGATTACTTTCTGCCAACTAGTTGCTAATGCAACCTCCTATCCTAAGGTTAATTT
Organism: Myodes glareolus; assembly: GCF_982192425.1. NCBI lineage: Eukaryota > Metazoa > Chordata > Mammalia > Rodentia > Cricetidae > Myodes > Myodes glareolus. The sequence continues at coordinate 8,423,613 of NC_142041.1, read as the reverse complement.
TATTTAATGAACACAAATGCAAACTTGGGGTTCACAGTATATTCGAATATGTCCCAACATCTAAACCTTCCTGTCCTTCATGGACCACTTAAAGACTTCCTGAAAACCCCCAGACTGAAGGGAGTTCTTCTTTTTATTGACCCCAAGCAGATTGCAAACCCCTACTGCTTTCTGTCTGATTCTGGACTTCTTCATGCAAAAGTAAAAGTCACCATGACCATCAGCATCTTCTATGCATGATTCTGAGTCTGTCCCTCTATGATGGCTTCTTGTGCTTTGTCTCCCTTTACCAGTGTTAGGGAGGTTGGTCTTTCCTCAGAGATGCAGTTAAGCCAGAGAGAGACTCACCAAGTTCATGAGGTGCACCCAGGACTTGAATCCAACCTGCCAAACTCCAAACACACCTCAATGGCTTTGTCACCTTCCATGTGCATTTGTTGAACGTCTCCTATTGGTTCCCATGTACTCAACAAAATGGACAAACACCCCTTTAATCCCTTATGTCATCCACAAAATAGATCTTCACTACTTTTGTGAACAGAGGCATTCTGATCCCTTATTCAGTTTTAGGTTTTTCCAATCTTTCTTTCTTTTTATTTTATTTTTTACAAAGAAGACATTATTTTATTGTTTTTATTGAGCTATGTATTATTCTCCAGTCCCCTCCTTATCTCCTCCCTCCCCTTGTACCCTCTCCATGATCCCCACGCTCCCAATTAACTCAGGAGATCTTGTATTTTTCTACTTCCCATATAGACTAGATCCATGTGTGTTATCTCTTAGGGTCCTCATTGTTATCTCTGGGATGATGAACTGTAGGCTGGTTTTTCTTTGCTTTTTTGTTTAAAAGTCACTTATGAGTGAGTAAATATGGTATTTGCCTTTCTGGGTCTGGGTTACCTTACTCAATATGATGTTTTCTAGCTCCACCCATTAGCCCGCAAATTTTAAGATGTCATTTTTTTCTGCTGTGTAGTACTCCATTGTGTAAATATATCATGTCTTTTTTATCCATTCTTCAGTTGAGGGACATTTAGGTTGTTTCCAGATTCTGGCTATAACAAATAATGCTGCTATGAACATAGTTGAGCACATGTCCTTGTATATGATTGAGTATCCTTTGGGTATATGCCCAAAACTGGATTTTGGATATGCCAAAATTGCTGGATGTTGAGGTAGGTTGTTTCCTAATTTTCTGAGAAATTGCTATACTGATTTCCATAGCAACTGTATCAGTTTGCACTCCCACCAGCATCCTCTCCAGCATAAGCTGTCATTAGTGTTTTTGATCTTGGACATTTTGATAGGTGTAAGACAGAATGTCAGAATTGTTTTAATTTTCAGTTCTCTGCTGGCTAAGGATGTTGAACATTTCCTTAAGTGTCTTTCAGACATTTTAGAGTCATCTGTTGAGAGTTCTCTGTTTGGGTCTGTACCACAATTATTATTGTATTATTTGTTCTTATGATGCCAAGTTTCTTGAGTTCTTTGTATTTTGAAGATCAGCCCTCTGTCTGATGTGAGATTGGTGAAGATCTTTTCCCTTTCTGTAGGCTGCTGTTTTGTCTTGTTGATCACATCCTTTGCTTTACAGAAGCCTCTGAGATTCAGGAGGTCCCATTTATTAATAGTTCTCTCAGCATCTGTGCGACACTGAGGTTATATTTAGAATGTGGTCTCCTGTGCCAATGCATTCAAGTGTATGTCCCACTTTTTCTTCTATGAGGTTTAGTGTGACTGGTTTAATTATGATGAGGTCTTTGATCCATTTGGATTTGAGTCGGACTTCTCCTTATTCTATCCCTATTATTATTAGGTTTGGTCTTTTCATGGTGTCCCATACTTCCTGGATATTTTGTGTTAAATTTTTGATAGAGTTAACATTTTCTTTGATAAATCTATTTCCTCTATCATATCTTCAACGCTTGAGATTCTCCCTCCCATCTCTTGTCTTCTGCTGTTTTTGTTTGCATTTGTGATTCCTGATCATTTTCCCATATTTTCCATTTCCGGAATTCCTATGGTTTGTGTTTTCTTTCTTGTTTCTATTTCAGTTTGCAAGTCTTGAATCATTTCTTTCACCTGTTTGATTGCTTTTTCTCGGTTTTCTTTATGAGATTAGTTGATTTCTTCCAATTATTTTGCTTGTCTTTTCCTCCATTTCTTTGAGAGAATTTTTTTATTTCCTCCTTAAGGGCCTCAAACAGTCTCCTAAAGTTATTTTTTAGGTCATTTTCTTCTGTTTCATCTGTATGGGTGTGCTCAAGTCTTGCTGTTTTAGAGTCACTAGTTTTCATTGGTGTTTTGTTGCTCTTAGTGATGTTGAGTGTGTTCTTACCTTGTCTACCCATCTTTTCCTCTGATTGGTGTAGTTGGGGTTGTGCTTTTGGTGATGACTCTTCCAGGTGCCAGTGAATCGCAAGGCTCAGATGGTTGCTCCTTATTGAGGAGTAAGGGCCATGGCACCAGTCATCCTGGAGGTCACTCAGCATTTCCAGAGGTCGCTCGGTGTTCCCAGAGGTCACTCTGCCATCCTGGAGGTCATTTGGGACCTGCTCCCATGGAGGTTCCTGGCTCAGGCGTGGTCTCACAGAGGTGATTGTCTAAGGCCTACTCCCATGGAGGTTGCTGGGTCAGGCCTGGTCCTGCAGAAGTGGTTGTTTAAGGCCTGCCCCTGTGGAGGTTGCTGACTCATGCCTGCTCCAGCAGAAGTTGCTCTCTCAGGCCTGGTCCCACGTAGGTGGCTAGTTTGGGCCTGCTCCAATGGAGATAGCTGGCTTGGGCCTGCTCCTGAGCATATCCCCACTCGGGCCTGCTCCAGTGGATGTCACTGGTCTGGTCCTGGTCCCGTGGAGGTTCCTGACTGGCTTGGGCCTGCCCTGGCAGAGATCTCTAGCTTCGGCCTGTTATTGCAGGTGTTCCTGTCTTAGGCCTGTTCCTGCAGAGGCTGCTGGCCTGGGTCTGGTCCCATGGAGGTCATTAGCTTTAGGTTTTCCTAATCTTATCTCATATTGCTCTCTTTGGGCATTTTGGGTCTTTTGGGGGGGGTCTTTTAATTGTATTTTATTGTTTCCTATTTTGTGTTTTTATTGATTTTTGTGTGTGTGTGTGCTTGCATGCAAGCATGTTTCTTCTTTTTAAACAGATTCTGGTTTGCTTGATAGTTGTTTTTTGCCTGTTTGTTGCCTAAAGAGAGAAAGCAAGGGCATAGATTTGAGAGGGTGGGAGGATCTGGGAGCAGTTCAGAGAAGGAAAACCATGGTGAGAATGAATAATATGAAAAATAAAGATTTCTTTACTAAAAAAAAAAGGAAAATAAGACAATGACTAACCATTAATTGGAACTATTGAATCAGAAGCTGATGTGCTCGCTAATCACGCACCAGACTGATGACTGAAGTAAGTGGAGAAATACATTTAATGGTCACTTCCTTCCCTGAAATGCTAGGAAGGTTTGGAAGACTAGGACCAAATGTGACAAAATATTGCTGTTGTTGTTGTTTTTTAATTCAAACTACTCTTCATTTAATCCAAAAGAGAATTAACCATAAGTGAAATTATTGGCACATAAGTGCACACACACACACACACACACACACACACACACACACACACACACATTTGTATTCTTGTTTTGTAAACAATTGCAAAGAAGAAGACAGCAGGTTAGAATCCAAAGTGCTTTATTTCAAGCATCTTTCTGAATGGCAGAGATGAACACCATGCCTTCTGCAGTCTCTAGAAGGGGATGTAGAGTCCACCAGGCTACTCTGCAGAAATTTCTTCTTATTCTCTGCTTTGCATGAGTGAAGGAGCATTTTCTTCACTTTTTTTTTGTTTTTAGATAGCAGAGTCTCAAATATTCAATTGTACAGGAAGCAGGAATGATGAATTTTATTCCTTTTCTTTTTCTTCCTTTTTTTCTTTCTTTTTTGTTTGTTTCTCTAGGCAAGGTTTTTCTGTGTAGATTTGGAGCCTGCCCTTGAACTCACTCTGTAGACCAGGCTGGCCTCAAATTCACAGAGATCCGACTGTCTCTGCCTCCTGAGTGCTGGGATTAATAGCATGTGCCACCAGTGCCTGGCAAAACAATGTATTTTATCCTGATATTTCTTAGCATTCTTTTATTCTTTTTCCTTTTCATTTAAAACTTCAAAAATTAAAATTTGTATTGTTTGGAGACTACCATACATGAGTATCACAATTATGTAGTTTCCATCCTCCCTGTGACTCTTCTCAGTCATTTTCCCTCTCCTTCATATTTCTGGCCTTTTCTAGAGTTATTTTGTTATGCATTCATGCTTTTTAAAAAAAACCTACTGAGCTTTCTTAATGTTGGTCGTAAGAACATATGTTTAGAGATGACTGCTATGGATTGGGTAGCCCATCATGGGGTTTGTGTCCACGGAAGACTGATTCTCCTCTCAACAGCCGTTGATTGCCTGTATCTCTTCATTTAGGGTGTGGCCATGTGAAATCCTCTCCATCTACACTGACAGCTTAACTGGTGTCATTATTTTGATCTTGTTTAGGCAGCCACATTGTCGAGATTTCATGAGTGCAACATCTCTGTCGTGCCTAAACATTATCTAGACGGTAGGCATTCTGGTTCTCTGGCTCTCGCAATCTTTCGGCCTTCCTATAACATTCTTTGAGTTTTTGGTATAGACACACCCATTGAAGATAGGCACCCTATGCTCACGTATTATCTGCACTGACATACTTTTATTGTTTTTGAAAGTTCATATACTCTATATACATTTTAATCATATTCATTCTCAGAACCTTCCTTTAACTCCTCCCACATATACCGCTATCTCTCCACCTTCCAACTTCATGTCTTTGTTAAATTCAATGGCCCATCAACTCTAATTAATGTTGTTCATATTCTTCTGGGTGTGGGGCCAGGCACACACTTTAAAAAAAAACGACTCTCCCCCAGAAACCATCAAATATCCATAGCTCCTTAGAGCTAGGAGCTCATGAACCCTTCCCACTCCATTCTAGAATGCTCACCAGCTTGCTCATGGGCAGGTTCTGTACAGGTACCCGCAGGGGCTGTGAGCTGATGGGTGAAATGGTCCTGCCATAGCCACAAGATGCTGTTTTCTCTAGTCCTCCACGACCTCTGGCTTGTATAATATTTTCACCTCCATTTTCTCAATGGTCCATGAGCCTTAGGGTGGGGTGTGATGTAGATGATTCATTTCTGACTAAGCATCCCACAGTTACCTACTCCTCGCTCTTTGGCCAGGTAGGACTTTCCGTGTTAATTTCTATCCGCTGCACAAAGAAACTGCTCTGATGAGCACTGAGAGCCGCGCTAATCCGGGCTTAGGACCCACGACAAGTCCCCGCAAACCTCATTATCTGGGTTTTCCCCAGTCATGGCTCTCTATAGTAGTCTGTGTCTGCTACAAAGAAAGCTTTTTTCTGAGGGGTGAGAACCACAGGATCATTGCATTCATGACCTCGCAGCAGCTAAGGCTGCCTGCAGAACAGCTGCCCAAGATCAGGCCAGCCAGCACCTTTTAATAGAAGGAGATGGGTTACATCTGTGAGTATAAGGCTAAGCATTTAGAAACCACCTAGGAATGTGGTTGGTTTAGGAAAACAGTAGTAGTAAGTTCTCCTCTAGGTCTGTGACCCCTCCAGCCATAGATAGTTGTCTAGGCTTACAGTACCTGCTATAAATTCCCTCACATCTAATGGGCCTCAAGTTCAATTAGACATCTCCTGGCTTCCCTAAGGATGATAGTTCCACTGCTATGTGATTAGGGATATCTTGACAAGCTGGTCATTGTTGGAGTTTACTAGTTTTACAGAGGGATAGAATTATCAATTGCTTTCCCCTCTTGGCAGCTTGCACATACCATGGGAGCTAGCCTTCATGGAGGAGGCTTCTAGATGAATTACAGTTTGAGTCCTCCAAGTTCTGTGTCCAGAGTATGCAGTATCTTCAGCAACAAGGCCTCATCTCCAACCCCTGGGAAGCAACAAGGATAACAATGGCCTAATGTTGTTGTGGGAATTTCTTGGACACCTTCCCCAACATTGACCAACAATTCAAGAGCTACCTATGCCTAGGACTAGGAGTTTTGATAGGTATATATTTTTGCATAAGCTTGTAAAATGTTTCCCTATGGACTTTTCAAACATCCTTAATGTTGTTTATCACACCTTCCTCTCACTGGGACAACACTCCCTCTTCCACAATGAGAGCCCCTCCCATTTTCCTTTCTATCTTCACAATACCTGTATCACCTCCTCTGTCTGCAGTATTTCAAATCAGGGCCCCGTTATCAGGTTTGACTGTATTGTCTTCAGAAAACAGTGGTTGGGTTGTGGCAAAGGATTGCTGTCATACTTTATACAGAAAACTTCAGCACTGACTCTAGTTGTTTTTTTTTCAACCAACAACAAACTAAGTCAGATTTCTGTAATCTGAACTGAACCAAAAATGAAGAAAGTAGATAAAACACTAACTTGCCTCTTTTCTACAATGCTACATTCTGTGTCTTGGCATTGTGTTCTATAAGATGTTACATGGTATTCAAGACATTATCCCACCTGAGACTACAGCTCTGAAGGCTGGGTTTCTCATACTGTGATTACTCATAGCAAGGAGCAATTTATTCTGGTATTGCAAGGAATCTTATCCTTAAGCTAACACAAACTCCAAACTTTTCTATACTTACCAAACAGCATGAAACTAAAAGAAATGATAAGTATTTGTAAAGTTTTCTTCATTTCCTTGGTATGCTCCTCTCTCACTTCTTCTCTTCCTTTCTTTATTCTTTTGAGAAGATAATCCTATCAGACCATGGGTAGAATCTAGGATTCTGTTCTCTTCTCTTATTTAGGAGAGTTTGAGTTTCTAGCTCAACTTTAGGAGAGTAAAGTTAAGATTAAAATTGTGTTCATGTCACATTGTTTCTGTTAGCAACCTTCTCGACACTAATATTTTTAGAACTCCAGCACTGTTGCTTTCCATTGTCACACTGAAGAGTAAGGATTAGTAGGCCTAGGACGACAATAGCACATGGAGCAATGACGTTGCCAGATCACATAGGAACTGTTAGACCTACCAAGGAGACTGTGCCACCCGAATTCCAGACCATTTTCCAAAGACTCTTGGGCCTGAAAGAGGAAGGAGCAGGCTCGCTTGAGCTCAATAAACTTGAGTTTTGCCTACTTCCCATTGTTCTGCCAGCACTAAAACATGGTGACCAGGAAGGGTAGCCCCAGACCTCACGCAGCACAGATGCTTCCCCCCCCCCATTCAAAAATACCTAGTGCACGTTTCTCATTGCAAAGTCATTTACAGAAAAAGAAGCTTCCACGTGGAGAAACAAGAAGCTGCCCCCCCCCATGAGCATGGTTCTCTGTGGGTGTCTGCATACGTGGGAAGTGGAAGAGGCCCCTCCCTAGGGTACAGTCCACTTTGCCGTCCTCTCAAATAGGGCTCTGTTTGCCTGGGGGCCAAACCAGAGGGACTCCACTGAGTATGCCTTCTCCTGGTTGCCCGAGGCCTCACTGTCAGTTAAGATCATGGTTAGCTTGAAGGCAGTCTTAAATGGAAATACAGAAGAGTGCATACATAATCATTTCTCGATCTGTGACTAAGACATAGGTACCTGGATGAGAACCATGCCTGACATGGCTTATTGTGACCTTGAAAATCTTAAGGAAAAAAAAAATATATATATAATGTATGCATGTATATGTATATATGTGAAGACATAAAGTCACATTGTTTAGTAATTATTAGAATTTGCATGAGAGCTTTAATTCCAAATATTAATGACTTCTTGCTACAACAGAAAGATTACTGCAGGGATATGCACTGCGGTTGTAGATCTGACAGAGACGTTCTCTCCCATTTTTCCTGAGAACAAGGATTATTTATGATCCCACCACTCCTCTGCACGGTCATCCGCTTACACATGCCCTCCTTTTCTTATAGGGGTCAAGACTGGGACTGAAGTCCTAGAATCTCTCATCCAAAGTCAAGACAAATGAGTTAGTTCCTGAAAGCTAACCCTTTTCTAATTGGTGACTGCTATTTCCCACTGTTTTGTCTCTCCCTTGCAGTAGATTGTGAGCCTAAAGTGGTGGCATGGAGCAACAATAAAACCATAAACACAACACGAGACCCTTACGAGGAGCTGTATTCACAGTCAGTAGGCGGTCTCAGTATGATGATGAAGCACCATGAAAAACCTGCTGCTAAGGCCTAGTTAATTAAAATCCTTATGGGGAAATTTCAAAGCTTTCCCTTTTTAGGATAATTCCTTACATTTCAACGGCAATTTGCAGCTCACACAGCGCTTTCGGGTGAGGTTAAAAATGTCACACTAAACCCTGACGACACAAAAGCTATGCAAATGATGAAAGGGATGAATGACATGTAAATACCAATTTTCATCTGTTATTTCATTCCGAAACACATACTAAAATAGTCTGATCTAATTGTGATTGCAGGCAAGAGATAATCTCTTTTATCTGGGTTATTAGAGTTAAACAACCCATGCCTACACCAGTTCATCTGGCAAAGACACTCCGAAAATGGCTTTTGTTCTTACGACCACCATTTGCCTTAAGTTGAATCGTTAATGGTCATTTTGGTTTGTCTAGAAACCTTATTAGAGCATGAAGGCTCGTGGTGACGAGCGCCAAGCACCAGAAAGCTTGTTTTATTAAAGATCATTGTATTGGTAACAATTTTAGATTTAGAAATTATGTTGAGGGAGCCACAGAGAGTTGCTCTGTGTGCTGTGTGCAACTGGCTTGTCGGGATTAGCGCCTTAGTCTGCAGTATTGTTTCAAGTAAGGAGCCAAATGAAGCCATTGCTGTTCGCTGTTCCACACATCAGTCAGATGGCCAATGTCTCTCTGTCTCAGGATCTCACTCAAGAAGCCGGGCTACATTTAGCTGTCATGTTACATCAGCGTCCTTTTGACTGTGACAGTTGCTCAGAATATAGGTGGGTTTTGACATACTTCACAGTCGTGAGAAAGAGTGGTCGTCTGTTGCCTAGACTGTCCTTCAAGTGAAATGTGTTTGGTGCTTTCCTCGTTACTAGTCTGGCAATATGATGCGGGGGAGGACAGTTCTAGAAATAGATCACCATTTTTATCATCGTAGCAAGAGCAAAACACTCTGTGATTTCTCTCTGGTGATACCAACCTTGGTCCCCTGGGTCAAGCTGTGGCCCCAAAGTTCACACTGCTCTTTAGAAAGGGGTCTCCATGCTCAGCCAGTATATATGGAGTGGATAGTTATACTCAAATCCTTCAGGATACATTATCTACATAAATCATTTAGTTTGGTGGCTTCTTTAAATTCCAAACAGCTAAGGGTCTTCCACAAGTAAAGTGTATCACAAAAAGAAATGAGAATGGGAAATTTAGAGGAGGAAGCCAAGAATTCAGGAAACGGAGGGTGTATTTCCAGCTAAGGGAAGTGGCAAGGCCCCTTTCCAGTTCCAGAGAAGCCTCCTCACACCCGTTCATCTGCACAGCCCTGCCCACCATGTCATCTATAAAAGTTAAGCCCATAAACATTTGACATTGATTTTTTTTCCCTGTGTATACTTCTGTGTGAGGGTGTCAGATGTTTGAGTTACAAACAGTTGTTAGTTGTCATGTGGGTGCTTGGAATGGAAACCCAGTCCACAAGCCTTTTCCTTTACTCCTGGGGTCCTCTCACGTGTGTAGCATCGTTCTTATGCTGATGCCTGCTTTAAACTCCGGTCTTTGCTACAAATGGACACAAGTGACTATGGCATGAAGGAGGTATAGCTCTTACTTAAGAAGTAGAGTCGGGTAGAGAAGAGTTAATTTACTAAATAGCTCCATAATTACCAGTTCCTATCTTCAACCATCGACTAAAGTGCTCTCCCAATGCTCCCTCAGAATGCACTCTGTGGCTGGAAATAGTGGTTCACACCTATCTTCCCAACCCTTGGGAGACACAGATAGTCAGACTGGGAATTTGAGGCTATTCTGGGATTCATAGCAGAACTCAGTCTCATAAAATCAATCAAGCCAACAGCTAAACAAGAAGACCTACTGTGACCATGTTGGTCTCTTTTCCTTTCCCGTTCTCCTTAACCTTGCTGTTGTCCTGGCTTTCAAAACCACCCTCTTGTCTTGGACAGTAATTGATGCATAGCAAACTATGCCAACACCCAGTAGTTTAGAAAAAATTGTTTATTCCTGTTCCTCTGCCCGTGGGGAGTTTATCTAGGTAAGGCTGAGACAGGTCTCTCTGCTTCCTTTTGGAGATCTGACAGGCAACAGAGTTTCAGGGTCCCGTGTGTCTGATCCTCAGTCCATCATTCTAGCTGTAGTACGTATGGTTTGACTGGTACATTAGTAAAAAGGGAGGAGAACAAAATGGCATGTCAGGTCCTTGAAGAACAAGGCTAAAAACTGGCAAACTTTTTTTGTCTGTCTATATGCCATTAATCAAGGCAAATCACATAGATAAGGAACTATGGCCTCGGTGAGTAGGTAGGCCATGAGAATTCAGGGTCAGTGATACAGAAAAACAGATTTCCCTTCATGAGACCATTTTCTTCTTTGTATTAAGCCACCCTGTCTTGATCTTTCCACCTTCCGTCGTTTCTTAAATTCTCCTCCCTCCACCTTTTGTATCATTGTATATAGAGTTTCTGTAGGACTCGGATTCTCAGCCGTAGTTGTATTTCTTGCTTTTCTCTTCTTAAGAAAGCTTATCCAAGCTCAGATTCACTGGTCTCCAGTGACCATTTCCAGCTTGCCGCTCGATACGTTTATGCTACCAGTTGAAATCACCTAAACACATAGTTTTTGTTCCATGTTCTCCTTAAATCAATATTTCTTCATAAGACAAAGGTATGTATCTGACTTAAGTAAGTTGTCTGGTGACTACGTAAACCGAAATCTAAGCCACATGCAAATTAAACTTCATTTAAACTTACCCTAAGTTTCTAAGACCGTGGTATCTCTAAAATAGGCTGCTTTTAAAAGGAAAACAGTAACGCTAAGAGTACCAAGAGCTACCATTTCCATCTAGAGGGCACACGGGTCCACAAGCATCAGGTTTGCACAGCTGAAAGTGATGATGTGGGTAGCTCTGAGCGCTTACCCGACCCCATATGCCAGGTCTGATCTACGTCGGTAGATTGAAGGGACATTTTAACTTGGTATCAGAGAGAAAAGACCTTTCATGAAGAGCAGAAATGGAGTGGGCTGCTTATTATTTTTTTTTATTTAGATGTCTCTTCAGTTCTGACATATTTCATTCTTTATTATTGGAATTACCTATCCAAAGCCTTTTCACTTAAGGTTTGTCACAAGCCATCATCCCTTCACACACTCTTTCTAGACCGAGCAAGTGACACCAACCCCTCTCAGCTCATTTCCAGCCCCCACCAACTAGTATCTTTGGAAGTAGAGATGGAGTTCACTAACAAAACTTTTAGCATGAAAGAGAACTCTGAGCTTGTAACAGGTGGAATACGACACTGGCCTACTAATCAATCACAGATGCTCAGACTCTATTCTGCAGGCGTTACGGTCAGGATTCAGAACCACCCTGATCATCTCAGGAATCCAATATTTGACAGTGACTTCCCGTGACCAAGCTCCTGGTTTGAATGAAGGCCCGAAGGAAGTCATAGAATTATGCTTGACATCCAGGCTTCTAGTTTATCAAAGACACTGCTTATAAAAATAAGTCTTTCAGTTCACCTCATTTGCAAGCACCTATATGATCATTTCATCATGTCTGAAAACTATGTAAATGAAAACCAGGAGTGATTTGGACCTGTGATGTGGGCTTATACACAGCCCTCGAGAAGTATCACCCTTGTTTGGATTCATCTGCCCGTTGTCATAGCTACTGTTGTGCTCGAAGTGATTTCCCTTCTGCATCACAACCTGTAGTCCTTAAATGAAAATAAGTTGTTCTTCCTGCTTTATTTTTTTGCTACCCATGAATCAAAACTGAAACCATAGCCACAATAGCATGGCCTTTTTTATACTCTCTCCAGGGTTCTAGCATACAAAAAGACATAAGAGATATTAAGTTTGAATAAGCTTCTGGGATTGAGGTTTCTCTCCATTTGTTCGTCAATGATTCATTGAGAGCCTAGGTGCTGAAGATACTGCCAGGCTTGGAACACAGCCCCTACCCGTGGTTATCAGAGTGTGGGGGGCAGGGATGTGTTTCTGCAAGGTATGGACAATGACACCAGGGAAGCAGAGCAGAGAGCCATGGGATGCAGAAGGATGTTCATGAAATCTAAGATGCTGTTGTGACCAAATCAAGGGGGTGCACCCATCTCGCCACGTTGAAGCATTGTTTTTGGACGTTCAGCAAATTATTTTCATTCGTTCTGTGTATTAGAACCTCAACGTGACACTGCATGCAGGGGTCGTGGAGCTGCAGGGCAAGGACGACAGAGTCACGACACCATGTGCCATCTGTCAGCTCTCTAGACTCACACATGCTCTCCTTTCTGTTCTGGTCACAGGAACTCCTTCACAGACATCCTTCGCGCCATTCTGCTGTCTTTGGAAGTCCTTATTGAAGATCCTGAACTTCAGATCAATGGTTTCATTCTAATTATAGACTGGAGTAATTTTTCCTTCAAACAAGCCTCCAAATTGACACCTTCTATCCTTAAACTGGCCATTGAAGGGTTGCAGGTACGTTCAACAAGATGCAATGCTCCATGTGTTTGACTGTACGTTGCCTAATTACCGCAACCCAAGTATTATCTGTCCTTTGGAGTGAATAAAATTTATCCGTGAGTGTTCCGTATTTTCACCTCAGCCTGAGCTTAAATGTTTGTTGTTTTTTTTCCTAATTAGCCTTCATTTTCATTAATCGCATTAAATTGCTGTTGCTCCATGCCCAAATTGCCTGCCAGAACAATAATGACTAGAGTCTGAAAATGTTTGCCCAAATCCATGGAGGTCACAAAATGATAGCTAAGAAGCATCCGCTTTGTGATCTTATCCTGCAGAGATGGCGTGGGGGCTTCCCTGGGTCTCCAGAAGCATTTTGAGCCCCGTGGACCTTGACTTCCCAGAGGGCTCGGTACTGCAGTGTTGGTATTAAAGTAGATTGCGTCCCTGTAAACAAAGGAAGTCGGTGAAGCTCAGCAGGCAGTTTACATGACATGTTGTCAGAGTGTGTCCTTTGAGGAAGAGATTTTGTTTAGAGCAATTTTCGGGGACCTTTGGCATCCCCTTATCTCCCGGAACAGTGAGCCTTTTAAGGGTCAGTGTTTCTAGGAAAAATGGCTAACTCGGAAATGGTGCTTAGCCTCCTTAGGTAGCACGTGATCAAATACAGAATTAAACGCATAATTTAGAGGCCGTCAAACATCAGCATAGATAAAACTCACATCCCGTCTTAATTTGATAGAAAGATTTACTCAAAGCAGCGACTAGTTCCCTAATGTGTAGCTGTGTAGCAACATACAGACGTAATGTGTAGCTGCACAGCAACATACAGAACTAATGTGTAGCTACACAGCAACATACAGACCTAATGTGTAGCTGCACAGCAACATACAGACGTAATGTGTAGCTGCACAGCAACATACAGGCGTAATGTGTAGCTGCACAGCAACATACAGACCTAATGTGTAGCTGCACAGCAACATACAGACGTAATGTGTAGCTGCACAGCAACATATAGACCTAATGCGTAGCTACACAGCAACATACAGACGTAATATGTAGCTGCACAGCAACATACAGACCATAGAGACTTTCCTCTTGATCGTCAGAATTCAGGAGTTCCACCACCCACGATATCTGGGCACCACAAGGAACCGATGACTCCATTTCTTCAGCTGTGACATGTTCTTATTTAGCCTCCAAATACAGCCCTCACAGACCTCTGAGGAACATATGCCAATTGAATGGATTTTATGTCATTAAAACAGTTTCCTGTTCCCCAGAGGAGTAGAGCTGACATTTCCGAGGAGGTGCGTCCCACGCACAGGGTCCCAAGAATGCTGAACTGTCCTTGTGTATTGTGGGCACAGTTTAGGTAACTTTGCATGGTAACAGACTGCATACAGTGTCCCTGCTCTGCTTAAAGTGACAGACTGGCCTTCTTCACCATCAGTTGCGTTGCCTCTAGCAGCTTCCCCACCTCCTTCTCTCAGCCCTGAGTAGATCTTCTCTCTCTAACCTTTCGTTAAAGGAGAATTTAAGCATTAGTGTAAGCTGCAAGATTTAGCTCACGCACATAATTAGACTGGCCATTATCTCTAGGAATTTCTGTACAAGTTTCTATTTTTCTTTTAAAGAGATGGTTTTAAGTATGTGAGTTGCTGCGATTTAACTTTTATTCCTTTTTTATGATGTTCTTCCCTGGGGAGAAAATGCCCTTTAGTCAACCCCATGTTCCAGTTTCTCTATCTGAAAAACGTGTGGATTGCAGCGCAGGCCTGTTAGCCTTACTGGGCTGGTGCTCATCTTCCTGACCTGAGTCAGTGCATGTGAGTGAAGCCATCCAAGAAGCTGAGCTATTGTCCCAGGAAATACCCCAGGAAGCTTGGTGGCTCGGGATGTATCCCATGTAGACCTTCACTTTACACGCATCGGGGTCCAAGATGAATTCCACAGCATTCCTCAGCTCCAATTAAGGGGTAACCTCTCCTGGGATGAGGAGAGATTTGTGAGATTGGAGTCAGAGGGGAAAAGGTGTGTGTTCACCTGATCTCCAGAGCCTCTTTTTATGGGCCAGTGTTGGGAGAGAGCTGCTTGTTCATCCCGGCCCCCCGAACCGAAATAATCACATAAAATCTGTATTAATTAAAACACTGCTTAGTCCATTAGTTCTAGCTTCTTATTGGCTAACTCTTGCATCTTAATTTAAGCTGTTTATTTTAATATGCATATCACCACAAAGTCATGGCCTACCAACAAAGTTTCAGCATGTCTATCTCTGGCTGCAGCTCCATGGAGTCTCTCTCTCTGCCTTCCTTCTCCCAGCATTCAGTCCAGTTTTCCCCACCTACCTAAGCTCTGCCCTATCAATAGGCCAAGGCAGTTTCTTTATTCATTAACCAATAAAAGCAACACCTAGACAAAAGGACCTCCCACATCAAGGGCAAGAAAAGCCACTCTGATTATGAGAAAGCCTCAGACCATTCTGAATTCAAACAGTCTAAATCGGGTCACAGCTCTGTCTACTTGTGCACAGGGGCCCTGAGAAAGTGATAGACCCTGCATGAAGAAGGAAGAGCATGGTCCCAAGGAAGCTGGGTTAAGGTACAGCTCCTCCATCTAGGACAGGATGCCAGTAGAAGTCTACAGCATACTCTTCTTTTTGGAAAAACCTTCAAGGAAACACATTTTTGAGATTACTAACCTGTTCCAGTTTATTTAACAATCTGAAGATTGCTTCTCAAAGAATTTTAGTTAAAACATAATCTTTGAGAACTCATGTCTTTTTTCCCTGATCTTTCTCTACTAAAATATTGTATATTTTTGAACACAGTTTCTCGCCCCTCTAATCCTCTCAGATCCTCTCCATCCTCACCCACCTATGCCCTTTCTTTCTCTCTCTGTTTTCCCTGATTTTTAAATCCTGACAATATTGTCTAAGATTCTTAAACAATCATTGCATCTGTTAATTAGAAATGCTACATTTTACTCAAATTCAGAGCTATTTGCACATGATCATTTTCCCACAGCGTAGTAAGACTCCTAGTGATCCTGGGAATTCTGTCAGAGGAGCCATACATCAAAGTCCTGCTCTTGAGATCTGTAATGTTTTCAAAATTAAGTTTTGAAGTTTTTTCTTGTCAGTCATTGCAGCACAAGTCTTACAGTCAATGCCAGGTCTTTCTCAATGTGCAGCCAACTCATATACTCAGAAAGTTCACTGTGCTTCACTGATGGAAATCTATAGACACTTGTCAAGGGGCAGGGGGTATTACAAAATGTCTTGTCTCGGATTCAAATATTTGTGTGGATTTAGAGAAGCCTGTTCTTTACTCAGTTGAAGAAGTTCTAGAAATGTTTTTTGTTTGTTTGTTTTGTTTTGTTTTTTTGACACAGTGTTTCACTTGTAGCTTTGGAACCTGTCCTGGAATTTGCTCTGTAGACCAGGCTGGCCTCGAACTCAGAGATCTGGCTGCCTCTGTCTCCTGAGTGATGGGATTAAAGATTAAAGGCCTGCACCGCCATTGCCCAGCGAAATGTTTGCGTTTTTGCTTTTTGCTCTGGTCTGGTTTCTCTTTTATTTTTTTCTCTCATTTCTATGTCCATATCATTATTTTGCAGTTAACCTAGAAAGTTTATCAAGTCGTTAACTCCTTGCTCAAAATGTATGATGTGGTTCATTTTTGTATTAAAGATGTTTTTGTAGCTCTCGGTCAACTTTCAATCAACTTCTTTCAGACAGATTTGAATCAGAGTAATAGAAAAGATAGTCCATTTCTTCTACAGTTGTCTCCCCTTTAACGTGTGTAACGTGTGTGTGTGTGTGTGTGTGTGTGTGTGTGTGTGTGTACTAGTACACACATGTGTGTATGTGTGGGGAGGTTAGAGGGCAACTTCAGATATTGTTCCTTTTCTTCAAGGCACAGTCTATCATTAGGACCCACTGGACAGATCTAGAACTCCGTGAAAAGTAAACCTAAGGGATCTACCTGTTCTCCATCGCACAATGTAGTATCATAGCAATATCTGTCTCACAAGTGTGTAGCAGAAATTAACTGAAAAGTAATTGTATATAACCAGTGCTTCATGGATGTCCAAGTGGTATTCAACTGATGAAGAGACAGCCCTTATCTGTGAATTCATTGGCTTTAATGCACTTGTATAATTGCAATCTGCATTAGTACCTTATCCATAAGCCTGGATTTCTGAACACTGGACCTGGTCAGCCTCATCCTTATTCATAAACAAGGAAGTTCCTTATCCAATCTGTATTACCATAACTCAGACCCAGATGACATTACCTGCCTGCTCAGAGGTGCCTTTGCCTCTATTCTTGTAGTGTGATCTTTTCAATTATCACCCAGCAGCGGGAGTGAGTCCAGTCACAATGCCTTGGCATCAGTAACAGACTCGACTGAAATCTGCCTTCTCCCTGTACGACTCTTGCAACAGCAGTGTCTGCAACATCTTTGACTGTGTGTACTAAAGCGTATTCAGAACAAATTGAAAAAGAAATGTTTGCATTTTGGACGAAGAAGCTTATGAATCTGTGTCTCCTAAAGTTTGCATGTATGCTCAAAGAATATTCGCACTGAGCAAACAGGGCTTCACCTTCTCCCAGCGCGCAATGCCGTAACTCTGAATTTGTAGCAGCACAATCTGTTATTATGGAAATGCCAGAGGAATAAAAGATCTCTTTGAAAGCTCTATCTTGTTAAGTGTCAATTAAACTCAGGAAGGTAATCAGAGCTAATGACACCCTGGTGATACTGGGGCAGATAGTGCAGCCCATTTGAGAAGGCTCCAGTTAAATAGGTCTATCTCCGGCATACTTCCGATAAATTGTCTTTCGGGCTCCTGTGTTTTATAAACATAGCCAGTCTTCTAATTCAATTCAATCCATGAAGAAACAATTTCTCAACTTTTATATCTAGTTAGTCACAAAGGTAAAGAGACACAGCCTCTGATGTGGGAAGGCCATGCTTCAAAGCAAAGGCAGACCTATAAACAGATTATTAAAAACGACATTCAGAAAGGAAGAAAAACGCTGAGCAACTGGAATCCCAGATGAAGAAAACAATACAGCTCCGAGGAGTCAGAGACGGTTTCCTGGGCAACGCCACTGTCTCAGCTCCTTCTTAGTAGACAAGTGTGGAATAGGCGAGTGAAGACAGAAGGGAAGGAGCTTCAAGGCCTTGGGGAGACTATAGTCAAAGACACAGAGGCCAGGTGTAGCTCAGCAGAGGAGAACATTGGACTTCATTTCAAACCCTGCGGCTCACGAGCACCAGGAAGGACTTCAGGGCACTCGTGGCAATCTGAAAAATTTGATGACCTTAAAACGCATTACCGAAGCGAGATGGCAGACTTCTCTTTCCCACTGTGATCACTTAGAGCTTGTGAGGAAGAAGGGCGTACTAGTTGCTTTCTCCCTCAATATGATCGAACTGTCTGACAGAAACAAAGATTTATGTCAGCCCACTCCTTCCGAATGAGTCCTCCATTGTGGCACGGATGGTGTGACTAGGGAGCTGCCCCATCTGCAGATTTGGAAGCAGCCAGTGACTGCTTATAACATCTTGTCAGATCAGAAAGCAGAGGGTGGGGGGGAGCTGTCCCATGCTGTGCTGTAACTTTTGAAGGCCCACACCAAACAGTGTTTTCTAGGCACCGATCCCATATTCCCAAGGTCTTACAACCTCCCAGAACAATGACAGCAGCTGGGGACCAAGCACTCGTGAGCAGGGTTAGGGGTGGGGTGTGTGCATTTCACATTAAAACCGTAATAGAAGTTGCAATACTAAGTAAGTCAATTAAAAGCCAATTTCAATGATGTAAACAAGGAAGGATAATGCTCGAACCTAGGAGAAATGGGAGTGATTCGGTAACCAAATAAGGAACAAGGTAAGGTGATTTGATTCATTGATAGTGTGGAAGGGCAAGGTTCAGATGTGAAGTCAAGGGGCAGGGTGAAGTCACTGAATGCGATGGTACTGAGAGAGGTGGGCAGGTCTGACAAGAAAGGGTCACAGGGTTCTGTGCTCCAAGCATGGCTTGACTGTCTTCTCCAAAGGTTCATGTGTTGAAAGTTTGACCCTGGGTGTGGTGATGTAAAGGTCACGTAAAAGTCCATCCTTGAAGAGGTGAGAGCAAATCAGTCATTGGGATACTGTCCTTGTGTAGTTCTTGTGGGGCCTCACTGGGTTCCCACGGAGGGCTTTGCTATAAAGACACAGGACTGGCATTCTTTACCCCTCTGACTTCCTGTCTCTATAGATGGTCATTCTTATCCCCATGCCTGCCTTGATGCTTATGAATGATGCAGTCAATGAGTCCCCTAGCTTGCTGGAACCATCTGATCATGGGCTTTCTGCCTCCAAAATTAAATCCAATAAGCCTCTCTCTTTTTTTTATAAGGTATCATTACTATAATAAATGGTAACAGGAAATGAACTAAAGCCATTAGACATGTAAACTTGAAATCCTGTGAGACAGTCTTAATAATTTACATTAAGTGAGAGATGAAAGAAGGAATTTGGGCTAAGTATATAGATTTGGCTATCTTTTATTTTAAAAGAATTTTTAAAATGTTATCTATTTTCTATGTATGGCTCCTTTGTCTGCATCTCTATCTGTGCACCATGCACACGCCTTTTGCCTGCGGAGGCCGGAAGAAAGCCTCAGATCGCCTGGAATTGAGCTGCATCAGATGGTTGGGAGCTGCCGTGTGAATGTTAGGAATCAAAACTGAGTCCTCAGGAAGAGCAGCCAATCATCTTAACCTCTGAGCTGCCTCATATTTTTAATTAATATTCACTTTATTGTAGTGAACACAGAAACAAAAACATCACCCAGCTAAATTAAGGAATCCACTCAAACAAGTGCTTGCCCTGTCCAAACTCAATACACCTCAGTGAGCCACTGTCCAATTAGCATGGCCATTCTGCATATGTGGAGCTGCATATTGTGTTTTGTGCTTTTGCTATCAATTATATTTTATGCACTTATCCACCCCAAGAAAAGAAAAATCGTGGTAGCATTAAGACTAGAAGAACAGTAAGCTTTATACTTCATGAGTCACTGCCTGCCCTGCCGTTCTTTATTCCCTGTGGTCTCCTTTCCAAATGTGATACTCTAACTACACATACATTTGTCGACATATATGAATGCATATGTTATAGAATAGGATACCCATATTAGGAGGAACATACACATTTTTCTTTCTTTCTGAGGTTGTGTGAATCACTTACTGTATATTCTAAGTTCATCCGTTTTCCTGAGAATCTTGTGATTTTTAAAGATCTCACAGTACCTGAAATTCCAGGAAAGAGGAAACTCAAACAAAACTAAGGAATGGAAAGCAACAGTTGAGAGAATAACCCAAGTGAAGAAAGAGCAGCTTCAACCCCAAAAGGGGCACTCACGGGGGAGGACAGGGAAACTGGGCCAGGAAGCTGTAAGGATCAATACAGGAACTGGGAGTGGAGTTTCCAGGGGCTTAGTGTGGAGCTGTATTTGGGTGCCAGCTAGAAGGGGTTAAGGAAGGAAGATGAATTTGTCAGTAAACATATCTCACCAGACTACATACTCGTGGACATGGGAGAAACCAAAGCAGAGGAAGCAGAAAGATGGTAGCAGATGAAACATTCAGGCAAGATGGCCACTAGAAAGCATTCGGGTCCTTCGCACAGCAGCGAAAGTTCAGTCTGGACAGAGGGCTGGACTCTGTGAATTGTTAAGTTGCAGAATAATATTTTTCAAAGCATCAAAAAAAGATTTATGCCTCTTGCAATTATAAAATGAATTGTGGAGTTGCTGTCCAAGAATTCTGTTCTGAATGTATCATTGTAATACACTCACAGGAAGATGCCTCTTTCTGTTTGTGTCCTGGGGGACCAAGCCTCAAGTCCAAGCGGACTTGGAATTCCTAAAGGGACTTTCCCTGCATAACCCACATTACCTTGAGATTAAACCCCGGGTATAAAAAAAATAACCTTTGCAAGCATTCGCTAGAGTTCTCTGTTTCTAAGGGCATGAAAAGCAATTCGCACCAAAGCCAAGCAGAGTAGGGCGTGGGGGGCGGGGGAATCTACATAGTGGAACAATTCTGAGCTATGCTGTCTTCCAGGCTCAGTCAGACCTAGCTAGAAGGGGAAGGATGCCTCGAGAATCACTCTGTCTTCCCCTGCCCGTCTGTCAGTCATGCTATCTCTGGACCAGCTTCTTTTCAGAAGCATTTCTCCATGAAAAGTCTTGACTGTCTGACAGTGCCCTGTTTAAATAAGAGACCCTTAGTGTCTCCATCATTTGCAATAGTGAGGGGATGAAGGGTATGTTGCCCGAGGTGCTGCATCTGAAGCACTTCAAGACAAAAACATGAAAAAGATGATGGGATGATAAATTCAGCATCTATTCTGAATGAGATTTTAGTTTCCACGGAGGCCAACTTAAGAGATCACAATTTCCCATGTGTTTTACCATGGGAGAAAGTGTGGGCATCCATATGTGGGTTCATTTGATGAGAATGGAGGCATTTGTTTCTAAGAAACCACTAAACATTGCTAACCCCCTTTTAGTTAGCACAAAAGAAAAACATCAAAATGAAAGTTCTTTTTTATATTAGAAGGATCTGGTTTTATATATGGAAATATTAACACATAAGTTAAATTCACAAAATATACATCTCAGGTAAATTTTTAGACACTGAAAATATCTAAATAATTAATGGAAGAGCAAGAAAAATCTGATCTTGTATTAGACTTCGAGGCACAATATGTTAAAAATTGACACCCAAGGTAGCCACTTTCCTGTCTTCAAAACCAGCTTGGTTTTTGTGGAGCATATTTAATTCTCTACCCCAAAATGCAAATGAGACTCCTGTCCAGTTGCTCCTATCTCAGCCAGTTAAGCTCGACCATCCTGGGGTTCTGTCTTGAGAGGGTTGTTTCCATAAATGATCTAACACTCTTTTGTCTCCATGTAGAATTTGATGATTATTTCTTGGAACTTTGGAGACAGAGAAACGCAGCTGTGACACATTGCTGTGGGAGGTCCTTCTGTCTATGTGTTGCTTTTATTGGTTAATGAATAAAGAACTGCTTTGAACCAATGGCAGGGAAGAAAAGAACTAGGCAGGGAAAGCTAGGCATTGTATGCTGGAAGAAGGAAGGGTGGAGTCACAGAGAAGCCATAGAGCCACAGGAGACAGATGCTGGGAACTTTACCCTGTAAGCCACAGCCACGTAGTGCTATACAGATGAATAGAAATGGGTTAAATTTATACAAGAGTTAGCCAATAAGAAGCTAGAGCTAATGGGCCAAGCAGTGATTTAATTAATAAGGTTTCTGTGTGATTATTTCAGGTCTAAGGTAGTCAGGCATCCAGGGATCAACAAGCAGCCTACCCCAACAACACATTTCTTAAGAAATTTCAGAATGATTGCCTCCCATAAATATTGAATCTGCAGCATCCCATAGAATATCGAATCTGTGGCATCACATGAGTGCTACAGAATCACTGCAATCAGCTACATGCTGGCACTAAGAGATTCTCTGATGGAGCCGATTTACTCCCGCTTTACAAATAATTCTCGCTGATGAATTCATGGCTTCACTTATCCTATCCACAGTGTGGACAATATTAAGAAATAATAGCTGTTGGGGGTTACTCAGTGGAAGAGTACGCGCTGAGAATGTGCAAGGACATGGGTTCAACCCCTGCCTTCCTAACCCAGCTGGCAGCCAGAGAAGAAGCACAAATTGTGTAAATGTTTCCTTCTGAACCTAGAAACCACAGAATTCAGGCTGCTTTATGTAGATGCTACTATTCAACTGTGCCCTGGGAGAATCGGCGTATCTTAGCATTAGATCCAGGGTGCACAGCTGTGAGCCTAAGCATTCTGGAAGAGTTTCCGTCACACTCAACCAGCACTACCAAAGACGTGGACACATGCAGACTTATCGGAGTGATTTTTGTCTGCAATAGTTACAATGTGATATAAAATATTTGTCGCTCACCTTCCTACCTTGGGTATCTAAAAATTATAAGAACTGTTAATTATTCTGTGTTTTAAGAGACTGAGACTAGCTGATGCTTTAAACAGCTCCCACGCTACCAGGAAAGCTCTTTGCAGGTTCTTGAGAATCGGAGACCAGTTGGAAGTTCTAAGATATGCAGTATACACAATAATAATAATAATTCAAAATTGGAATAATATTATGCAATACCATGTAAATTCAAATTCCTTTCAAAACCATTCATTACACATTCTGTGTGTACGCACAAAGTCCTGGGGTCATTTTCAACAGAGAGAAGGAAGAGAAAAAAGAAGAAATAGGGGAGATCATCAGCAGGGTCCAATACTCTACATTCTAAGTCAAAACATTCCTAGACAATAATCATAAGTCCTTGATATTTCATGATACATCCTACACACAGCATCTTGATTTTGGTGCTTTGAGCACTGTGATTACCAGTGAGATGGCTCAAATTTCCATATGCTTATTAAGTTTTTTCTCTTCTCTGCATATTGGTTGATAAGAGGCATCAGCCATTTTGGGTGGTGGTTAAAATCTTGTTTTACTACAAGCTTGTAAAAAAAATCTTTTTACTTAAGGGAATGAACCTTTTACCTCATATCACAAAAGTGTTTGTACAATTTACACTCAAATTTAATTGTGTTGCTCTTACTTCAAATGGTTGCAAAGGCTTTTTATAAGAAGTCTGTTAATTGCCTTTGCTAAGACTTACAGATTCATCAGCATCTCAAACGTTAAATAAAATCCACTAGTATTTTCTAGGCGTGGATTTCTTTCGACTCCATCATTTTATTGTATCTGGGATTTGTAGTTAGAAGATGTTAGGAAGGGATTTACCTTAATTGTGTTTTAGTGTGCTCCGATGCCCGTTATTGGATAATGTATCCTGGGGTGCACTTTAGAAGGCAGATAAATCAATGTCAAAAGACTATTAAGACAGCAAGGGCAGTGCTGAAGCCCTGTCTGCTTCCTCTGAGAAATCTGATCTAATATTTGATAAGAACAAGTGATGTAAATTAGCAAAAAGCTCCTTTTATGTCAGAAGCTATTTACCCTGGGCAGGAGTAGAAGGGGTGGCTTCTCAGCAGGTCAAACCACCAGGGCATAATGAAAGTTATCTTAGTGTTTCTTTATAGGACCACCTGTAAAAAGAAAAAGAAATAAGACATTGGCCAGCTAGATGCAAAACGGCTATTGTAAAGCCCAAAAACTAGTCTAAAGAGTTGTAAAAATGTTCTCGCTGCTGCAGAATTCTAGAGCATATAGTCACAAAGATAATTTATTCTGCCTCAACAATAGACTGGGTTTTGGAAACTTAAAGACATGTTCTGAAAAGTATTAAGAATGTGAAAAAAAAGCAAGAAGTTAAGCTAATGCCAGCTTAGCTGAAATGTCATTAGTCGAGAGGAATAATTCCTAATGCCCTAATCCGTAGACTCATTAAACTTGGGAAGAAATTATAAATTCCCTTTTCCGTTAACTGAATGAGGCTTTGATGAAGATATCGCTGGAAAAGCAGTAGTATAGGATGGCATTAAAGTGGATGTTAAGTCATTGAAAAGAAAAGTCAATTCTGAGAGTCTACACAACAT
Organism: Myodes glareolus; assembly: GCF_982192425.1. Taxonomy (NCBI): domain Eukaryota; kingdom Metazoa; phylum Chordata; class Mammalia; order Rodentia; family Cricetidae; genus Myodes; species Myodes glareolus. Next base: position 8,399,302 of record NC_142041.1, on the reverse strand, counting down.
TCCACTTAAGCTGTGAGATACATTTGCATGAACACAGGAGCCCATCCTCAGCTGCCGTCCCAGGTGAGCCTGTCTTCACAGAATACCTTGCCACAAGGCTCTGTTCTTCATTCCTTATTCAATTTCTAATGTGTGTTTCTTAATTTTTAAGCAACTCCCTTAGAACGTTAGCGGTTCAAAATGGTTATTTTTAACACCAAGAATAATAAATGTTTAGAGTGCAGGGCAACTCCAGGCACAAAGCTAATATCCAATACCAGAGACTGCCCTCCCCTTCTCACCCAAGCCTGTTCATCAGAGCTGCCCAACACCACTCCCTTTCCTGTCCCTGCTACCAATTTCCTCTCAGGTGATGTTTCCGTTGCACATTTCCCACCCTTTGCATCCCCACTGGCTTCTGTCTGCAGTGCTGCGAAGCCCCCCACCCTTCCATCTTCTAGCGTTTCACCTTCCCTATGATGAGCATTGTCGCACACCCATGGCTCAAACATCAGCACCTTAGATGGCTTCTTGATGCCTGAAATCCTTCGTGAACTTTGCTCTTGCTGTGTTTTAGATCTAAAGGGGATCTTGGGGGCATTATACATCAGGGGGAACCCAAACATCTATAGTTTAGCACCCACAAAAGAGTTTTAAAAGATGAAAATGATTGCTTGGGGTGCAGAGGAGGTGGCTCCGTGCATGAGTGACTGTCCCTCAAGCATGATGACCTGTGTCTGGACGTCAGCACCCATTAAAGAAGGCTGCAAGGTCGTGCGTGTGTCTTTAACCCTGATCCTGTGAGAGGTATTTGCTGTACAGAGCGGGATAATCAATGCCTTCCTCTGGCCTCTGTGAGCACACATGCATACATGCACAGGGATACACACACACACACACACACACACACTGATTGGTCAACTCAGCGAGGCTGTGCTTCTGTGGAGCTGGGTGGGGTCTAGAAATCTGCCTTCCTATAGCAAAGCAAACATAATATTGATGCTTCTGGTCCCAGCAGCGCTGGTGGAGAATCATTCCTTTTGAGAATCTCCCTTATACAAATTAGGAATCAGGAACCAGGTGAATTTGCTCAGTGCTCCAAAGCCAGCTAGTTACTCAGGCTGAGAACTCACTATGAACTTCAGAGGCAGGTGTTCAGGGTTAGAAACCGTTGACCTGGGTGTGAAGGTCACTGTCTTCTTAAACAAAAAACTAGTTTTGAATTAGAATATCTAATTCTTGCTATTTTCAAATGTTTTAGGATGCTAAAGTGTTTTGCTGTTCATGTCCTTATACCAAGTAGGAAAGTTGATTGAATTCATACATTTCTTCTTTTTCCTGGCTACATAAATTGGTTTCCAATCTTAGGCGACTCCGGTGCCACAAACTTTCTTCTTTCTCTTCACCCATCCCCGGAGCTGCTGCTGCGGTCGGGTCCTCACCAGCTGTTCCCAGAGGGTGGGAGAGGCGTTGTTTTAGAGTTGTTTTTTTCTCTCTTCTTTGTGCTTTGGTCTAGGCAGCCTTTGATGCTCTCATACACTGACTAGCTGTAGTTCTAAAAGATCGCTTCTTTAATACACACCTCTTGCTTTTATTTTAATTTGAATAAGTACTTATTTAGGACTGAAGATGTAACTTAGCCAAAACATGTTTGTCTTGGATTACTACAAAGTCCTTAGTTTGAACTCCAGTGCATGAATAAGGCATTGTCATACATACCTATTATCCTGCATGGTCGTACATACCTGTCATCCTGCACGGTCATCCTAGTACTTGGAGGTGGAGGCAGAAGGACAGAAGTTCATGGCTGTTCTCGACTACAGAGCCAGTTCAAGGGCAGGTTGAGCTACCCAAATCCCTGACTTTTCCCTCAAAGCAATCCAATTCCTGATAGCAGCTCTTCCTCAGTCATTACTTTCTCACCTCTGCTAGAGCTGCAAGCCATTGGAAATCTACTTCCTCTACAGATAGACTTACTGATTCTGCACATTATCTAGCAAATAAACCATACAAGTCCTTTGTTCCTGAGAGTTCTCAGTTCTCCCTTAACATAATGTTTGCAAGGCTCATTCACATGGGAGCTCATGTCAGTATTTAGTCTTTTATATTACTGAATAACATCCCATTATATGTTCACACTACCTTTTAATCTGTTTTTCAGTTTGATAGCATTTAGGTAATTTCCACTTTGAGCAATTATGAGAAAAACTTTTATGACTACCTATAATGTTTTTTTTTCATTTTTACTTAGTCTGTGTTCTGTGTATGCAAGTTCATGCATACCACAAGCATAGAGGTCAGACAACAATGTGGGGGAGCCTGTCCCCTCCTCCCATAATGTGGGTCCCAGAACTGGAACTCAGGATGTCAAGTTTGGCTGGAGTGGCCTTTACTGGCTGAGCCATCTTTCTGGCATGTAATAAATTTTGTAAGGCAGATGTTTGGAATATATATCTAGGAATAAATTACTGGGTCACGTGGTAACTCTGCATTTAACATTTTGAAAAGCTACTAAATTGTCTTCCAAAGTTGCTGAACCCCAGTCTTGCAAGGTTTTAGGATCCAAGTTTCTCCATGTCCTCACAAACCTCAATCATGCACCTACTTGAGGTTTTTGTTGTTGGGTTTTCAATGGAAGCCATGGTTGTTATGCAGCAGTACCTAGCTATGACTTTGCTTTTCCCTGACTGATGAAAACCTTTTCCTGTATTTGTCAGCCACGTGTCTTTTGAAATATCTATTAGATGTGCTGCCAACTTTTAATAGAGTTGTTGTCTTTACATCACTGGGTTGTATGAGATATGGGTATGTCCTAGATAAGAATTCTTTGTCCTATAACACATTTTCCCCATTCCGCAGTCACTTTTCAGTTTACCAGCAGAAATCTATAAATCATAAACGGTTTACATCTTGATGGAGTCCGATCTATCAACGCTGTTCTCTTACTGTGTGTGCTTTTGGCTTCGTATCCAAGAAACCATTACTAACTAAAACCAGATGACCTTCTCCGATGTTCTAAGAGAATTACATTGAGACATGTGTTTCATCCTGAGGCTTTTTGGTGTGCATGGCATGAAGAAGGATCAACATTCTTTCACGTTAAACTTTTCCAAGTATTACTATTCAACACTCTTCCTTCTTCTTAAATAGTTTTGCTTCCCTTGTAGAAATCAATCGACCACAGAACCTGATTTATTTATTTATTTTATTTATAATGTATTCCATTGGCTGACATGTTTATTTAATTCTGTAAGTTGACATGTGTCTATGCTATGATGCTGTCTTGACTAGAGAGGTGGCTTTTTGACGGTCTCTGTTGACAGAGGAAATGTCAGTTGCTCAGCTTCATTCTCTTTGTCAAGAGTGTTTGGGTTACTCAAGATTTTCTTCACTTTCTAAAACACGTTTGTCAAATTTGTCAAAACATATCAACCAAGCAAGCAGTGCTAACAAGCATGAGCTTGGAATTTGAAGGACAGATTTTAATCTTCAGATCAAGATCAGCCTGGTGTACACTGTCACCATGATATCAAAGATTCCAAGCATGAGATGCTTTGCCATTTCCTTAGATTTTCAAATTTTAAATTTTTTTCTACCAATTTTGTACTTTTCTGGCTAAATTTTTATTTCTATGTATTTTACTCTTATTGACATTTTAATTTACCTTAATTTTCTATTTTTATATTTTTCTTACTAATGTGTTAAAATACAACTGATATTAGTTAGCATAATAACATTATATTCTATAATATTACCTTTATGAAAATGATTCCTTAGAGTTTTCTGTAGAGTGAAAACAAAAGTAGTTTTCATTTTCTTTTTCAGTGCTGAATAGAGGTGATAAGAGCAGACATTTTTGCCTTGCTTTTGATTTTAGGTGAATAACTTTCAGTCTTCTAGGTGTGAGATAAGTTGTGGGTGCCTTATTAATTGTTATTAAACACACACACTCTATGAGATTAATGAAGCTTCCATTTCTCTGAGTATGTTCAGTCTATCATTATCATGTTATCTGAAACAATCCTTCAGTGTGCCCTTATTGTCATCTCAAATGAAGTTTAGGTTTCATAGCTTGTCAGGAGATCCCCTTGTACCTGTTCACAGTCCACCTTCCCAGCCTTGTCCATTGGCCCTATCCCTATAACTACCTCTTCCAGCCTTGCCTCCAGCAAGCCGCATAAGGCACTGCTCATAAGCATCTCGTAGTCCATGTTGCTTTACCCTGTGACTCCTCCCTGCTTTACCCTGGAAAATCACTTGATTGCTCCTCACACTCGGCTCTACAGCTTCTAACATCAAAACTGTGTGGGTGAACGAGAGCTGCCTTAGCCACTCTTTAGTATGCTCATGAAAAGGTGTGTATACTTCTACATTAGAATTCAATGTGGGTTTCTGCCTTGTCAATTTAAATTTCTGCCTCTCCATACAGTTCTTAAAGTCGGAGGTTATATTAGACATCCTTTATATACAAGACCAAATTATATCATGTTACGTTGATGGTCAGATGTATGCATGAGTAATGTGGTTTATTTCTCTTCTTATATTGAGCCTTCATAACTTAGTAAAAAGATTCACAGGTATCTATAAAAAGCAAGAGATCCTAAAGTCAAATACAGATTTTGTTCTAAGGCCTTTGAAATATAAAAAGAAAAAATGACTAGCAAATAAAAAGACATGCCAAGTCCAAAAAAAAAAAAGTATTAGAAGTTAGATTTTGCCAGGCATTTTTTTTCTATTACTAGAAATAGTGCTCCCTGTAACATTCCACTTAGGGATACTATCTCCCATATCTCCTACTCCTTACTCATAATCTCTAACATAAATTATTCTATATTCTACTCAACTGAAAAACTATGGTAGTACTGACATTAATCAGCCGCATTCGCATGCGAAGTAATCAATGGCTGTTGCCTGTGGTTGCCACTAAAGCAAGCTTCACCAAGTGGCCTGACAACAAGATCCAGTGAAACACAGAACCCACTAATAACGCTTAGGATGAGCAGTACATGTGTGAGTTATGTCATTTTATTGTCTTGAGAAGTTCCTTAAAAGGTAAGGCTCATTTATCAGTAGTACTGATTGTGTGCTAGTCATACTCCTGTGCATGGCTGGGTGGTGAGTGCAGAAGACTGGACAGTTCCGATCTGTGCGTTCTAAGCATCTGTGTTTGCGTGAAGACCAACACTCCTGAACACACTGATTATTATCCACTCTGCAGTGTTCACTGAAAGCCAGCACAGATGTATCCTAGGAGTGCTTGGGACACAGCAGTGAATCAAAATAAATACACCTCTGCCAGATAGAACATGCATTAGAGTGAGAAAGACCGTAAGCAATAACCATTATGTCTGGGTATGAACACGCACTTATAAACAAGACGTTAAACATGATGAGTACCATAGAAATGAGAAGAACCACCTTCCGATACCACCACAGGATGGGACCACGCCTTCAGCACACGGCCCTCTGAGGGTCACTCTAGCACTAGCTGTACTTCTATAAGGAAAACTTTTTGAAGCACTTCTGCAGGTGGGTGATGGGGACAGTGGAATTAGTACTCATCTCTTCAGAGACCTGAAGCAGAGTGCTCAGCTCAGCATACCCCAAGAGCCTCTTCAATAATCTCCATGCAAGGCAAATGACTGGAGCTAGAAAACATCATAATGAGTGAGGTAACCCAGACTCAGAAAGACAATTATCACATGCACTCACTCATAGGAGACTTTTAGACATAAAGCAAAATAAAAAAAAAATCAGCCTACAATTCACAATCACAGAGAACCTAGACAACAATGAGGACCCTAAGAGAGACATACATGGATCTAATCTACATGGGAAATAGAAAAAGACAATATCTCTTGAATAAATTGGAAATATGGGGACCATGAGAGAGGGTTGAATGGGAAGGGATAAAAAGGGAGGGTAGTGGAGAAAAATGTATAGCTCAATAAAATCAATAAAAAAGAAAAAATTATAACCTCCATGCTAATAGAACATGGAAGTCAACATCCAGCTCCGCCTCCAGCCCTTTCAAAGAGATAGACAGACTTGACATGGATAAGAGCCTTAAGCTTCTACCAACTGAGGATTAGCTACAAGAAACAAATCAAGGGCTCAACTGAACACAGGCAAAGGGGAAGCGGCAGATGCTCGACTCCCCGGTGCCACTCTACTGGGTATGCCTAAAAGTTCCAAAGAGCTCTCTGTGGGCAGTTAATACACATACTCATTTATCCTAAAATAATGTATTAATCACTGTAGCTCGCTCTGCTTCCTACACTGGCTTCTCTGACTCGTAGGCTCATGGATGAGTTAGTCAATTTACAAACACTATTGTTTTCCTCAAAAGGCCAGAGTCACTTTCTTCATTTCGAAGAAAAGTCAACACCCCCTCCCCAAGAAAAGGTTGAATTATCATAGTTTGCCTTTCAGGGATCCTTTTAGGTAAAGGGTGCTCCACAGAGAGTAGCTAGTTCACGCAGCTCACACTCAGAGGGCTGTCATGACAACACATGCTTTGGTCTGCTGGAGGAGTACCACCGTAGCCTCACACAGACTGTTTAAGGCCAGGATTCTAGGACCAGGATTAAAAGTACTCCACTGACGTCCCCTTGTTTCATCAAGGTTTCTTCTGGTGAAACTGACCCATTTAACTCCTGGGGTACGGGAGTGTGGGTGCAGTCATTTCTAGTGTGCTTTGTGCCAGTCTCCCGTCATGCTGTCATTGATGCCAATGGTAATGCAGAAAAAGTCAAAATACTAATATGATTACTTTGATAATTTTGATCATTTTGTTCCTCTGAGTGCATCTCAAGGACCTCCCAGGGATGCTGGGCCACAGGTGAAATCTGCTACTAGAAGCACAGCCTTTTAAGTGTCTTGGAATGTGTGGACCCAACCTATGAACACTGTAGGTGCCTGATAGTATTAACCCGTAGCAATGTGCACATGGTCCACGAAGATCTGCCGAGCTAGTGCTCCTGCCTGGCCTGCTGAAGGAAAGAAGAAGCATCTGTGTCGGAACTTGTTCACAGTTCTGAATTATTGGAGGTAGAGGTAGTAATTTCTTTCCATTTTTTTTTTTTGCTTCTCACAACTCAATTACCTCTACTACTTGATAGATTGTTGATATAAACTCCTCCAAACCAACTTCTAATACCTGTCCCAACTGATTTGTGGATTTACAGAAGTGGTAGGCAAGAACATGTACCCCAAGAAAATCTTTCTAATCCTCTGATTTTCTACACAGTACCCCGTTCAGCAGGACTGAAATTCCATTTATCGAAAATGTGATTTTATCCATACTTCCATTGTGATAAAATTCTACCACAAATGTATTTAGTGTGTAGCCATAGAAATGGAAGAAAATGGAAGGTAGTGCCTGGCTAATTCACATGATTATAGGAAGACTGACATAAAATCCTTCAAGCAGAAGTTATCATAGCAGAGCACTCTCCGATAAAACTGTGTAGTCTTAGGGATTTTGTATTAGAGTGAGTGGCTTTATGATTAGTGATAAATTTCATAAAAATAAGATTCATGTTGGTCCCGAATCGAAGGTGCCTAGTCACCAAGGGATGGCTTCAGGATTCAGGCAGTATACAGTAGAATCATGATGCAGACGGCAGCATGCAGCAGAATCAGGATGCAGATGGCAGCATGCAGCAGAATCATGATGCAGACGGCAGCATGCAGCAGAATCAGGATGCAGATGGCAGCATGCAGCAGAATCATGATGCAGACGGCAGCATGCAACAGAATCAGGATGTAGGTGGCAGCATGCAGTAGAATCAGGATGTGGGCAGCATGCAGCAAAATCAGCATGTAGGCAGCATGCAGCAGAATCAGCATGTAGGCAGCATGCAGCAGAATCAGGATGTAGGCAGCAGCATGCAGCAGAATCAGGATGTAGGCAGCAGCATGCAACAGAATCAGGATGTAGGCAGCATGCAGCAGAACAGTGATGTAACAGAAGTTTTCAGAGGTGCTTGGCAAACACCTGCAGAGGGCATGTGGTCCCCACCATGTGAAAGACACTTAATAGCCTGTATAGAGCATATTTAGACATTCAAGAGGGGTGCCCATTCCCCCTCATACACACAAGAGGTGTCATTCCCTTCAAAGTCCGGTGACACTTGTAACTTTCCCACCTCAGGAAAGAACATCGTCAAAGAGCAAATTGTTCTTTCTAAGAAGAACTCTCAGTCTCCTGAAAACACATATGCTGGCACTTGGAACTGTAATTAATAACGCTTAATATTTAGCATTAGTATTTAAGTGTATTGTGTTAAAGTTAAGATTTATTACACCAATATAAAACCTAAATGTTTATATATTTAAAATATCTATTTTCAGTCTATAAAAGTGACATTTAAAATTGGAATAAAATCTCTTGGGTTCTTTTCCTTCTGCTGGCTTGTCTTGTCCAACTTCAATACGATAGTTTTTATTTTATCTTACGATATTTTATTGTGTTATATTTTGTATTATCTCTTAGAAGCCTGTTCTTCTCTAATGAAAGAAAGAAAGGGAATGGATCCAGAGGGGAGGGGAGGTGGGGAAGAACTGGGTGGAGTAGAGGGAGAAATACAACAAACTATATTCAGATTATATTATACAAGAAAAGAATCCATTTTTTTATTAAAAGAGGAAGATCACTACTCTTGGGAAAATAGTCTTCCCCAGGGAAAATTACACTGATTGATTATCAAATTCCAAATGGTCAGCCCTGAAATCATACAAACAGGTAACATACAGACTGAACAGGGTGTGTGTATGTGTGTGTAACAATAATTAATGATAAATATACCATAAATTTGAAAGAGAGCAAGGAGCGGTACACGGGAACGCTTAGAGGGAGTAAAGAGAAGGGGTCAAATGATGTAATTATATTATGATCTTAGAAACAAAAGAAGTAAAAATAGATGTAATAAAAGTAAAATAAAAGAAAGAAAATAAATTGTAATAAAGTAACTAAAGAGAAATTTCATTGCCAATGACAAAAGTCTTGTATTATCTTAGTTAGGATTTCTTGTGCTGTGAAGAGACACCACGACCATGGCAACCCTTAGAAACGAAAACATTTAATTGGGGGCTGACTTAGAGGTTGAGAGGTTTAGTCCATTGTCATCATGGTGTGTGCCATGGTAACACACAGGTTGGCACAGTGATGGAAGAGCCAAGAGTTCTACATTTGGATTCACAGGCAGCAGGAAGAGAGACACTGCGCCTGGCGTGAGCATTTGAAACTTCAAAGACCACCCCCAGTGACACACTTCCTCCAATGAGACCACAGTTCCTGATAGTGCCACTCTCTAGTGACCAAGCATTCAAATGTATAAGCCTATGGCAGCCATTCCTATTCAAACCACCACAGTAATTTACTTTTAAATCAAGCTATTAGAAGTTATTGGAGAAAAATAGATTCAGTTTGGGCAATCTCTACAGATTCTCAAGAAAGAAAGTGTATGTTGAATAAATAAATCTTTTCATTTTAATTTAAAATGAAAGCTTTTAAATCTAAAAGTAAGTCTTTAATGTACATTGAAATTTTTAGGAAGTAATAAAATCATATGAGAAAACTGTATTTTTATTCAGATTTTAAAGAGTTTAAAATTGCTATAAATGGTGCTGGGGGCCAGGAAAGGTGGGGGTCTGTGGTTAAGATCATTTGTTCTTGCATGGGACCCCAGTTCAGTTTCCAGCACCCACATATTGTTTCACATTTACCCTTGCTTACAGTTTCAAAGGAATTGGTACCCTCTTCTGGCCTCCACAGATCCTGCATGCACATGGTACACAAAGGTATATGCTGGCCTAACCACAGACACACAGAAAACGAAATAAAAGTCTAAAAATAATTTTTAAACTTCTGTTTGGTAGAAAAGAGTGGTCACCAAACATGGAAGGGTAAAGCCGCCTTTTCCTAAAGTCAGCCTGTGTATGTCAAAAACTCCAAACAGATATGTCTAGTGTAAGCATTCATCCGGATTTATTCACAGAATATATATTTGTTAACAATCACTTTTGGTTGGCAGCTGCTCCTGTATGTGGGTCTTGTAGGGAGGTTGATGGTCGTGGCCTATAGAGTAGAGCCCTGGGTACATTAAGAAAGACTGGTGTCTTTAGAGACAGGCACCTAGAGAAGAGGCAGACTTCATGCTGTTGACAGAACACCCCAAACCCTCAGGGTACTCAACAGCATGGTCATTTATTGCCTGCCTCAAGTCCAAGGATGAAATACATCAGGTTGGAAAGACTCAGTGAGAACAGACTGAAACTGAAAAGATGAGGTAATTTGTACAGAGCAGTTCTGGATGTTTTGATTTCCTTAACCAGGACTACCCTGCAAGTGATTAAAATCAGACACACTTCAGCGTGATGCACATGGTATTTTTAAAAGATTACCCGTTCACAGTGCATGTAAGTGAGAACAGCATACACAGATGTTCAACCAAGCATTTCTCCTCCTTGCCACCCCTCATTCTTACCAGGATAGGTTGCTGCTAGGCTTGGATTTTGAAGGGGTATCTTTTTTGTCCTTGTTTTTGTTTAAGAATGTTACACAACAGGGACACATATTCTTTCTTTTATATTTATTTATTTAAGTGTGTGGCCTGCATGTATGTAGGTAGTCATGTGGGTGCCTGGTGCTTATGGAGGTCAGCAGAAGAATCAGATCCTCTGGATCTAGAACTGTACTCACAAGTGGCTGTGAGCAACCATATGGATATTAAACCTAGGTCCATGGCAAGAGCAGATGTACTCTTAACCATGGATTTATTGCTCCAAGCTCAGCAGTACACATTCTTATATAGAATATATTCTTGTATAGATAAGGCATAGTTCCCTCTATGTGGTTCCACCATGAACAATTTTAGCACATCTTTTCAGTTATCCCGATGCAGGAAACCCCTGCATTAGTTTACTCACACATGAGGCCCACTATATGGACACTGCTACCTGATAAACACATTCCTGCACAAAGATAAATGTTCTAATTCTAAGATTTTGGTATGCAAACCAGTGAAGCTGTGAATAAGGTTGTGCACAGCATTTTTTTTTGCATTGGGACAATCATATCTGTAAGAGAAGGTTTCCAAAGTGGTATTTTTGTATAAACCAAAACTCGTTTCTCTGTAATCAGGGTTACTACATGGGAGTGTCCCACCGCATCCTCCACAGGCAACAATGCCGGGGAACACTTACTCTCCTGTGGACACTTCCCCCCACTTCCAGGGTTTTGACAATCTCATTGATCAGAAAGTCTCAATGAGATTTTATTTTGCAGTTTTCTAATCATGACTGATATGAAGCACCTTTTCATATATTTGAGTGGAATTGTATTTTCGTTCTATTTCATTCCTATTCCTTCTTTTTTATTATGGTTTCTTCTCATAGTGATTTGTATTGGGGAGATTAGCTTTCTATGATATAAATAACACATACCTCTCACATCTTGCTTAAGCATCTTCTGACATTTTACCCATAGAGCATTTCCTTTTTTCTCTTGTTCTTGTTGAATAGGAGGACTTTTTATTAGGGTGTTTATCATCTTTATGTGGCCTCTGGATTTTCTTGTAAAATTTGATAGATTTTATTTTCTTGAGACAGGATACTAATATGTATTCCAGGTTGGTCTCAAGCTTGTGATCCACTTGTCTCAGACTCCTGAGTATTGTAATTACATGCATGTTTCAGCATAGTTGACCTAAATGTCAATCTTTCATCCTCTTGTGCCAAGGGGAGTGTCTTTGTGTGTTTGTTTCCTAGAAGGCAGACTACGATTCCAACACGATTTTTGGAGAGCTATATTTTGCCTCTTCTGATTACACTTCCGTCTTCATTAAATACCACGTATACTTGAGTCTATTCCTGCAGAGATACCACACTGTTTTAATAATTGAGACTTAAAAATAGGTTTTACATTCAATCACTCGGGTTCCTTTGAATAATTCTACACAGTATAAATTTATCTGCTGTGAGCAGAAATAGAGCTGATTTCCCAAAGCCAAATGCATGGTTTCTGAGGTCAGAGTCACACAGCATCCATGAGATCAACATTCCCCTTTCATTTATATTCCCTGCAAACCCACAGCCCTCTCCACCCCACAGGTCTCATTAAACCTGTTACTTAGGGATGGTAACCTGCTTCTGCCTCCCTCCATTGTGCTTCCCAGGGTCTCACAGACCTCTAGACACAAAGAGGACTTTATATACATCCCACACTACTGAATGCAAATCCTAAATGTTTTCCTAGGGAACAAATGGTCATGAATTTGTTTATGAAGTCATTATAGAAATATACAATCCCAATAATGTATGCAGACCATTTTTAAATAAGAATAAGGGGGAAAATGGAGCATGTTTGAGAGTCTTGAGTCTGTTTCTTGGCTTTCAGAAAAGCATTGTCGGCATCCTGTCTCCTAATTTGCTTCATCCCATGCTCCTGCCACCGTCAGGCTGCAAGGACAGGTGCTCCCCGGCGGCAGAGAGACTAGAGAGAATCAGTTCCCTCACTAGGAGGCTCAGAGAACATCTCAGAAGAGAAGGTAGGGAGAATACAGGAGCTGGAGGGTGGGGTGGCAGAGTCTGTGAAGTGCTGCTTTCTGGAGGATGGGAGGTCTGTGAGATGCTGCTTGCTGGGTGGGGCAGGGCTAGCACACTCAGGAACACACAGCATCCATTACCTGCACAAGGCCTGCATACTACCCAGTCAGTTAAGGCTTCAGTAGGTGGGAGGGCTGCTCTCCAGACTGTACCCCTTTCTGAGGAGGTGCTGGTCATTGACAGCCCCTGGGAGATGAAAAATGATTCCTTCTGAGAAGGTGGTAGGTTTCCCATCCTCAAGAGCATGGCCCCACACCAAGACTGAAACTTGGGAGAAGGACATCTTGGGTTGGATATTGGGGGAGTTGGAGGAATTAAATGAATCTTGATATAATTACAGTTCATTGCGAACATGGATGAAATTATTGAAATTAAAGACAAACAAAGTTTTAAAAATAAAGGAATGAGAAGGAGAGAGAGGGGAGTGGAGGGGCAACTGTTGTTCCAGTACTAACATTGGAGTCATTCTTAAGAACATCTAGAATTGATATTTTTGTTGGTGCTTCTAAAGAAAGATAGACCTGCTACTGAGGTAGTCACCCGTCGCAGAAGTGGGGACTCCATGCAATTCCCATTATTAGAAGTCTAACTTCTCCATCCTCAGCCCCTCCATAATGGAGGCACCTTCTCCTCTCTGTCCCCACTTAACAACTGTCAAGAAGTGGTTGGTGCCCCAGGTTTGAAACAACCCAGTGTTTGAGACTGAGGATACAAATACAAGGCCCACTGTTATCCTCTTGTACCAAGGCGTCAGATGCAGATCCTTGCTGTTGACATTAGCATCATCCTTGTCCCCGATTATGACACTCCCAAGTATGTGGACACGTGTCGGGTGAGCAGCACTGGGAAAACAGATTCGGGTACCAGGGAAGATAAACCCCAAGACAGGCAAGGAGGGTGGGATGCAGAGGGGCCAGTATGGAACGGAGGGTTCTTTCCCTTTCAAGAGCTTCAGGACTCTCTCACTTCCCCTGTCAAGGCCCCAATCCTACCAGACTGGTTCTCAATTCTCTCTTTGTTCTGCTGACTGGCAGGACCAGCTAATTCTGCTGTCCTCGCCCTCAGCCCTGAGGAAACCGTCCTAACATCAGAGCTGCTGTATGCTCTCTCCTGCACCTATGCACACACAGCACTCTGATGTGCATTCGCCTCATACTGATGTCTCGCATTGCCATGCACTCTCTCACACACACACTTGGATTCCCACTCCCACACTCATGCCTCTTTGGTTCACTGGCCTCAGGTGTGCACACTCTGATCCTCTCCCACTAGTGCGCTCTGGTATCGCGACACTCCCCACTGACACTCCCTTCACACGCATTTCCACAGTGGCGCCCCCCTGCGCTCTTGCTCCACCTCCTCCCACACACACCGCTATGTCCCAACGCCCTGCTGCTCTACACCTTCTCCTCATCGAGGCTCATTCTCATTCCTCACTCACTCATCCATCTTTCATGTTCACTTTCTTCCGCTTCGGTCTGCACGTCCCTGCTCCCATACTCTTTATTATTTCACAAAGTTTGCTTGTTAGCAATTCCTCGGTGACAAAGCAAAGGCAGGGACCTCTGTGTGGCCCCCACACCACTGGCCCTGTGCACACAGGCACTTGTCATGGAGCCCCCAGCACTGAGGGATGTGAACATCTCCTTATCTCTTTATTTTGCGGTAATAACTTGGAGCTGGAACTTTAACGAGTAACACATGCTAAATCTATAAGAAGAAAAATGACCCCTGTGAGGTTTTCATTTGTCTTTTTTAATGACATGGGGCTCAGCTGTCCGAAGGCGTAGAGCTTTGTTCAAAATATCAAAATAACCCAGCACTCTATAGTCTCTCTTCATGTTCATCAAAATGTCGATGGAAGCGGAGTCACGGAATGACAGACATCAGCAGAATCCCAGGGATCCCAGGGCCATCAGGACTCCGTGTGCGCTGTGTCTGAAACCTGCAGTTCATTCTTCAGACTGTAAAATACGTCTGAACAGTGCCCTGCTCCTCAAGGAGGTGAATCACGTGCACTGTAATTATGAGGGAAACCCACAGCAAGGAGTCCCAAATACCACGCAAGATGAGCCACAGCATATGGAGGGAAATCTATTCTCTCTCTTCATTAATTTCACCCTGACTTTAATTTACACATAAATATGTGCTATCAAAAGAGTGTGAAAGCTTCTGAGCTAAAACTCTTATGACCACTCAACAGAGCCTGGTGGATCACCAGCATCACTCACCCAAGTTCAGGGGCAGGCACCGTGTTCTGTGTGCAGGATGAGGGAGACTTCTAGGCAGCATTTGCTCAGGGTGGAGAGGAGTCCCACAAACAGGTAGGCAAGGGGGCATACACCCGAAGGGCAAGGTCATGGATCTATAAAAGGAGAAGGGAAGAAATGACCACCATCTCATTTTTGCCACGACACACAGTTATTTCCTGAATCTCCATACAGAATTTGAGGGTAACACGATTGTTTATGGTAAAGACATTGTCTATGATCTGTTTTTCTTCTGTATGCCATTGCTGGCTTCCTAGAAAGTGCTACTTACACAAGATGGATGGATGGGTGGATGGGTGGACAGACGGATGGATGGGAGGATGGATGGATTTTTTCAGTCACAGAACAAACACCAGAAACAAAAGTGAAGGGAGTACTGATTGTTTTTGCTTCCCCCCTAAGCCATCAGTCACTAGTCTTTATTTCTCTCCATTGTCGCTGTTTTGCAAACTAAGAATTATTTATGTGGGCAGTCTCCTGCTTGCTATATCTCCCTGAAAAAGAATGGACCTACCATATGAAGACAGCGTACACAATTTCTCTCTAAGAGTGCAAGAGCAGAAAAGAAGCAATTCAAGTGACCCTTGAGTCCAGCCTTTGCACACTGCTTCCAACTGTAATGATTTTGTGTTTCTTTGATAATCTACCAAATTATAATTATGTACATCAGGCTTTCAGATGAAATTCAGTTTTGTGAGGTAGAAAGTTCCATTAGCCAAAATCCAGTGGTTTGGGGCGGGGGGGGGGGGTGGAATGGGTGTTTAGCATGGCAGAATGGGGTAGTTATAAAACTACCACGGACTGTAGAAGCTGCACCCCACTGTGTGGCAGGGCGGGTGCGCCTGAATGATGATGACGACGCAGAATGAGGTCGGGGAATGGGGGAGAGCACACCTGGCCTACAGAGCATGTGAGCGATGCGGGCAAAGTGCAAAGCCTGCAAGTGGTGAGAAGCGGTTGGATGGTGGAGAGAAAGAAAATGTTGGGTGGCAGGTGCTGCGGGCATGGGATGAGATGGAGAAGGATGACATGCCTAAAGAAAAAAAATGAAAAAATGTGGCCTAAGCTGGAGGCAGCTTCATGCCCGGATTCCCCCTGTGCACCTATGTACGCTGTGTTCTGAGTAATGCATCTCAATTATTAGGCTCCAATTTTCTGCAGATTTTTGTGTCTTCATATGTGATTCCAAGCAGAAGTTGAAACATGAAATTCAAAGCTTGCATTTAGCATCAGTTATTGAACTTCATGGTTTCCAGTGTGCTTATCCCAATCGCCTGAATTATTCTGCTTCCTCATTGTCTCAATGCCAGGGGTGTGGCTAACTTCTCTAGCCACTGTGGGTTGTCGTCTCTGGAGGCTTCCTTCTCTTCTAAGAATCTTCTACGGGAGAGGTGGAAAAAACTTTAGTCCAGAAATTAATTATTACTGATATCAAACATGAAAATCTACACTCCAAAGAAAATTTAGATAGAAAAATATCCTAAGGCATTATCCAAATAGTACCCAGGACTTTCAATTCATGCCTAGAATTAGTCATCCTTAATCTAGTTCCTTATGCCAGAGCTGAATACCTAAGAGCCATTCTACAAGAACGAGTTAGGAACTGTTTGTTAGTGGGTGTCTGAATTCAGAAGGAGACGGCGCAAAAACACCTAGGACCACACTGCGGCCCGTCTTCTTAATGGCTGACATCACACCCGAAGCCTAACATGAATGTCTCAATCAAAAAATGTCCAAGTCTTCAGTGCTGGAGAGTTGAATTTTACTTTGTCAAATGTCTGAAATCCCAATAAGTTGCCCTATGCTTTTAGTATTAAAAGCAAGCCTGTGTCGCAGGCAAAAATATCACCATCTTCTGAATATTCAAAAGGCCCACTGAGAGACTCACAGCCAAACATTGGGAGTCCTGCTGAGGAGAGGGAGGAGGGATTGTAGGAAACAGGGGGGTCAGGGACATCACAGGAAAACCCCACAGAAACTGCTAGCCTGGCTCAGAGGAACTCAGAATGGGAACCAACAACCAGAGAGCCTGCAGGGAGTCTACCTCTGTGACAGCTGTGGAGCTTGGTCTTTCTGTGGGACTAATGGCAATGGGAGCAGGATGTCTCTGGTGTTTTGACTGGCTCTTGAGAACGTATTCCTCACACTGGACTGTCTTGCCCATCATGAAAACAGGAAGAGATACCCGGTCTCATGGTCTCATGGCAGCTTTATATGCCATGATTTGCTGAAGCCCGTGGGAGGCCCGCCCCCTTTCTGATTGATTATGAAGAAGGGCTGAACTGAAGAGAAGGGCAGTGGGGAGAAGCGGGGACAGGTGGGAGGAGAGAAGGGAATGGAAGCTGTGGTCAGGATGTACAATAAATAAATTAATTAATTTTAAAAAATACTATCCAAAACAGAGGCTGACTCTGCCTGCTTCTTGGTCCAGCATGAGAACAGACCCACATTTACCATGGACTTGATGTTTTTGGCCATAAGAGTGAATAGCAATTCTCAACCACATAAAATTGTATTTATCGTTAATGTGAAATTTTATACACTATCTCTCCTGTGTCCCCCTCACATGCTGTAGGCAAACTCTGCTGCTGCCAATTTCCTTCCTCCTATGCTTTACTCTTCATTTATACAAGCATTAATAAAAAATATAGGGTTTTCACTTGTGCCAAAGCATGCATACACACACACACACACACACACACACACACAGAGAGAGAGAGAGAGAGAGAGTGAGAGAGAGAAAGAGAGTAAATAAATGTAGCGAGAGGAACAAAGAAGGGACAAAGAAGTCTACAGAGTCTGTTTATTTAAGCAGCATGATGCTGAAAATAGGGAAGAGAGTGTGGGGAAATGGGGAAATTTTTCCTCTGAGAGATTTGAAATTACTTTGAACACACACTGAAGACTGATAGCAAAAGACCTGCATTCACCAGCCAAGGGAACCCCAGAGCAGAATTGGAAGTCAGGCTTCCCTTTAACCCTCCTGCATTAACAGAATTCCGCGTCATTCCTTGAAGAACTCCCTCTCGAAGCATCTAACCCCGAGAGCTGAACACCTTGCTCCTTAGTTTTCTTTAGGTCTCCATATGGTCTAGGGGTTTTCTAACATAGCATCTTGATTCTAGATGCTTCTGTACTCCACATATTGAAAAATGACTGCATATCTACCAGTCTGTTGATGACACAATTAATGTCCAAAGAACCCAAGGTGAACTTCTAAATTAAAGTTCCCAAGACCTACTTTCTGTTCCCTTGATATTTGCTTAATACATACACTGACTTGATAAGACAGCAGTGAGGAACATACCTGTAATTTCTACAAGTCAGGAACCTTAAAATGCATGTAATTATTTTCTAATATCTTTCTCCTTTTTATAGTTTTACTGTTCATGCATGCATGCTCACAGACACATGCATGTGCACGTGTGTGTGTGTGTGTGTGTGTGTGTGTGTGTGTGTGTAGGTGCACATGATGGAGGAAAAAAATCCTTAAAAGCTGTCTTCTGACTTCTGCATTTTCACACACAAAACAGAAAGAAAAATAGGAGAAAAGATTATCTTTCAAGTATGTCATTCACTTTGTCCATATTCACTCCACCTCTTTTTCCTTCTGCTCTGTGAACTTCCTTCATCCAGATAATCTTGTTTCTGCCTTCATGTTATGTTGCAAATGACTTTGTGTATCTATATAAAATCTAAGATCTTCAAATTAATAATAATATGTGATATACCTGAGTTTGGATTATGTTGTTTAATACAATGATCTCCCTTTTCAACTAACATAATTTCATAAATCCCAATCTGTATGCATGCCACGTTTTCATTAGGTGTGCATCTGTTGATGAAAACCTATGCAGATTCCACAGGTAGTGACTATGAATTATAAGGCAAAAAACATAGATTGCAGGTATCTTTGTGGTGTGTTAGGTTAGAATCCTTCAGCTGCCTATCCAGGAGTGGCGCAGCTGGATCATATGGCACTTTTACCTTTAGCTTTTAGAAAACCTTCTACACTGATTTCCACAGGGTCTGCGCTAATTTACATACTCACCAACAGTAGACTTCTGCTTTCTGGAAATCCTTGACAGCATTTGTCCTTATTGGGTTTTGTGACAATATTAGTTATGACTGGGTGGGATAACTCTCAGTGCAAACTGGCTAAAGATCTTAAACATTTTCTTCACAAGTTTACAGATCATTTATATTTCATCTTTCAAGAAAAGCCCATTTATTGATTAAGGTGTTTTGGGAGTGTTATTTAGGGTTTTTTTCTTCTTTCTTTCAATAGTCTAGATATTAATCCTCTGTTATATATATAGCTACCAAAGATTTTTTTCTTCAATATTAGAACTGTGTCTTCACTCAATTGTTTTTTCTCCTGTCTTGGGAATTTTCATTTAATATAATCACATTTATCAATTCAGGTTATATTTCCTGAGCTACTAGAGATCTTTCCAGAAAGTCTATATCTATATCCATACCCTGGGGTATTTCCCCTAACAGATTCAGGCCTTGTAATAAAGATTCTTGATCCGTGTTTAACTGATTTTCACATTGAGTAAGAGATAAGGCTCGAGTTTCATTCTCTTCCTTGTGGACGAAGTCTTCCCAGCACCACTTGATGAAAAGGTTGTAAACACACAATGTGTGTTTGATTTCCTTCGTCAAAACCAGGTGGTCATAGTTGAGTGCTTTAATCTCCAGCTTCTTAAACCATGGACTGTGATCCCTACAGAATGGAGTACGGGAATTACAAACATGTTGCAATGGTCACAGACTTCTGGATGACCAGTGACCGGAAGTTAACTCATAATCAAGCATGCGGTGAATGGAGCTTTTCTGCGGTGCACACCTGTGTGGTGTGTGCGACTCCAGCACAGCTTTGGTTCCGAGCTCACATGAGCCCTTGGCACTGTGGTAGCTGAGAGCCCATGCAACATCAGGACCACTGCCAAGAGCAGCTTGGCTCTGATTAGAGACAAGTGTTTGTGGAGAATTACGGTGCTTTACTGTGCACATGAAGGGTTCTGCATTTACTGAATCATAGCCTCTTAACTGCAGAAAACACTTTAAATATGTTTCTGATATCATTTTCAGCATGTAAATATCAGAATTTTATGTCTTTGGATTGTATTGTATTACAGTTTGATGTTTTCTAAATTAATTTTGGCTTAGGATTAGGATAGAATTTCCAACAATTTCTTAAATGGCCCTGAACATGCTTCTGCCTCTTTGTTCCACATATTTAGGTGGAGAAGCACTCTTGAATGGATAATACAATGAAATTATCAGTCAATAGGGTGAAGATCTTCTATGCCCTGCAATGTAAACATTCAGCCAAGATTTAAATTTTTATGTAAATATAGACCGACATCTTCCTCTCATTAATATGTAAATTTTCTTTCAGCTCTTAAAAAAGTACATTTGTATCAAACCAAAGGATTGTTTGAAAATCATTTTTTGATTTATGGTCAGTACATGTCTCATTTGTTACCTATTTGCTATGCCTGGGTACTCAAGGCCACATGATATCTCAGATGAGAAGGGAACATGAATGGAAAGGTTTGAGAAGACTGCTGTTTCTATTTCTGATCAGGGTCATACTGGTTTTCTTACAACAGATCAGCAGCATAACTCTGAGTCTTGTATTGTGATGTCTCAGCAGCGCTCTCTTTGTTTAGGATTGTGGGCCATTTGAGCCTTTTGTTCTTCCATGTGACTTTGAGGATTGCTGTTTCTAGTGGGGGAAGAAAGTCATTGAGATTTTAATGAGGATTGCACTGAATCTGTGGATCACTTTTGGTATCAGTCACCTTTATAATATTTCTTGCGCCTGTCCATGAGGACAGGAGGCCTGTCCATCTCCTGGTGTCTTCTTCAGTTTCTTTATTTAGTGTTTTAACATTTTCACTGCAGAGGTCTTTTACTTCCCTGTCAGGTTTACTTGGAAAATGTCTTGTTTATTTATTTATTTGAAGCAAATATACATAGGATTATCTTCCTGGTCTCTTTCTAAACATGCTCCTTATTGTTATATCATAAAGTATCTATTTTCTTCTCCTGTGTTTGTGAATATGGTATGCACACATGCATGTGTGTGTTCAATTGTATATGGATACTTGTGTGTGTACAGATGCCATGTATATGATATGTGCTCACATGGCTGTGGAGGCCAGAGATTGATGATAGTTTTCCCACATTAATTCTCTCCCTTACTCTCTGAGGCCAGGTCTCTCAGCTGAGACCAAAGCTCACTGATATGGTTTTTCTGCCTTGGCAACTTCCTCCAAGGAGTCTCTGAACCTTCTGTGTGACAGAACTACAGGCAAGTCAATAAATCCTTCCTTCCATATGTGGGAAGAGATCAGAACTCCCATCATCATGCTTGCACAGCAGAGGCTTTGTTTTTTGTCCCTAGGGTTTTGTGGTAGAGTGTTGAAAATCTGATATATATATATATATATATATATATATATATATATATGTGTGTGTGTGTGTGTGTGTGTGTGTGTGTGTTTATATATATATATATATATAATCTGCAAACAAGCATATTTTTATTTCTTCCTTCCCTGTTTGTATCTCTTTTATTCTTTCTCTTCTCCTGTTGCTCTAGCTAAGAGTCTGAGCATTGTACTGAATAAGAACAGGGACAATGGCTGTTTTTATCTCATTTCTGATATTAGCAGAGATGTCTTTGGTTTATCCATTTCCGTTGACTGTAGGTTTACCATATATAACCCTCATTGTGTTAAAGTTTATTCCTTATCTTCCTGGCTTTCCGGGGATTCTATTCAAAGTAATGCTGGACTTCAGAGGTCTTCCCTGCATCTGTTGAGATGATCATGTGATTTCTGTTTTTGAGTCTATGAATGTCATCACTGCATTCATTGATTCGCATATGTTGGATGTCATTGCATTCATGGAATAAAGCTAACCTGATCATGATAAATACTTTTTAAATGTGATCTTGAATTCAGTTTGCAAGTATTTTTTAAAGACTTATTTATTTTTATTATTCATATATTGGTATTTTGCCTACATGACTATATGTGTGTCAGATACAAGCCTAATGACCACAGAGGTTAGATGGGAACACCTGATCCCCTAGAACTGGGGTTACAGGTGATGATGAACCACCTTGTGGGTGCTGGAAATCAAACCCATGTCCTCTGGTAGAGTACCAATTGCTCTTATCAGTTGAGCCAACTCTGCTGTTCCAAAGTTGCAAATGTTTTATTGTGAATTTTGACATTTACTTTTATTAAGGAGATTGGCGTATTATTTTCTTTGATGTTATGACCTTGTCTGGTTCTGTTGTTAGGGTAAGATTGGCTATGAAAAGGAATTTGGTAGCATTTCTTTTATTTATACATTATGGAACAGTTTGAGGAGCATTCTTGAAGGCCTGCTAGAATTCGCCAGTGGATCCATCGGGGCCTGGGCTGGTTTTAGTTGAAAGACTTTTATTATTGCTTCAATCTCTTGCTTGTTATAGATATGTTTTAGTGGTTCATATCCTCTTGGTTTACTTTGAGTATGTGTCCAAAAAATTCATTTTTATTAGATTTTCAAATATATTGGAACATAAGTTTCCAAAGTACACCTGAAGGATCCTCTTGAGAACCATAGATATCTGTTGTGTCTTCCTTTTCATCTCTAATTTTATTTGCTGTGGGACAATGGTCTTTTATCCTGTCACTTGTATTATTTTTAATAAAACACTGATAGGCCAGTAGTCAGGCAGGAAGTAGAGGCAGGGCGATGAGAACAGGACAAATTTGGGAAGAGGAAAGACACAGTCTGCAGTCGTCACCCAGATGTGAAGGATGCAGATGAGAATACCTCACTGATGAAAGGTAACAAGCCACATGGCTAACACAGACAAGGATTATTTGGTTAAGATGTAAAAATTAATTAATAAGAAGCCTAAGCTAATAGGCCAACCAGTTTATGATTAATATAGACCTCTGTGTATTTCTTTGGGACTGAACGACCGCGGGACCTGGTGGGACAGAAACCTCTGTCAACATTTATTAATATTGGTGTTTTCTTTAATTCAACTAGTTTGGCTACAGTTTGTCAAAATCATTAATCTTTTCCAAGAACCAACTTTTTACACTGATTCTCTACATTTTTAAAGTTATAGCCCATCAATTTCTGTCTTAATCTTTTTTATTTCTTCCCATATACTCACTTTGTATTCTGTTTTTTCTTGATTTCTCTTAGAGCCTAAGATGCATCATTAAGTTATTTACTTGCTATCACTCCAATTCTTTAATATAAGCATCTATATGCTAGATTTTCTCTTTTCAGGTCCTTGCAAAGCATCCCGAAGGCTCTAGTATGCTGGTTTTCATTTTCATTAGATTTTATGAGCTTTGTAAATTTGAACCTTTCATCATTCAGCAGTGTGCTGCTCCATAGCCGTGAGTTTGCACCGTTTCTATTGTTTCCCTTGCTTTTGATTTCCAGTCTTATTTCATTGTGATCAGGCAGAATACAAGAAATTATTAAATTTTCTTGTACTTGTCATGAATTTCATTGTGTCCTATAATATGGTCCACTTGACTGAAAGGGTCACAGGATTCTGCTGAAAAGAATGTGCACTCTTCTTCTTCAGTATTCATACTGAATACTTCTTCAGTATTCAGGTAGAATGTTACAGAAATGTCTGCTGAGTCTACAGCTTTGGCGTGTCTTTGTTGACTTTTTGTTGGATGTCCTGTCCATGGACTTAAGTGGGTAATTAAATAATACAGTATGATTTGTTGAGATCAATGTCTGTACCTTGCATTCTACAAAGTTTGTTTTATGAAATCTGGGACATCAAGGTTGGGTGGGTATATGCTTACAATGGCCATCTTCTGTTAATAGATTGCTTCCTTAAACAATATGAAGTTTCCTTATTTATCTCTTCTAATCTTTGGTTGAACTCTACTCTGTCTGAGGTTTGTATAGCTGCCACACCTGCTTAGTTTCCAATTCTATTTTCTTGCAGTGCCCTTTTCTATCATTTCTTCATAGGCCTATTTGTCTTTGTGAGTGATGAATGTTTCTTATAGGTAATATTAGATGGGTTCTTGAGTTTAACCTAGCCTCATAGTCTGTGACTTTTGCTTGGAGAATTGAAATTTTTAAGATTCTGATCTATTATTGAAAAGTCTATATTCATTCCTGTGACTTCATTGTTTTTTAAGGTCTGATATTTCCCTAATCCTTGTTCACTTGTCAGTTATAATGAAGTTTATTCTCTCACGTGACCTCATAGATGTTTTCATCTTTCTCTTTTGGGTTTAGAATTCCTTCAAGTATCTTTTATAGAACTTGCTTAGAAGTCACGGATCATTTTTGTTTTGGTTTATATTTACCATAGGAAATTCTTCTTTCTCTTTTAATTATAGAGGATAGATTTTCCAGATATAGTAACATGCATTGATATTTATTGCTTTTCAGAACTTAAACTCATAATTCTATGTACTCCTAACTTTTAAAGTTGCTGGTGAGAAATCTTTTATTCTTATGGACATGCCTTTTTGTGTAAGTTGGCATTATTTCAACTTTCAATGATCTTTTGATGTTGCTATTCTGTGTATGTGGTGTCTTCATTATAACGTGACATGGGGATGTTCTTTTCTTTATTTTTAGTGTCAAAATATTTATTACAGGGTAACCGACTTTTCCTCTAGATTTGAGTTTTTTGCTATGATTTTATTGAATTTTTCTATCTTTAACTTGTAACTCTCCTTCTTTACTCATAACTCATACATTTAATCTTTTAATGACCCCACCTGTTTCATTTACACTTTATTTTGTGTTTTTATTATGGTCTATCACTCTTGCCTTCAAGTTCGGATATCCTATCTTCTACTTACTCCAGTCCACTGGTAGAAATTTCCATTAAATTTTTGTGTAATTTATTGGGCTGTCACTTACAAAATTTCCCTAGTATTTTTATCTTTTCATTGAACTCCTCCTTAATATCCTACATTGATATTTTTATTTTTCCAGCTGTTTGTTTGTATGCTTTTTCAATTCGTTCAGGAGTTTGTGACCTTCTAAGTTTATTGAACATCTTTATACTATGGTCTTATCTGGAATTTCATTTAATTCATTCTTATTAGACTCCACTGTGGCGGAACTGGTAAGTTTGGCTTTGATTTTTCTCACTTCCTGTGTTTCTATATGAGAGTGGTACCTCAGGGATTGGGTTGTTGCCTGGTTATGTCTACCTGTTTCCTTCCATGGAAGTATTTGCAATTCTCAAGTGAGATTAGGTCGTAGTAGATTTGAGGTGTTCCTCTCCAATGCCCTAATGACAGCTATGTCTGATGGGTAGGTCCACCATAAAATATAGTGACAACCACTCAAAACACATTCCCCCTTTGACTGTAATAGTTTTGGGAGAATAAAGATGCAAAGGTCGTATGGTATACGCTAAGGTATTAGTTGCTGGTAGTAGGAATGAGAAGAAAATACGCTAAGACTAGAAATTTGTATTAAAGAAAGAGAGAAAAATAAAAGAAAAAGGAAATAGAAAGACAGAAGGGGAGGATAATAACAAAAAGGGGAAGGCAAAAGAGCATCTCCAGCTAACAGCAGAGGGAAAGTGTGTAGAGGTAAAGAAACACAATCTACAAGCAGACCCAGCCCTTGGGAAGCAGAAGCAGGGAGACCCCAAGGGCTGTCCTCTTCCCTGTGAAAGAGCCTGTATCAAAAAAGGCTGGACAAGAAGAGTGTAGCATAAAACTGTCTGCAAATCTAGTATTCAAGATTAAGTAGATTCTCTTTCTATGCAGACATCCACCTGAGCTCCGGTGGAGACTATTCTATGTGGTTACATGCCTAGTCGCTGCAGAGACTGCATCTTAATTTTCCTTCTTTGAGCAATTAGAAGAGAGTACGTGAATTCCAAGTCCCTCCCTTCTCCTTCCTGTCCATCTTCTCTACCCATATTCCTGGCTTCTCTATGGCAAATTCCTGTCCAGCTAGTCACTGGCTCTGCCCGCTGATTCAAAAGAGTGTCACAGTGTAATCAAATACCCTGCAACAACAAGTAATAATTATTATTTTAAGAATGATGCTTTATTACTCATTATCTTTTCTGTCCAATGTCCAGAAATGTACAGAAATGCACCTCAGGGCAGAAATATTTTCTTATCTGAGAAATAGAAATTAAAAACCAACATCCAATACAGTGCTGGTTTTGTGCGTTTGTTTAAACTGTTGGTGTTCTGAGAAATGTTCTTTGAAGGACTGAAAACATCCAGATTCTAGACTGATGCCTGACTTTGCTCCCCTTGTGTACCCCAGTCGGATGTCCCAGCTCAAATGTGCAGTAGGAGCTGTAGCCACCCAGCCTGCCTCTGCTTAACTGACAGCAAGCGTAACGGGGCAGAGTGGCCTGTCTGGGGCCGTGAGGGGACTTCCAAAGCGCACTCCGTGTACTAAAGGCCTAAAGAAAGTGGTACTACAAGAGCTCTGCCTCTGCTCTCAGAGTCTGTGAGAGCGCTGGTCGGTCTTCCAAAAGCATCTGCAAGGATGCCTGCACTGAATACAGGGTCTTCCCTAATCTAGCCCCACGATACCCCAGCACCTTAGACGATCCTGGCCTCCCTCAGTTTGTGTCAGGGGAGCACAAACCATCTCCATGCCCACAGCAGGTGAAGCCAACTCCAGAGGGATAGATCCCAGAAGAACAGGAGGCCTAATGAGTCCCAGTTTGACCAGTCAGCATGCGGTTTTTTTTTCCTCTGGAACCAAGCAGCAGGACACACTGATTCTCTCTTCATCCTGTAGTTAGATGAGGAGACAGCCTGCTGTCACTCTCTCGGCTGTAGTCACAGCCCTCTGACAGGGGAGTGGGAAACTTGGGTAAACTTGGTGGAGGGTCATACTGTGCTTCCCTCCGCTGGCAGCATGCCTAGTAAAACTTCATCTCAGTCTCAGAAAAGCCTCAGCTTTGCTGGAGCTATCCAAATATTGAAAGATGGCTGTCCTTACTTTGAAGTTCTTATTTTGAGGAAGGAAGGACTGCTGAAGATCTAAACCAGAGCCTCAAGTATACAAAGTGCATGCTCTACCAGTGAGCTACACCTGCGGCTCGCACTCCAGATCAAGGCACACACTCTACCACCAACCTACACCTGCAGCCCACACCTGAACGCCCAAGGCACACAGTCTTCCACCAATGTACGCCTACAGTTCACACTCCAGTATCCAAGGCACACACTCTACCGCCAGCCGACACCTCCAGCCCACACTACAATATCCAAGGTACACACTCTACCACTAAGCTACACCTGCAGGCTACAGGAATAATTTCTTAGCTGGGAAATGCCACGTCTATATGAGTCTGCCTCCCTTCTGGCTAGATGATTCTTTTTTTCCCCAGTGGTTTTTTTTTTTTTCTCTAGAAGAGCCTTTTCAGTTAGCTCTAAAGACCTTCCAAAATATAATAGTTTATGGTCAATATTCCAATTCAAAGAAAAGCAAAGATCAAAGGCAAACAGACAAGCATGAACCTCAAGCCCTTCAGGGTTTTCCAACAGTGTGAACTGACTTCCATGAGAAGCCACGTATGTGGGTGGAGCTGGGATAACACACTTGCCACCATGACATGGTTCAGTGGGCATGTGCTATCACTACTGCATGTCTGACACCGAGTCGGATGCTGGTTCTGCAGAGTATAAAATCCATGTGATCTACCGTCACAGGGACTGGGGTTCAGAGGAATAGAAAGCATGGACTTAATAAACATGCGAGTGAAAATTATATTAGGCATGATTAAGAAAAGAAGACGAATTGGTATAGTTTGATACATTTTTTTAAAAACAACTTTAACTGTTTCTATCCTGTTACTCTGAGGTGTTTGGGCTAATTGCTTCAGCTACTTTCTTTCTAAGGCCCAGTGCTTAGCTTTCTACCTAAAACATCATCTACAGACGTTCTAATGAGGAAGTGTCATTTTAAATGGAAACAGGGTCACATAAAATATAGAAGAAAATAAGAAATGGGATTAAAAATAAAACCCTGAGACAATAATATAGTTGATGTGGGATTCCCCTCTGTATGCTGTGAATATGATTGGCTAATTAATAAAGAAACCTGCCTAACCTGCCTTGGCCTGTTGATAAGGCAGAACGTAGGTAGGCAGGGAAAACTAAACTGAATTCTGGAAGAAAGGAGGCAGAGACAGAGAGAAGCCAAAAAGCCCCACTGGAGACAGATGCTGGCTGGAACTTTTTCTGGTAAGCCACAGCCTCGTGGTGATACACAGATTAATAGAAAAGGGTTAAATTAATATGTAAGAGTTAGCTGATAAGAAGCTAGAGTTAATGGGCCAAACAGTGATTTAAATAATATGGTTTCTGTGTAATTATTTTGGGGCCAAGTGGCCGAAACGACCAAGCGGCCCTCCTCCAACATATAGTGAGTCCAAAGATTGTGTGAAAAAAAAAAAAAGGAGCCAGACTATTATTGCTCTGTAGCCCTGACTGGACTCAAGTTTCCAGAACTGAACAATGTCTTTAAAACCCATTATCAGTTGTCAGCGGCCATTTCTTAGCCCTTTCGAATTCAGACCGCCACCTGGTGGTGAATGCCCACTTTGGCGCAAGCCCCGTGCCGCAGGCATTGCTGGCAGCTTCTGCTGGCCCTCAACCACCCTCATTGCAGTTACAAAACTATGCGGAGTTTTATAACAAAGGGTTTTGCCTAGCGCTGGTCTTACCGCTACCCCACACCCACCCTACAGTGGCACCCACCTGCTTCCCTACTGCCCCACTCTCTAGATTCCCCGGGCTGTGGCACCTGGAAATAGGGACTTACGTCACTATTAGGTAAGGTAATCGTGACTCACAAACTCATCAGAGGGTCTCATACCTTAACTTTAGCAATAATGTGCTAAGTACATTCTTAAAGCCAGGCCACAGAGAGCACGAGCTGATTCGCAGGGTATTTTAAAGTAATGACACTCGATAGCTTACTAAAGAAAGCTAGGACTTTCTTATCTTTTCTAGGGCAGGACAAACATAGAAACGGTCTAAAGGGACTTCTCCTAATTACAAAATGTTGTCCATACAGTGTTATGTAATCGTGCTAGAAATTATTTATTCATTGACGGAATGACTGCTAACGCAGAGTGTGCCCTAAATCAGAGCAGTGACATGTTAAAACAATAAGTGAATACTTTGGGGTTGAGCATACACTTGATGAATCACCTGCTTATCACCTGCAAGACTTTTGAATACATCCACATGAACACGTAACACCCCCCACACACACACACACTACACACCATACACACATACACACACACCACACTACACACACACACACACACGCACACACACTACATACACACACCACACACACCTCACACACACAACACATACCCCATATATCTCACACACATACACCTCACACACACACACCACATATGTAAATGGAGACTGCATGCACATACATTCACACAAATCAAAACAAAAATCTTATGTCTCTCAGATAAGCATGAACTGAACTGAGATAAAAATATAAATAAACAAATAACAAGGTATTAGTTAATTTCCAAATACTGGGATAACAATTGTGTGTGTGTGTGTGTGTGTGTGTGTGTGTAGCAAAGGTATCTAACTTGTCCAGAGATATGAAATGAAATCATTGATCAGTGCCGTATAATATTGTGTGAGTCTCTATAACAGATCATTTAGTTTTATTTCTTCACTCTCTTCCTTCCCCCCCCCCCCACACACTGCATCAAGCTGCCCACCACACTGTATTCCACATAGATCCCCTCGATGAGCTGTTGATTGTGACCAGGAAGCACCACTAGAGATCGTTTCTGGCTCCCACTTTCCCTACAAACAAACCTTTCATCCACTTACCCAGTCTGACGTCATTGCTTTCACCTTTGGCTCTCAGTGAAGGCACTGATTTCAGAAAGGTCTTGCACTCACCTGTGGGGCAGAGTCCACAGCATGTCGAGCCTGTGAGGAAGCCCGGCGCTCCCTTGATGAATGGCTACACTTTGGCATAGCACATTAAAGCAAAGGCTGACCCCATGTTTCCTGTTCCGCATTCCTGTCAACAGAGAACACAGACTAGCACACAAATGTCATAGGTTGGAGTAATTTCTGTAAATAAGTCATTGCTGCCATAGAAGCTGATTGCTGTCACATGGCAGTGGCCTCTCTATTAATTAAACAGAGCTGCTTTTAATTATTTACATAACTATATGTGTTCCCTTAAATCGACTAGTGCATGAATGTCACACACAACACATAGACCCTTGTCTCCCTTTCCTTCTTGTGATTTTCCCCATCAAACGATCACCTCTCATGGGAGTCATAGCCACATGATCTTTATAATAGCACAGAATTCCATGGGTCTTATGAGAGGAACAGACGCTCAGGGCTTTCTGCAGATTGTCGGTGATTCTGACAAAATTTGGGTGTTCTTTAATTGGGACTATTCACACAAAGGAAACGAACATAGACCATTAAGATGATATCTTTGATGAAATGCAAATGTAATTATCTATTTCTCCTTGCTGTGACTTTTCTCTCCACATGTATATTAAAAAGGGAGTTTGGAAATGACTGCTTTGATGTGGGCAGCGACTCCAGCCAGTTTTAATCCACCTTCCTTATCTGGCTCAACTCCACCAACCAGTCAATTGTGCTGGTACAACACGGCATCAATTCCTTTAGATTTTGTGCAAGGACTGGTCCTCAGTTCCCCACTGTACCCTCCACCTGCCTTCAGCTAGGATTCCCTTTTGAGAAAGAAGTATTGGCAATATAAACGATGTTAAATTTGCAGAAAGATTGAAGAAGGGAGCATGTAAAATCAACATCTCAAAACAATTTCTCCTTATTTAGGAAAAGTTCTAAGATCTGGGGTGGTGGCACCTGCCATGGCTCTTTCTTCGCCAATCTTAATTTCTCATTGTCACCTTCTCATGGCTTGATTTGGGACACTGAGCTGGTCAGCCTTCATTGCCCATTCTAGGGGATAGGACAAGTTAGGGGTCCTTCGTTTTATATTTTTTGCTTTTTGTTTGTTTTTAGAGGAAGGGAAATTGTACTTTAACCCAATGTACTTTGTTGGGTTAAATGGTACTGACATTTTAATATGTAATTAATATTCACAAATGTCAAAAACAGTTTTTATTTTTATATGTTTCTGTAATTGGAGGTTTCTCTCCCACCCTGCAGTTCCTGAATAAGCACTCAGAGGCTTATATTAATTACAAAAGTTTGGCTGACGGCTCAGCCTTATTACTGGCTAGCTCTTACATTTAAATTAACCCATATTTCTTATCTATGCTTTGCCACATGGTTTTTGGTTTGTTACCTCATTTTCTATATCTTGCACCCTTGGCAGCCTGGATGGCATCTCCAAGACTCCACCTTCCTTTCCCTGTATCTCTGCTTGGGTTTCCCTCCTGGTTCTATCCTGCCTTGCGATAGGCCAAGGAAGCTTTATTTATCAACCAATGAAGGCAGCACATATTTGCAGCATACATAAAGATATCCCACAGCATTTTTTATTTCTAAGATTATAGTAATATAGTTCTAACATCTGTTGCTCCCATTTCCACACTCCAAACCTCCAAACCTTCACATAGTCTCCTCCCCTCTCCTTCAAATTCATGGCCTCCTTTTTCACTAATTGCTATTGCGCACATATGTGCAAGTGTCTATGTGTATACATATATTTCTAAGTATAACCTGTTCAGTCTATATAATGTTACTTTTGTGTATGTCTTTAGGACTGACCATTTGGCACTGGAAGATTAACTGGTGTGTTCTTCTCTGTGGAAGAGCACTTATCATTATCACACTTTCAGTTGTCTATAGTTGTATGTGTAGGGTTCAGGTCTTATGAGTTTTCCCCATCTATTTTGGCTATGGGCACTTAAGTAGGTGAGACTTTATGGGTGTAGCTTCTTGTAGTTCCTTGGAGACACAATCTCACAGCAAAACGTCTAATCCTCTGGCTCCTACAATCTTTCTTTCCCCTCTTCCATAATATTTCCTATGCCTTGGGTGTAGGGATAGTTTGTATATACATCCATTATAAATACAGCTCTGCAATTGGATTGGCTGTGGTTTTTCATAGTGATCTCCATCTGTTATAAAGGGAGGTTTCCTTGGGAAAGGATGCAGGCTTGACTTGCATAAGGAAAAATATTTATATTCATACCCTAAGTTCTCAAAATTCCATGGCCATTGATCCTTACAGCACATGTCCTTTTAGACACTGCACAGTTCAAATGCTCCGTCACCAGCTGTGTCTGCTTCCTCATTTTCTGGAGCACGCAGGCTTGTGAGTGCCAGCTGCTTCCCCACCACAGGCTGCAGAAGTGTGCACTGCACGCTGCCCAGGGAACTGATAGAGTTCTACACCAAATGTGTAAGAAGTCACTCTGTCTGGAAAGGACTTTCATCTTTCTGCACTGCAAACATGGAGATTTGTGTTCAAGATGAAGCCATTTCCATGGTTCCTTTATAAACTCTGTCTTGATTTTCCATCTGAGAGATGAAAAGTCAGCGTGGCAGCAAACGGATCTGAGTAACCTAGTGATAGTTTCAGCCGTTCCCAGGTTCCTTTCTTCAACCAGGGATGGCATTGGTTCTCAGGAAACATAGAAAAAGTACAAGGATGGAGAAACAGCCCAGCAGTTAAGAGAGGGTACTACTCTAGCAAAGAACTAGCACAGTTCCCAGCATCTGTGCTTGACAGCTCACCACTCCAGGATGATCTAAGACCTCTAGCTTCTGAGGGCACCTGCATTCACCTGCACATACCCACTCATAAACACACCCAGGCACATAATTAAGAACAAAAGAAATGTTTGATAAAGAGGAAATATAGAAAATATAAAAAATATTAATCAGGTTTCTCAATAATTGCATGTTGGGGAAAAGACCAAATGAAGCAATACCCTGCCTCCAGTTCACTGATGGTTAAACATCTCCAGCCCCAAGTTACAGGGCCCATGCTCATTTGCATGCTGGTCTTCTGTTTAAATGGCTTTCACAATGCAAAAGAATAAAATTTATCTTGAGTCCAAGGTCGTCGCTAGCACTGGATTACAATATCAATCCCCTTGCTTTCAGTAATAGAGCTAATTTATTGCACTGAGCACAGTAGACTCTACTTTGGGTTTGTGGGGCATAAGGTATCTTGTTGAGACTGTCAACAGTGACTTTATTTTACATAACTTCACTGATGTGTGATCCATACACAATGATAAACATTTCTTTTAAAAGCACAGATCTGTGGACTTTAGTATATTCACAGAATTGTGCAACTATTGACACCACATAATTTTCTAATATTTTTATCATCTCAGTAAAGAACCCTTTTCTCATTAATATTCCCTGCACAGCACCCCTTTCTTGCCCAGAATAGTTACATCACAATTATGAGAAAATGTTAAATGCAAGGATTGAGAATTTTCTAATTAGAGTAGACAGTGGACAATTAGAGTGCGGTTCTTTGTTGCCCCCAAACCATGTGCTTTTTCATCTGCTCTGTAAACATCTAATGGGTGATATTTGGAGAGCTGAGCGAAGGTGCACAGACATCTCCTGTACGGTGTGCTCAAAATGCATAGCTGTAAAATCAGGCACAGCATTGTTCTGCATGAAGGTCACGACAAGTTACTAAAATGTTATCATCTACTATCTTTGACCCTGAAGGACTGAAGGACTATGGGCAAACTTTCATAGAGATGTACAATTAGGGCTGTGACTTCCAGGTTCACTCAGATAGAATTTGGCTCCCACAGCAGGGACCACAGAGTATAAAGATGTTTTCCCCACTCTGTCTCACATTCTGTCTCTGTTCTGTTACTGAGACTGACCTGGGTATGTCATTGGCTACCTTTCCTTATTCTTACACCCATATGCCCATCAGGTGGTCCACTTGCACTCACATGTGGTCCTCAGCATCAGTCACACCCATACACCCATCAGGTGGTCCACAGCATCACTCACACCCATACACCCATCAGGTGGTCTACAACATCACTTACAGCCATACGCCCATCAAGTGGTCCACAGCATCACTATAGCATACTCCTAATATTTCTTCTACTGTTTGTTTCAGATGAATTCTTAGATGAAAGAAAGTTTTACCTAGTAGATAATTCTGATGGTCCATGATTATGGATTCCAGTTCACGAGGTTTTTGTTTTTTGTTTTACTTTACTGTATATGGACTTATATTGTTTGATAACAATGTTTCATATTATATTGTCTT
Organism: Myodes glareolus; assembly: GCF_982192425.1. Classification (NCBI taxonomy): domain Eukaryota; kingdom Metazoa; phylum Chordata; class Mammalia; order Rodentia; family Cricetidae; genus Myodes; species Myodes glareolus. The sequence continues at coordinate 8,365,172 of NC_142041.1, read as the reverse complement.
CCCAAAATATAGTGTTCGGTTCCATGAGAATAGACACCTCATGGGCTGGGAACGTAGATCAGTATCTATGTTGAAAAGTTCTTGTCTAAGTCCTTACACTTGATCCCCAGAACTGCAAGAAAGAAAATAAGAGATCACAAAGCTACTATCAGATGTTTTGTCTCTGTCTGTGTGAGCCTATCTTAGCCTGACTCGCTACAGTATGTTCCTGGGCCATGAAAGCATAATGAAACTATTATTGATTGGGCTAATATAGTTGACAGGTAGAAAGTTAAGGTATGGACCGTCTTTTTCTGCTAATCTGACTTCTTCCATTCATGTTTTATTAAAATATAATTACACCAGTTTTCCTCTTCACCTTTCCTTCCTCCAAATCCTCCCATATCTCCCTTTCTCCGTCTCAAATTCCTGGTGCTTGTTCTTTGTTACGTGTGTGTGTGTGTGTGTGTGTGTGTGTGTGTGTGTGTGTATGATAATTTTGTAAAGCATCTTTAAAAGATAATAGCAAGAGCCAGGCAGTGGTGGCACACACCTTTAATCCCAGCAGTCGGGAGGCAGAGGCAGGCAGATCTCTTGTGAGTTCGAGGTCAGCCTGGTCTAAAAAAGCTAGTTCCAGGAAGGCTCTAAAGCTACAGAGAAACCCTGTCTTGAAAAACAAAAAACAAAAAAGGTAATAGCATGTTCTGAAAGAACTAATTAGCAATAGAATAGCTTAATGATACAACTTTCAACAAATTCAGTGTTTAGTATAAAATATAAAGCGCTTATGAGAATTTGTGAAACTAATAAAAACCAGAAAAGCCACAATGGTCAGGGTATATTATAAGAGTGGTGGTACATTTTCTTTAATGGGAAAATACCTAATTCTAATAGTAATAATCATCTCTCCCTCAGTCGATGGGTTTCCCAAGATTCGCATAGTTGAGTTAAAAGCACGAACCCTGGAATTCAGGATGTAATGAGTGCTACGGGCGAGCTGTTATTTTTTCCTCTCATTTCTAACATATTTGGCTCATTTGCTTATGTCAATAGATGTTGCTCTTTCCTTGAAAGAAAACGTACTCAAGTGTTTACATGGTTGACACACCCAAGGAAGCTAATTGTGCCTTTTATGTTGTGGCCCTGGAGGAGAACTCAGACCTGTGCAGTGCACAGATTAATGTGCCAAGGCTGCCATACATTCTACACTCCCGTCATAGTCCTCATAGACCTCTGTAGACACACGAATATACCCGTTCTTTTGTCACATTTAAATCAGTTTTTGTGTTTCCTGAAACAATTGAGGTTGTTCCATGACAATAAGAGTTTTCTGTGGACAGTGAAGACGTCACAAATTAGTTTAGGCCCCTATTCAAACCTGCAGACAGGTGCGCAGAAAGAAGTAAGTAATGTAGGGGATTTTTTAAAAAAAAATGTAGATTGACACATAGCTGTTTATTTATGAGATGCAGTGTAATTCAATACATTTACATGTATTGAGTGATTAAATGGGGGTAATTAACATTTGTTCCAGCTATGACAACTTTCTTGAAAAGGAATAAAACTCCTCCCAAGTCACTTGCTAGCATCTGTGTTTAAATCCATATATATATATATGTATATATATATATATATATAAAAACATACATACACACACACGTGTGTTTTAACATCCAGAAATACAGCAAAGTCTTATAGAGGTTGCAAAAGGGAATATACTGTCTACATGGGGAATAAAGAGATATTGGATATTGGGATATTTGACAATGAACACCTCACTATGCAAGAATCGTAGTAGACTCTTGTCTCCATGGGGGATTTGGCCCAGGGTCAGATGAATCCTGCTCTTCCCTTCCGTGGGAACCTGTTCCCAGTTCCCAGTTCTGCTACTGCTGGCATTGTTCTCTTAGAATGACACCAAACCCATTCTCCATATACACGACAACTATACATATGACATTACTGAGCTCTGTTCTAACCTCAGACAAGTGTGGACGGCATTGGAAGTTTTCAGCAGTGTAGGCTGAAGAGCTGGAGAAGAGAATAGACCACTCAGAAAGAAGGTTAGTGCCTTGGGTGTTACCCACTTCTAACAAGCAATCAGCGAGCTCCTCTTTCAAATTCTGTGCACCTCAAACAAGCTCGGCGGGATGGGAATAGTGGAGATTCTCAAAAGTGGACCATTTGAGTCCACTTTTAAAATGACAGAAAACAGCTTCCTGTAACCACATGCTCTGAATTCTCCATATATTGCTGCCGTTAAGACACTGGTGAGATAAGGAATTTAGTCTTCGGGTTGTCTCTTCTCCACCTGTACCAACTTCCTGGGTGGCCTCACCTAGAGATGGTTTCCAATTTCATCTATAGACTGATGACTTCTAAGCTGTATGCATATCCCAACCCCACCCTGCTCCGCACGCCCTTCTAGGTGGTTAGTGTTCCCACTCACAGGGGTAGGACACCTGATGCTGCCCTGGGTTGCACCAACAGTTTGACTTCCTGTACTCATGAAATCCTTTGCCTCTGCCTGTGACCAGGAAAATCCTCTCCTTCGATGAGAGAGACATTATTTGCTTTCTGGAGCTCTAGTTTCTTTCCTGGCTTCAATGCCCTTCATTTCCAGCCCTGGGGATCAGGAGAAAGTGTTCTCAGATGTTCACTGCTAATTGATGTTCTGGTCTGAAAGTTGAAGACCTTGCTTCCACCTACATTCTGCTGCCCAGAATTTAACCAAATGGGTTCATCTAGAAGCCAGTGGGCAGGGACAGATGAAGTAGGCTTCTGAGGAGAGCATGGTGGTAACAGCCCCTACCCAAGTCTCTCACAAAGGGATAGCTCTCTTTAAGAGTATCTAGGAAGCCTCTTCTCTGTATTTTATAAATGAGTTTATTCATATTTTTGGCAGCAGAGAGTTGAGGGATATTTAATGATTAGAACATGAAAACTTGTACAAGTATAAGAAAACTCTGAGTATTTCATATCTCTTGCAGAATAAGGCAATATTTAAATGAATGCTTCTACACTATGCAAAGTATAACACTCCCCAAGAAGACAGGACCATAGTACACAGATTAAACTTTAATGTTCCCTGTGAAACAAAGAACACTTAACCTATTAAGGTTTTATCTTCTTACTGGGAAGAGATTTAGTGGTTAAGAAAACTTACTGCCCTTCAAAGGACACAGATTTGATGCCCAAAACTTATTCCATGGCTCACAACCATCTGTCACTCCATTTCAAGAAGGTTTGATGAGGTCTTCTCACCTACTTGGACAGTAAGCATGTGCATGCAGACAAAATATTCATATGTACACAGAAGTTTCTGTCCTGCCTGGTCCCCACAGCCATTTAGTCCCATAGAAACACAAAGAGGCTTATATAAATTATAAACTGTTTGACCTATTAGCTAAGACTTATTATTAACTAGCTCTTACAACTTAAATTAACCCTTAATTCTTGTCTATGTTTAGCCATGTGGCTTGGTACCTTTTCTCAGTAAGACATTCTCATCTTCTTCCTCTGTGTCTGACTGGTAACTGCATCTCTCTCTTTTTTCTTCCCAGAATTGTCTTAGTCTGGTTGCCCTGCATGTACCTCCTGCCTGGTTATTGGCCAATCAACATTTTATTAAACCAATATGAGTGACATATCTTTACAGTGTATGAGAACATTATCCCACAGCATTAGTTAACCATAGGGGCTGGGCAGTGATGGTGCATGCCTTTATTCCCAGCACTAAAGAGGAATATAAATGGTAGGAGACAGGTCTCATGCTCAGTCTCATTCTGGGGATTCATGGAGACAGGATCACCATTTTGGTTTGAGGTAGAGTTAAGAACCAGTAGTTGGCTGCTTTGCTTTTCTGATCTTCAGGTTGAACCCCAATATCGGCCTCTGGGTTTTTATTATTTGTGCTACACACATGCACAGGGGAAAAGAAATGTTTTTTTTTAGACTTTATAGTTTTAACAATATAGTGACCATGACATACAGTGTGGTACTTTAGAACATAAACACAGAGAGAACAGAATAGAACATTCAAGAAAAATTTATTTCAGAATATGGATCACCTCGCTGATTTGAATGGTGGCACTGCAGTGGGGTACAGATTATTTTCAAGCAATGTACTGATCAATTTGGATCTATTTATTGGTAGAGATGAGTCTTAACCACTGTTTCAGGCAACATAAAATTGATACGCACATACTGAAGACAGGGGTCATTTGTAAGCAATATAAGAGAAGTCATTAAGATAAAATCCACTTCCAAGAAAGGAAGTGGACCAGAGCAGGGAGAGATATTAGCATCATTACTTTGCCATGGAGAAGAGAGTGTTGTGTATAGCACCAGTATATAAGCAGCTATTGACTGATGGAAGAGGGAGAAACATGTTCTTCAGAGGTGTAAGCACTGGAAAAATGACCTTGCCTTTCCAAATAAAAACACCTTTCTGTAAGTAACCTACAGAAGCTCACGAAGTCACCTCTTCTTTTTTAAAAACACACACACACACACATGAAAGTAGAAGCAAAAAATAGCTGGGAACAAAAAGGGGAATGAATAGACAAGAAGGTAGGACACAAGAAAAGAAATGTTTTAAAAAGACTACTTTTCCTTCTTTCTTAAGATCTTTCTCTCTACTGATGGCGTCTCAACCATGGCACTCTTGTAAAAAGCAGGGAGGCCTTGCAGCTGAAGAATGGGATGCTGCACTCTGCACATTGGAATGTGTGCTTAGGAATGTCTGTTGTTTCACCTAAAGCAGCACATGCATCTTCAAAAGCCCGTGTGAAGATCAGAACAGATCTGACTTTCACAGACACATCGAATTTTAGCAAGTTACGGCAGAGTCAGTGGTGTAGTAGTTTATCTGACTCCACGTCTGATAAGGCAGAGTCCAGGCCCATCTAGCCTCTTGGGTGCTGTATGGGGCTTGAACAACTGTTTTGTTGTTGTTTGAGTAAAGTCTTGCTGTGTGCCCAGGCAATAAACTCTTAAATCTCCTGCATCAGCCCAGAGTACTAAGACTACAGCTGTGGACAATAATGCCCGGGTGGGGCACATCTTAAACTCTCCCGGTAGGGTGTATCTCCTTATCTGGAAAGGCCAGACAACGCAGCAATGGAATCTTCATAGTTTTGCCCTGAATGTTAGATGAAATAGCATGTAAAAATGTATTAGCATGACTCTTGATGCACAACATCCAAATAATTCATGTGTGTAGCTGTGTATGTCCATGTCTATGTGTGTGTGTACTGTGTGGTTCTGTATGTGTGTAGGTCTGTATGTGTGTGAGTGTGTATGTGTGTGAGTGTGTGTTTGAGTGTGTATGTGTGTGGGTATGTATGTGTGTGTGTACGTGTGATGATGTATTGTGTGGATATGTATGTGTGTGCAGGGATGTATGTGTGTGTGTATGTATGAGTGTGTATGTGTGCAGGGATGTATGTGAGTGTATATGTGTGTATTGTGTGAGTATGTATGTATATGTGTGAGGAGATATATGAGTACGTATTGTGTGAGTGTGTATTGTGTGAGTGTGTGTGCATGTGCGTGCAGGCACACCTAGCCCTCTGCACAGCTAGAGACCAGAGGCTGATGCCAAATGTCTTCCTCTATTGTTCCTTCACCTTATTCTGTTGCCAGGATCCCCCACTGACGATGGTCCTCCCTGTTTTGTCTAGACTGGCCAGAGAACCTCGGGGTTTCACCTCTCTACCTGTCTCTTCCTACAGCTGGGGATACAGATCAGCTTTTTCCTGGGTGCTGGGATCCTAACCGAGGTCTTCATTCTTATGTAGCGAGTACTCTACCCACTGAGCCATTTTCCCTTCCCTGAACAACTCAGAGTTGACTATTACCCATTTTTTTGTTTTCTCTCAAATTAGATTTGTGATGATGCTGAAGCGTTGCTATACTTAACTTATTGCAAAGACAAAATTTTTCTTAACTTATTACAGACAAAAAGGATGAGTGACTAGTTAAAAGTTTAACATTTGCAAAAGCCTTCCCCTGAATGTCCTCTGTGGTCTTTCTGCTCTGCTTCCTTCTCACGGAGACACGGCGACTGTGGGAGCTTAAACAGGAACTGGCAGAGCGCATCATATAAAACAAGTCACTCTGCCAGCATCGATTTCCTCTGTGAATCAGCCATTCTAGGGATCTGGGTCTCTCCATGAATTGGCTTTTAAATAACGAGCAGCAATCATCTATTTACCACTCACAGGTCCTTGGGGAGACTGAATGAAGATGAAGTATTGTGTAATAACCGTAATGTATTTGCTATATAATAGTCAGGTATGACCCCTCCTTAAGGTCAGTGTGGTTAGAAAAGCTGGACATGACTTTAATAGCAAATTAAGTTTCCAGTGCCTGGGTTCAATTCTGCTGATACAGAGTGACCAAGAGGTTGGATTTATATTCTATCCCTTCTATCTAGGTGCTAGTCCAGGACACCTCCCTGGTCATCTTGCTTGGCCAGCAATGAGGTTGGCAAAGCTAGCAATATAGACAGCTCTCTTCTTTGGAGCTTTAGTAAGAAGTAAAAGAAGCAACTGATATAGATGTCCTGTTTGGGCTTAGCACGCTGTTACTTATCATCAGAATTTTGACCAGTATGCATCTCTGCATTGACTGATGCCCACTGCAAAAGGAAGCTTCTTGGACCAAGGTTGAGAGCTTCCAAGATCTATGGTCTAAGCATAAATATTTAGACTGCAATTTGGCAGAATAGGCATTTAAGCAAACTAACAGTAGCAGGTTCAATGCTAGACTGTATAGTCTCCCTAGTCATGGGCTTCTGATCAACCAGGGATAAAGTACCAGGTTTATGCTTGCTCCTGTGGATGAGGCCTCAAATCCTATCAGAAAGTGCTTAACTTTCCCCTAATGGTTGTGCTATTATTACGCCAGCAGGCACATCTTGCCTGGCAGGCCTATAAGATCAAATTGGTTTTCCTGTGCTAAAAGATGTCCCTCGGGCACAAGGCAGATACCACTGTCTTCAAGACAGCCTCTAAATTTATGGTCAGTTTTCTACTGCCTTGTTGAAGATTCAACAGGAATGTGTCACCACTTAATATTTTAGCTATTTTTTCCATCTTTTCTCCCTCATTTTTCCCTCCATTTCTCCCTTTTTCCCTTTAACATGATCTATTAGCTTGTTCTTGGGGAAAAGAAGGTCTAAGTCAAATGTAGGAATTCTTACTGGCTAATTAAATTCTAAGACTGTTAAATAGAGTCACATGTATTTATTCTTCACAAATGCTTTGGTTAGCCCATTTATTGCTGTTGCTTGCTGCTTTGCTTGTGCTTTGATGGTTATAGTATTTAATGTATTTTGTGAGCATAGAGGAAAATATAACTGAATACTTTGGATCCTACTTCAAATTCTTATTTCTTTTTCCCCTCATTCAACTTATTCTTTTTGCAATTAAAATGTGATTACATCATTTATCCCTTTCTCAGACCCCACCCATATCCACCCTCCCTCTCAAATTCCATGATTTTTTCTTTAATTATGTGTGTGCGGGTGTGCGTGCACATGAACACATGTAAACACAACCTGGCTTGTCTGTTTAATGTTGTTTGTATGTATAAGATTTTAAGGATGACCATTTGTTATTGGATAACCAGTTAGAGACGCCTCCCCAAGAAAAATAAATTGTCCCTTTCTCGGCAGAATTGCTTGCCTGTAGTTCTTTCTACAGGTGTAGGATCCCATGCAATCTCCCCCTTCCATGCTGGCATGATCATTGGTGTTGTCATTGTTCAGGTATAATTTAGGCAGCTGTGCGGTTGAGGTATCCAAGGGGTTAGCTTTCCTGTCATTCTAGGAGACACATCACATGGTGACTTCCTGGTCCTCTGAGTCTCATAATCTTTCTGTCCCTTTTCTGTAAAGTTCTTGGAGTCTCACCCCAGTCAGAATGGCTAAGATCCACAAAACAACCTACAAATACTAGAGAGGTTGTGGAGCCCGCGTCTACTGTTTATGGGATTGCAAACTTGTGCAACCACTCTGAAGATCAGTGTGGAAAATCCTCAAAAGCTTAAAGATATACCCACCTTAGGGCACAGCTATACCACTCTTTGGCATGCACCCAATGACCTGACATCCTACTCCATGAATACTTTCTCAACAACGTTGCTGCTCTGCTCACTGAGCTAGGAAATGGGAACAACCTAAGGGTCCTTCAACTGATGGATAGATATTTAAAATGTGGTAAGAGACCTGAAATCATGACTATATAAAGTAAATGGATGAAACTAGAAAATATATTGGGTGAAGTAACTTGGACCCAGAAAGACAAAGCCATGGGTTCCCTCTTATCTGCGGTTCCTAGCACCCAATCAGTGAGTTTAGTCCATACCCTGGAGTAACAACAGAAACCAAGAATGTAAAAAATGATGATTGTGGAGGGTGGGAAGGAAAGAACAGGAATGCTAGAGAGAATTATCAGGATGCCAGTGATAAAAAGGGAGAACTGGAAAAATGGTGAGAATTTGATGGCGATTATGAAAAGTAATCCCACACTAGCTCAGATGGAGTATAATAAAGGGTTCTTTATTTGGGGTAGATTCACAAATCAGCAGTCTTCTGCACGAGCAGGAAACAGGAACCGGATCCAGCAGCCAAGAGAAAGTGTGTACATTTCTACATCTGTTTATATAGTACCCAAGACCCTGCCCAGAGTGGCCCAGTGTCTCAAAGGTTATTGGCTGAAGAAATTTCCCTATCACCTCCCCATTTTGTCTAAATAAGAGAGCTCCAAACTTAATACAAAACTATATATAATAAAACAGATATCAAGTATAAAAATTAGAATTACAACTATCATAAACAGTATTAAGCAAGAAACACATGCTAAGTGTTTCAATAATAAAGGAGTATAAGTTTTATGTTAGAATCTGCTTGGCTAAGTCATGAGAGGAAAGTAACGACGACTATCTAGTCGTTAACCCCACTGAAGAACTGAGAAGGAAAATAATGCTATTTGAGTAAACAAGAAGTGCAATCTAGCAACTTCCAAAATATACAATAAACGACAGAGACAGTGGCTACCTGAGCGACCACCCAAAGTCTCATTTGCAACATTGGAGCAACCAACTTTGGCTAAAGCCTAGAGTAACTGACAGACCACTTTTAGAGACAGGAAAAATTTTAAAGCCGTCTAACCCTATCTTGGCAAGATTTGACAGTCTTTTTTCTGGTGTCCTGCTTGTTTACTCTCTGGACACCGCACATTTTATCAGTGGTTGAGGCATGGGCAGTTCTCCCAAAGGCCAGTTTTGCCACAAAGAAAACAAGCTCCAAGTGGAGTGTCTTCGGTGCCCACTGATACATATAGTTCCCACTTTTCTACCGAAAGCAATTTACAATAAAAATTGCCACATTTTTCACAGAAATAGAAAAAATCAAACACCTTTAAAGTTGTATGGAACCTGAAAAATTGCAATATTTTCTGAGTAAAAAACAAACAGCAACAAAAACAATGATCTGGGGATTACCATTTCAGATTTCAAAATATATTAATAAAGTTGTAGTAATAAAAGGGTGTAGTTCTGACACAAAAGCACACATTGAACAAAACTCTTGACCCAAACATGAGTACATGTGACTACAAACATCTGGTATGTGAGAAAGATGTCAAAAATGTCAAAAAGCATACATTGGAGAAAAAATAACATCGTCAATCAATTTTGTTGGGAAAACTGGATTTACATATGTTGAAGAAAGAAATTAGACCCATAGCATCAACCAGCAAAAACAAGACAAAATAAAACACTCAACTTGAAATGGCTCAAAGATCTCAATTCCAAATGTGAAACACTGAAACTGGCAGAAGAGAACATAGGCTGTAGCCTGCACAATACAGGGGTAGGGAAGGATTTTCTGAACATGACTCCATTTGCTCAGGAATAAAGGCCAGCAACTGACACCTGGGACCTCACAAAACTGCAAAGCATCTGTTCACCTAAGGAAATGATTAAGTTAGAAAGAAGCCCACGGTGTGTGAGAGTATCTTTAATAGATTCAATTAAATTTAATAGAATTAAAATCAAGAATATACACATAACTCAACAAAGAGTTGAGAAAGCAAAGGAGCCAGTCATATAAGGGGACTATGAATCTCCCAGATAATGCCTAGTAATAGAAACTGAGCTAGCAAAAGAACAAGAACTGGCCAACAAATACCTCAAAAATGTTCAACAATTTTTAACAATTAGAGAGATGCAAACCAAAATAATTTTGAGGCTTCATATTACCCCAATCAGAACGTTTTTATTTGGGGATTCCAATTTTCCTTCTATTGCTCAGGCTGACTTTGAACCTGTGATAATCCTCCTGCCTCAAGCTCCCAAATGCTAGTATTCTAGGTGACTGCCACCAAACACGACTTTGCTGGTTTGTTGATTAAGACTTTTCATATTTGGCTACAGCAGGACATATACGTTCCCTTGATCTTCAGACTTAGTTGCTGACTAGTTAGAGTTTCTTCACTGAGGAAGCCTAGCATGTGAGCTCTGAGCCCAGGTCCCCCCATACAGAAGGCACTGCCACTGCTGTCCCTTCCCTGGACAGCAAAACGAAGGTGCATATTTCGTACACCCTGCACCTTCTACTTTTTCCTTTGTAAGTTCAGAAAGCATCTCTTTCTGAACTGTAGCTCAGAATACAATTTGAAAAGTAAGGTTCAGGAATGTTGTTTAGGCTACAGCCTAAGTTTGACCGACTGACCTAGGCCTGTTTAGGAGAGGCCAGTTTTTCTCACTGGGAAAATTACCCAAGATATTTTTTCTTAGAATCTAAAACGCTGGTTCTCAACCACCCTAATGATGGGACCCTTTAATATATTTCTTCATGTTGCAGTAACCCACAACTATAAAATTAATTAATTTTTACTTCATTAGAAAAATGAATTTTTTTCTAATTTTTAAAATTTTCTAAAATTTCTAGTTTTCTAAAAAACTGTAATTTTCTACTGTTATGAATTGTAATGTAAACATCTGATATACAGGATATCTGATATGCAAGCTCTCTGAAAGGGTCATTCAACCCCCAAAGGGTCTGTGACCCACAGGTTGAGAACTACTGTTCTAGAGGAAGCTACCCCAACACGCACCAATCTCAACATATAGAAATACCATTTGCCCTTGGACCTTAAGACAACATTGAGTTGGTATAGCTTCTCAGAGGTGGGCACCACCCTCCAAGATAACCTGAGACAAGTCACATCCTGTGGTCAGCTGCACCATTGCCAGCCTTCCTCCTAGTGAGCAGGTTCTATCTGCTCTCTCACACTCATTCCTGATATCTACAACACACACACACACACACACGCACACACACACACACACACACACACGTAAATCTACTCACACACTCAGCTTTTGCAGGAGTTCTTCATTTCCTTGCAAATACACGCATAAGTATTTTGACACTAATGATTGCTATGTAGCAGGATAGAAATTCATCATTGTGCAGTATACCAATTTGACAGGCTCCCTTGCATCAGTGAAGCCAATTTACATGGCTAAGGACTTTTTCTCCTTTTTCTTTGAAGCGAGTAGTGGATGTGATTGGTAGCACATGCATGAGCGGAATAGATAACACCTAAGTGCAGGCTTTGTCCTTACTGTGTCTGTAGAACTTTATACATGCTACGACATGGATAGAGATGCCTTTGCCAGGCCCTGGAAGACACCCAGGCCTCCTTTCAACTAAAATGAAAGAGACTGTAGGCAAGGACAGCTTCTGTGCTCTGCCCTCTTCCGTTTTTGCATTTATATTTTAGCGGCATCTTGAGAAATGAGGTGAGTTGTTAGTTTTGGGAATTTTAGTAGTCCTGTTTTAGTTTTCCTATGAAAGAATGAGGAAGAGATAAAGGAAGTTGAGAGTCACAGAGGGCAGCTCCCTGGCTTCTCAATACTATGTGATTTTGTGGTTCAGATGTGTCTGGGATCCAGTTGTAGAGTACCTTAGCCTGCAGGCATTACAAGTCTTGCACACAACCCAGGTAAGTGTTCCTTGATCCAGCTGGAGAGAGAACCCACAGCCACTAGAAGCAGCGATATCCGAATACCAATGAATGAGAAAGGAGCTGCTTTGGCCTGTGCCATGGTATCCCTGAATCCTGAACGAGCACACAGCAAGGCAGCTGAGTGACACTTGCACCGTGGAAGTACAGTGTGGACAGTGTGACCATTAATAATGATGTGCACACTCAGAGATGGCAAGGATTGCTTAGCTCTGTCTCTGATACCCCGAGGAAATAAACGTTCCTGAAACCAGTGCTTTACTTGGACTCTTTTGTTTGCTGTTGCTATTCCAGGCAGGCAGAAACAACCGTCTTTCCTTAGTGGAAAAAGCACTGGCCATCACAAGGACTTCTCACGTTACTTTTTCAAGCCATTCCAAGCTCCCGAGTTCTCTACCCACTCCTTAATTTTTATAGTTCAAGAATATCGCGCGCGCGCACAAACACACACACACACACACATACTTGGGTTATTGTATATAACCTTCATCTTCCTTTTTGTTGCTAGTTGGTGTCCCATAGTACGGACACAATCATTTAGTCACTTACTGAAATATGTGTTAAGTGTGTTCACGCTAACTACCTGTGCACCTTTAACCCCAGCATTCTGAAGGCAGGTAGCTCTGGGTCTCTGTGAGTTTGAGGCCAGCTTAGTCTGCATAGTGAGGTTCAGAAAATTTTCTCTGAAGTTACACACTGCAGGATTCCATTTGTGTGGTATTCTTGAAGTCTAAGTCTTCATTTCTATGTGGACCTAAGTCTTCATTTCTCTGGGCTAAATGGTTAGAAAGCATGTTGCTGGCGCTGTGGTGGTTATAACGTAAGTGATTCTGAGAACTGCCCAGATTTCTCCTATTTCCTACAAATGAATGAGTAATTTCATTCCTCCAGATCTTCACCAGCTTTCAGAATTGAACTGAGTCATCTTTTTTGGGGCCGGGGTGATGGTTTGCTGTGTGTGTGCATGTGTGTATGCACATGAGAACAGCTGTGTGCCTACACAGAAAGGCTGGAGGAAGAGGTCAGGGGCTTTGTTCTGTCTCCCTCCATCTTGTTCTCTTGAGACAGGGTCCCTCACTGAACCCGAAGCACTGTTTTGGGTAGATTCACAGCTCAGCAATCCCAGAAACCCTCGACAGTGCTGAGGTTGCAGGCTCAGGTACAGCTCTATACAGTATTTCATGGGTGCCGTTCATTTGACCTCAAGTCCTCACGCCTGTGCAGAAAACTGTCTCGTCACTCACGTAGCTGCCAGTCCCAAGGTTGTCACGATTGTCAACACCATCCGACAGGTTTGTAGTGTGATTCTCCGGTGCAGTTTGCTTGTCATGAATGGCACACATTCTCGCGTGCCTCTTCGACATCTGTATGTTTTCTTTAGTGAAATGTTCCTCCGTGGCTTGTCTTTTGCACATGTTCTAATTGGATTGTGTATTCTTGCACTTTTAATAGTGTATCTCTGTGTGTGTGTATGTGTTCTATATACCAGTCCTCTGTTTTATAGGTCTTTCTTTTGAGTCAAGTCTAAGGATCAAGTCTAGTGTGCTTGCCTGGTTCTAGATCTTAAATTGACCCCTTTTTATTTTCTAAAAGTGGGGTGAAGGCTTAGGCCAGGGATGATTTTGTATTCTTCAGAGTAAAGATTTTGTATTTTTCATAGTAAAGATTTTGTATTCTTCATAGTAAAGAATGAATAAGAAAGAGAAAGAGGCCTAAGCTGGTTAGTTTGAATAATCTCAAGGAGTCCTGGGTGTGGGGCCTTCCCACATTGTCTGGGTTCTGGGCCTGGAGTACCAATGCAAAGGAACAATAGTGCAGCTTTCCAGAGCCTGAGAAAGACATTCGGAGAAGTGTGAGATGGGGTGACTCATCTGGCTGGGAGAGGAGAGCTCCAAGGCTCCTCATTGGCGTCCTCACTCAGCAGAGAGACGGCCCCTCCCTAGTCAGGAAGATCCCATATGTCAAAGCACCAGACATAACAGCTACAAGATGTTAATACAATTACATAGACCGATTTTGAAAGTGCACCAGATTTGTAGGCCTAGAGTCAACCCTACTTAGTCCTAATGCGTTTAATCCCACTCATAAATCACCAGGTTCTGTTTACCAATACTTTGTGAGGGATTTTCCATCTGCACTCATAAAGAACAGCCTGTAATTTGATTGGTTAGTATTATTCTTGTCTTGGTATATGCTTCAGGAGGGAATTGAAACATGTTCCTTTTATTTTCTGGAAGAGATTGTATGAAATTGGATTTTTCTAATCAAATCATGTAAGCCTGAAGAATTATTTTTATGACGATATTAATTTTCTTAGTAATTAGAGGACTGTTAGAATCACCTGTCTCCTGATGAGCTGAGTAAGTTTGAAATTCAAGTGATTCCTGTTTTTAGGCTGTCAAGTCCCCATGGAGAGCTGTAACCTTGCCCCCCGACTGTCCTTTTGAAACTGACAAAGTGATAGGCACAGGTTTATTGCTGACATTGGTGTTTTGTGATCTCCCTTTTAATCAGTCTTGAAGAAAGCCTGGGAAACCTCATTTACCTTCCTAGATCATCAACTCCTAGTTTCATTGATTTCCTTGACCGTTTCTCCGTTTCAAAGACCATTGACGTCTGCTGTTTTCACTGTTTCCTCTCTTCTTTCTGTGGCTTCGTTTTCTTCTCCAAACTCAAGCGAGTCTCACAGTGTTGATTTGCACCTTTCCTTTTTTGGCTGAATCCGCGTTCGGTGCTGCGGATGTCCCTCTGGCCGTAGGTCAGCTGCATCCCGGACATTCAATGTGTTCTGTTTTCATCTTCATTCAGTTACATATATTCTGAAATTTTTTTCCTGAGACATTCTGTGATCCATCCATGAGTTGTATAGAATTGTGTGGTTTCCAATTCTTTGAGATCGTTCTTTTTCTAGTTGGAGCCCATTTCCAGTTTTGAATACAGCTTTGCTGTTGCGTTTATTTGGCTTTAGTTTAGGTTTCTTTGTGGCCCAGGTTACTCTGTCTTGTTCTGTTTTATGTCCCATGGACATGCATAAAGAAAGTGTATTCTCCTCTTGGGTGGAATGGTTTATAAATACATAAATAGAAGTTTCCAGTGGGAAAAGACAAGAAACTATCATGGCCGATGCAAGTTTGAAGGAAGACCTTTCTTTCCAGATGGTCTCCACTGACATCATAGGTTTGGATGGATGCAGGCATCGCTGCTTGTCAGGGGGATGGAGGTCCCGGATCTCCCCTGAAGCTTCCCAGCGTGTTCCATGCAGGAATACTGCCAACTCAATTTTCTTATGACCTTGATGACAGTTTAGGCTGCTTTTGCTAGTGTGGCGAGGGACACAGACAACCAGCAGGTTATGAAAGGCAGAAAAAAACTCTGGCAACTAACATCATTTAAAATAAGTACAGTTTAAACAATGGAGCCCCGATGGACCCAGTGCCTGGCATAACGGGCCCTCATAAGTATGTGCTGAAATGAAGAGGGGCAGGAGATGAACTGATTGGATCAAGGCCAGCCAACCTGAGATCTGTTCCAGTCCATAAGGCAGGCATCGCCATGAAACCCCGTAGGATTGCGGGAGATGCTGAGTGATGGCAGCTTCCCCTTTAACTGCAGTTGGCTGTGTGGTCAGCCAAGGGTGCTGCACTGGCAGATGCTAACTCTGAGAAGCTGGATTTGTCTGTCATTTCTCTCACCATGGCTGTGCTATGACAGAACTCCCATCAGGGCCTCGTGGGAGGAAGGACTTCTGTCACTAAGAGTCTCAGAGAAAGCAGCTGATCGCGGTGAGCAAGGCTTAGCAGCTGGAGTGGCCTGGTCTGTAGTGGCCAGAGACTGGCAGGTCAGGAAACGTAGATCACAGCAGAAGTAGGGCTGGTATGGAGCCTTCAAAGGGCCACCCCTTTGACTTAGACATCCACAATATCCCAATACATCTCTACAACCTGGGACTCAAATAATGAGACCATGGAGGACATTCCGTATTCAAACTAAAGCAACAGGTCTCCTAATTTCAGTATTTCCCTCTGTATGTACTTGTGAATACGCACGCAGCACATGTGTGTGTGCACGCATGAGTGCGTGTGTGCGTGTGCACACACACACACACACATGCACACATTCATACACAGACAGGCTTTGCCTCAAACATTCACACGTGGCCATTATCAAACAGGAAGACCCCGCATTTGAAGTTTATGGGAGGAACCTGAAGAAAAATAACCCCAACCCTGTTTCTACTTGAACCCAAACCCAGAATTCCAAGGCTCGGGTGCGTGTGCTTTTGTTTGCAAATTTTCACGGGCTGACTTGAATGAAGGCAATGGAAATCGCAATGTCTCCCTGGAAGGTTCATGAACCTGAGCAAAACTAGAGAGTTCCGCAAGGGAGCGTTTCCTTTCAAGCGCCCCTGTGTAAACAGAGGACAGTTGTTGATGTCGTTGATGACGGAGGTTTCATAGCCTAGAAACTAAGTGTCTCTAGGTGATTTTAAAGGTTAATACTATCATTGTGATGTTTTTTCCCTGCTGTCTCTTCTTGAGCATTTCTCAGAATTTTTTTCCCTTTACTAACCTAAAAATATAGAAAACAAAAGACTCCAGTAAAGGGGGGGGAGACAATAAAGTCAGGCTTTATGAATAAATGCTTCATTCCTGTTCTTTTCCTGTAGCCTCTCAGAGCGCACACTCATCATGCAAGTTACACTTCTGAATAAGAGAACGGAAAGACCAGAAAGAGGGAGACTGGGGCGTAGCCCTTGTTACAAGGGAGCAGCCTTGTAGGGTGGCCTCTTCTTTTTAAGGAACAAAAAAACATTGTTCAGTCTTGAACTAGACATAAAAAGACAACATTGAGTTAAGCATGTAGCTTGCTGAAACAGCACTTACCTGGCATGGACAAGGCCCTGTGTTCAACGCTTAGTACAAGCAAAAACCGCCACCTCCCCTCCTCACACACGCAAAAACTTAACTTATTTAAAACATTGGCTTTTCTGAAAGTAGATGCTAGAGTAAGATCACCACTGTTCATAAACTTCCTTGGGAGACAAACATCCAGTCTCCCAGACAGACCAAAGAAACAATTCTACCCAAGTCTAGCTGGATGAGTGAGGGTGAGAAACTACGTACAAGTGCAAAGGCAACCTCGGACAGCTCCTGCATGGAAGGGAACTACTCTTTCTGAGACTTACTGGGCACTGGACGGTAGTCAGGCCTCCCTTCCACTCTCCTTGACAGAGGGTAATGGGCCAAAATGTGTGTGAGGTCTACTTTGGTAATCACAGTTGGTGGAGCGTTCAAGTGGGCAGCAGCCATGTCATGTCTGGAGAGCATTACACACCGTGGCAAGTACTTAAGTTAGTGTAAATGATCCCTCAGTCCCGATATTTGGTGGTGGCTCCATTGACTTTTAAAAATGAAGAGAAATGGAATGAATAAATAAACTAAAGTTGTCTAGTTTAGCCTTCAAAATATATCGTTCTTTCCTGTTTTGTAAAATGTCTAGCTAGAAGTAAAAGTTATTTTTAAGGTTTTTCAAATGTCAGCCCTTAAGCTCAGTTCTATACACTTTCATTGAAACTAGGTCTCCTCATGGCATATGCCCAGGGAGCCTGTAGATACAGAGAGTTCTGGAAAAAGTTAATAACCCTCTTTGCTTGTGATTACACTAAAAGAGAACCAAGCATGGCATTTCATACACCCACGGAGAGTGCTCATTGCCTGAACTGCTTCTTCTTGTCTTGTTCAAGTCGTTTGTTGTGATGAACCTGATTGACAGCCCACTTAGTGACGCAAATAGCATTTAGGTGTTGCTTCTTTTTCAATTTCTTTAGCAATGGTCTGCTGAAATCACACATCAGGACTCCCTGGCCTTTCCCCTCCTGTGGATCTGAAATCCTCCAAGCTGTTTACCAGCTTACAAAGCACGGGCCCTTATTCTGGCCTGGACTCCAAGCTAAGAGCCATTACGAAAACACTCTTATGACCTGATCTTTACAAACGGTGCTGAAATGCAGAGGAGGGGGATCTTGTTCAGTTAGGGTGGTCAACTATCGCTCAAGCAGCATTAATTTTTCTCTAGGATTTGCTGTATGATTCCAGGATGAAGTGGACAGAAAGTACAGAAAGCGAGCAATAGTACATGCTGTCAGAGGGTCAGAAAGCAACCATGCTGTCAGATGAGGGTCAATTCAGAGAATCTCAGCTCGTAAGATCCTCTGGGGTCCTTTTGCAGTCTCGTCTTATGCAACCTGCTCAACTCACCCAACAAGTTCAGGTTCTAGGCTATTGTCAAGATGGCACAACATCATGGAGAGAGAAGGGAAAGAGAACAGAGTCTGAGAGCTGTGCTTGGGCTTTCAGGAACTGAAGTGTGCTAACCCAATGCCTTGAACACCTCTGAGTCCCAGTGATGTGGGTCCCACACAATCTGTACTCAGATGTTGCTGCTTTGGAAGACCAGCCTGACCTACGCATCATTCCTAGGCTGTTGATTGAAAGGAGGATAAAGAATGCAAGAGGATAGCAGGGAAAGGTAGGCAGGCGAGGAGCTGACCATCCAAGTCCTTTCTTTACCGGAAGTGAGAGCTTCTGCCGGAAGAGCAGGCTGTCACCTGCATTGCTACACGGCTGTCCCCTAGGCGAGTGTCGCTAACTGATGTGCTCTCTTGCTCTCTGTATTCCCTTCCCAGGACAGCTTTCCTGCTCGCTTCGGAGGAGTCCATTTTGTCAACCAGCCCTGGTACATCCATGCCCTGTACACGCTCATCAAGCCATTCCTTAAAGACAAGACAAGAAAGCGGGTAATGAGAAAAAAAGCGTCTTTTCGCTTCTGAATGGATTGTCGGTGCTTTACCATGGTTTTGTAACTTTTGATCATTTGCACCTTAGCAGGAGTTTACAAATGACTTGTATTTAATCAGAAACTTGGCATAATGGGTTATTTTCAGAGTGCCAGACAAACAAAAAGACACTTTGAAGGCATGCAAATACCAGATGCCAGTTTCACTACAAATGCTTGTGGGAGTAGCGCACAAAGTCACTTCCTGCTCCTATTCTGTTCTCTCATTCTTGTATTCGTGGGGTATGTGTTTTGTTTGTGGGGGAGCTTATGATGTAACTCAGGCTAGCCTCACATTCTTTGTGCAGACTTACTTTAATTTTATGTAAGTGAGTGCTTTGCCTGCATGTATGTGCATGTACCACAAGCATGCAATGAAATGGAGGCCAAGAGAAGGCGTCAGATATCACGGGACTGGAGTTAGACAGCTGTGGGCTGCCTTGTGGTTTGTTGGCACCAGAACCTGGGCTTTGCTGCAGCAGCAGCAGGTGCTCTTACCTGCTGAACCACCTCTCCAGCCCTCAGACTCAAATTCTTAATCCTTTTGCCTCCACGTCTAGAGTTCTAGGATTACACGCATTCACCCAGGGGCTACTTCTTGTTTATGGACTATGTCAGTAGCTAATATTTTGTCCTGTATCGTCACTATGAAAAATGGGTCTTTATACGTTTTCCTCTCTCGGCTCTTGGATGGTAACAGCCAGATCCATCATAAGTAAGGCTGAAAGCATTTCCCATTGGATGTGATAATCTTTAAAAGAAGACTTGAAATAATAATGACCTCAGTCGACATGTGAGAAGCCAGCCTCTTTCATCAAAGCAGGGCTGGCTTGGCATTCTGTTTGGCAGAGCAGCAAGCACCCGCTAGCTCCTCTGAATCTCACTGTCCTCTTCTGTTATGTGGGGAGACTAACTCCTACACCGCAGACTCTTTGGAGCAATTTAATGAGACGGCATATGAAAACATAGAGCAAGATGCCATTCACATACCAGACACTTGATAATTTTATTCCTTCTCACATTTTATCTCTCCCCCCACTAGTTTTACTAAGTCATACTTGACAAGTAAACATCGTGTGCTTAGGACACATAATATAAATTCATTGTAGAATGACCATCACAATTATAAGATATCCATTACCTCAAATGTGACTGCTGATATGAAGTAGCCTGAACACACACACACACACACACACACACACACACACACACACACACACTTGGATGTTTCTTGGTCGTTGGGGAACATTTCAGTAGACTATGGAAGAAGGACAAGTCCCTGTTTCCAAACAAGGACAGAACTGGGAACTAGACATCACCAGCATCAAGAAGCAAGAACTCTCTGAGACATTCTACAGTCTGCTCAGGACAGTATCAGTATCAAGAACGACATGCCAGGCATTGTCTGCAACATAACTTTAGGCCTCCGAGAGCCTGCATCTTCTACCTAGCATGGGGGCCGTGGGAGCTCCTCCCACAGTGGGCACTGTCTGCTGAACCAGAGCAGGCGGTTTCTAGAGCTGTTGTTCCAGGACTAGCGGGTCCATCTTCCTACCTCCATGTTCCTCTCTGCTGCGCTGCAGCAGAGGGATCCCAGAACTGCCGTTGTGAGCAGCAGGCCCTGTCCTTTAAGATCTGAGGTCGTGTGGATATAAGCACAGAATGTGAACACCAGGGAGGGGACTTCGTATGCTTCTAATACTCCAGCATCTACTATGGAGTTTCATAAAAGCAAGAATATTTTAATTTATTCCCAACAAATCCTTTTTTATTAACGTTCAGTCATATCCGACTGCAATGTCAGAAAATGCGCACTGTGGTCCCAGGCCCTGCAGCACCCGGAAGAGCTCCACGCTTTTCTCTTTTGTCTTTACTTGAGGCTTTTTACAGGCCAGGGCAGAATGAAGAGAATGAGGTAACGGACGATTGCTTCTGAAGTCCAAACATGGGTATTTTAAAGCTCACATTTCGATGTCACCACTGTCAGCTGCAGCATGTATGTCCAAGCATATAGTTGATGGTGTTCTTCACTCCACTTGGTTAATTGTGTGTAACTTACGCACTGGATTAGTTCATGCCTACGATGTTTCTGGGAACCAGCGTCATCACAGATTGCCTTTAAATCAACTTTCAAGATTAGTTTCTAAACTGTAGTTCGTGACAATTATCTACGTGTTACATGACATTTGTGAAGTTATCTAAAGATACCTGAAATGTGAAGCCCCCTCCCTCATTTTGGCCCGCTTAGCTCACTCAACACTGTGCAGAGAGCACAGACCCATTTGGGTGTCCGTACTCTATGCAGGCAGGAAGGGAAATCCGCCCCGAAGAACTTCCCACAACACAAGCTCAGGTCACGCTTCTGCATCAAACAGGAACTGATTGAATTTCTCTCTAGTACATATACACCATCTTGGGAAATCCAGGCTATGTTAGCAGAGTAAAATATCATCTCTTTCTCTCCCTAAGACCCAATGGAACACATTGGGGCAGAGCTAGAAGCCATCAGCTACAGAAGAGCTCATGGGGAGAAGGGTGTGGAGAATCAGCATGGGTAGGGGATGGGACTGATTTAGGGAGGAAAAGCAGAGTGGGCAAAGACCCAGGCTGCAATAGGTGTGGCCCGAGACGATGCTGATGGGACTGGGGAGGTTCTGGGGGCCAGAATGCTCAGATAGAAGGGCACTCAAAGCGTGAGTAGTTTGGAGCGATTGGTATGACCCCCCATTCTCAGCAGCAGTAACTAGGAGATGACCGTGTGTGCAAATTTGAGGGGTGGCCAAATAATTTCCACTCTATTCTTAAACTTTATTTTTTTTTAAACAACTATCAATTCAGTCCATTTTCTAAGCAATAAAATAGCTTTTTATGATAACTAAGCCATGGGCAAAAAACAATTGCCTCTTTGAAAACCATGGTCACCAGAGACACATACAGTCTACTTTTGCTGAATTGTGTATTAGACTAAATACTTGTCGTATTTTAAATTTCTGTGTTGGTTTTTTTTTTCCTTTCCAGATTTTCCTACATGGTAACAATTTAAACAGCCTTCACCAGCTTATACACCCCGAATTTCTGCCCTCTGAATTTGGAGGGACCCTTCCTCCTTATGACATGGGGACTTGGGCCCGGACATTGCTTGGCCCTGACTACAGTGATGAAAATGACTATACCCACACTTCCTATAATGCCATGCACGTGAAACATACATGCTCCAACCTGGAGAGAGAGTGCTCACCCAAGCCCATGAAAAGGTAAGGCCTGCCAGAGGGCATTAGCGGGTCAACTTAGACCTACTGTGGCTTTGAAATTAAGTAAAATTCTTTTCATAAGAGTTTACAGCAAATGGATCTGAGATGACCCAGAAATGTGGCTGTCTCCTTTCCACAATTTGAGGGAAGAACTTAATATCCTGATTACAGTCTGCTCTTTAGATTGTGGGCAACCGTTGAGCTACTCGGATGAAATGGTCGCCTTTGGGATACACTGACGGCAAAACGACCCAGTAGAGAACATGACTGTCGTTCCTCTCTTTGAAACCAAAGGAGCATTGTTTGGCGGTAGCACCATTAGACAGTAGGGTTGTCAATACAAATAAGCTAATGAGGGTGTGCCTAGAAAATACACCTAGAAAGGCTTGAGAGCACTGTAATAAGATGACTGGCACTTGAGCTGCTCTCAGAGTTAACGGGGAACTGGTGTGCCAGGCCTGAGGGATGGAGAGAGGACCAAAGCCTTGCAAAGGCAGTCGGTACTATGAGGTGCAGGCTTGTGAGTATAAAGAGGGTCGCGGTTGTGGAGTAAATCCCCCACGGAGAGAGCTGGGCGCAGCTGCCCAAATGTGCTGCATGCGTGCTCAGGACAGTGCCCTGAAAGAGGTTGCGTTTTGGGTTTTCTCTTTTTCTGTTTTCTTTTTCTTTCTCTCTTTCCCCCTCTTTCACCCTTTCCTTGACCACTGTACTTTTTTCTTTTATATTTCTGATATGGAATCTGGACTTTGTTTGTGCTAATTCATACAGTCTAAGATCGACCTACATCCCCAGCCTGAAGGTGGCTTTTGAAATTTGCTATGCAAATAGTCCTGGCGCACTCTTAACCGTGGCTTCTAAGGCTAAAGTCCCCTTTAGTCACCATCTCAACCCCCACTCCCATCTCTTCCCGTGTGTGACCACTGTGACCAGACAAGAGTGGCCCTTCCACTTGTTTTTTCAAGGCCGATACAAACTTGTGCAATACCTCAGTGTTTTCTGACATCTCGTAGTAAGGATTCTTTGGCTGAAGTTGCACTAATAGGTAAGGCAGTCTATATTCTGTAAACATCAAGAAAGTCTTTCCTCACAGTTCTGGGACAGAAAAGCAAAGATCAAGGGGTCAGAACCGTTGTCATCTTTGAAGCCTCTCTTCCCGACGTGCAGATGACTGACTTTCGCCCTTGTCCTCAGAAGATCTTCCTTCTGCGTGTGTTTGTGTCCTAATTTCTTCTTATGAGAACAGCAGAAATGTTGGTTTAGAGCCAGCTCTATTGATCACATTTGACTTTAATGACCCCTTTTACAACTCCATCTTCAAACACAGCCACAACCAGAGGGACTGGAACGAGAACTCCAGTCTGTGAACTTAGCAAGGGTGGGAGAGCATCTGGTGTCTACATGGTTATATTGCATGGGTCTCTGTCCCACAGAACAGCTTATATATCTGACACGGCACAAGATCCTAGAACACGGATACACCATCGTAGCCATTGCTTCATTGGTGAGCATTTATTCAGGCTGTTGTTTAGGGTTTTTTTCCCCCCTATTTTAATTATTTTCTCAACATTTGTCTCTAGCTTGTCTGTCCGTTTTCCTAGGGAGGTTTGCCTGGGAACTCTCAGATCCCTGCCATTGTGAACCAGAGGGCCTGTGCTTTTAAGTTTCACCCCATGTGCACAGGGGTGTCCTGAGGGGCGGCTTTACCAGCCGTGGTTAAGAATCAGCTTCCCCCATACACAGACAGCTCACTGGCGGAGGACCAGAACTGTGTATTTCACGGCATCTCCTCGCCTCTTGGAGCCTGCAGGGCTGCAGAGAAAAGGGAAACAGAACTAGGGGAAGCTTCAAAATAAACGTCTCTGCTTTCCCAGCTGTTAGATCGATTCTTTGCTCAAGCCCAGATGCCCAGGAAACCTCATTTTTTCACTGTCCAGACTCAGGCAGGCAGGGATGGAGCAGCGTGCCCCTGCTGCACGACTGTGTCAGAGTTGTGGACGGGTGACCTTGGAGTAGGGTCGTGAACTCCAGTGAGCAGTGCAGTCCTAGCCTCTGCCACGGTTCTCTACATGCTTCAAGCCCACTTGGAGTGAAGTGCTCTTTGAGGACCACCTTTGGGAACTGAGCCTCTAAGCAAATGCGACCACTGTGGTCAAGTGGCTCATGGGAACAGTGCTTCCCAATAGAAGAGCATAAAGTAAAACCTGAGACAACCGGTACCCTCAGCAAAGGGTGGTTGCAGCAGCAGGTACTGGCTCTTTTTCTCTTTAATGATTGTGACTCTGCCTTTATCAGAAAAGAAAATAATTATTATTTTGATGGAAATTTCTTTAAACAGATGATTTCAGGATTGTTCTCTTTAATCCATTGAATACCAGGTAGGAGTTTGAGGCTTTTTTTGCTCCAATAATAAATTCTCTGGACTTTCCTGTGTTTAACTTCTCATATATGGCATGTGTGATGGTTTGAATACGTATGGCCCCCACAGGGTTATGTGTATGAATGCACGGCCCATAAGGAGCAGTACTATTATGAGGTGTGGCTTTGTTGGAGTAGGTGTGACCTCGTTGGAGGAAGGGTGTCACGTGATGTGGACTTTGAGGTCTTACCTATACTTAAGTCACTCCCGGTGACACAGTTGCTTCTACTGTCAGATCAAGGTATAGAACTTTCAGCTCCTTCTCCAGCACCACGTCTGTCATGATAATAATGGACTAAACCTCTGAAACTGTCAGCTGGTCCCAGTTAAATGTTTTTCTTTACAAGAGTTGCTGTGGTCATGGTGTCTCTTCACAGCAGTAGAAACCCTCACTAAGACAGAAGTTAGCACCAGGGACCAAGGTATAGGCTTGACCATGCTTCTGCTTAGAGGAATGTGGACTTTGGGAGTTCGGATTAGAAAGTCGGTGGAATGCTTTAAGCAGGGATGAATAGTAGGAGTCTGGAAGACAGTGGGACAGAGAGTGATTTGAACTGTGGGAACCTGGCTCAGGAGATTTCAAAGAATTTTTGGTAGGTTGCCTAGAGATCGTTCTTGCAATATTTTGGTGAGGTATGTGGCTGCTTCCGCCCTTGTCCAAAAAGTCTGCCTGATGCTAAAGTGAAGAGTTTTTGATTAATTGCATTGGCAGAGGAAATCTCAACATAGCCGGGCATGGACTCTGTTGTGTGGTTGGTTACCAGTGCTGACTCTTATGAAGATTTATAATGAAGAAACAAGCTGAGCAAGGAAAAAACACCAAATGTACAGATTGAAGAGAAAGGGGTGCCAGGAAGTGGAATGAAGTGAAATCCTGTCTTTGAGGAAATAGACAGATGAAGAAATAGAATAAATGGAGTGGTGACCTTTGGGCAAGATCCCCTCAGCTAAACTTCCAACCTGTGAAAAGGAATCAAAGAACAGCTTAGGTCTCAGCACGGTGGTGTCGCCCTTTAATCCCAGTACTTAGAAGGCAGGCTGGCAGATCTCTGAGTTTTGGGTCAGCCTGGGCTATAGAGAAAATTGCAGGTAGCCAAACTCAGGCAGTAAAGGAAACTATGGGAAGGAGAAGGCTGGTGAAGATGTCATGTTCCTACCCCAGCAAGCAGCAGAACTTGGCAGCTCCAGCAACATGGTTCTGACTGTAAAGTCAAGGATAGAAGAAAGGAATTAGGGGATCTCCCTCTGAGACTAAAGAAAGCCACTGAGGACAGGTGTGTAGCAAGGGTGTCCCCAGCATGGAAGCCTAGAGAGGCCATTGTGCTAAGTTGTGGAGATAAAGCCTGGATTGCCTTGGAATCCCCAAGATGTTGGAGATGCCAGAGCCATGAGATACCTGCTAAGGAGAGCTGCTAACTGAGAGTGGAACCAGTCCAAGGGAAAGAAGTGTTTTGCACTCAACAAAGCTAAAAGGAGTTGGAGATCCAAACAGTGCTTTGATATCATGCAGAGTTTGGAGTTTGCCCAGCTGGTTTTCAGTCTTGCTTTGGTCCAGTATTTCTTTACTATGATCTCTTTCCTCCATTTTGGAATGGGGATCTATATCCTGTGCCAATATATGTTGGAAGTATGTGATCTGCCTTTTGATTTTCATTTTATAGGGGATTAAGAGATTGCAGGAATCTCAGAAGAGACTTTGAACTTTGAACTTTTAAACATTGTTGAGACTGAGA
Organism: Myodes glareolus; assembly: GCF_982192425.1. Classification (NCBI taxonomy): domain Eukaryota; kingdom Metazoa; phylum Chordata; class Mammalia; order Rodentia; family Cricetidae; genus Myodes; species Myodes glareolus. The sequence goes on along the minus strand of NC_142041.1, from coordinate 8,338,918 downwards.
GACTGCAGGGACTTTTGAAGTTGTACTAGATGAATTTTTCATTGTGTTATGACTAACAACCCTATGGAAGGTGGTGGTTTGATTAGGTATGGTTTCTATAGAGTCATATGTCTGAATCTTTGGCCCATAGGGAGTGGCACTATCAAGAGGTGTGGCCTTGTCAAAGGAAGTGTGTTACTATGGGGGCAGACTTGGAGGTCTTATATGCTTAAACCACACCTAGTGACACAGTTGCTTCTGCTGCCTGTGGTTCAAGATGCAGATCCCAGCTCTATCTATAGACCCATGTCTGCTTGCACACCACCATGTCTGCCTGCACACCACCATGTCCATAATGATAAAGGGCTGAACCTCTGACACTGTAAGCTAGTACCAATTACATCTTTTCCTTTATAAGAGCTGTTGTGGTCGTGGTGTCTCTTTACAGCAATAGGAACCCAAACAAGTCTCTCTCTCTGTCTCTCTCTCTCTGTCTCTGTCTCTCTCTCTCTCTGTCTCTCTTTCTGTCTGTCTGTCTGTCTGTCTGTCTCTCTGTGTGTGTGTGTGTTTGTGTGTGTATGTGTGTGTGTGTGTTGCACACTTGCTACAGTGTGTGTGTGGAAGTCAGAGGACAATCTGAAATACTGACTCTTGCCTTCTATATTGTTTAAGAAGGTGGTTTCTCTTTTTTTCCTTTGCTTTTTACTACTGAGTATGCTAGACTAAAACTGATCCATGGGCTTTGCCCAGCTCTGCCTCCCATCACATGTATGACCATTGGGTTGCAACCATACTTGGATTTACATGGGTCCAAGGGATTCAAACTTGGACAGCAAGCACTTTACTCACTGAGCTCTCTCCGAGCCCAGCATTTCTGGGGTATTTTCATTATGCTTTTCTTGGGAGCCCTCTTCCTCTTTCTCTGTTAGCTGCTTTTAAAAGTTTAAGTGTGAAACAACCCATTTCCTCCTCCCTAATCCATTGCTTCAATGTATCTGAAGAGCATGTGGCCAAATTTGTGCAGCTTTTAAAGAGCAATGAGTGTTTTTGTTGCAAATGAGACAAAACCTCAAATGAACTGCCTTAAATAGGAAGGGAAGGTCATTATTATGCATAATGAGATGTGTCCAGTGCAGGTATCTGCCAGAGTGCAAGGACAGCAGCTTCGTGATAATCACAGAACCCAGGTTCTCTCCGCCAAGTCTGATACAACTCTGGGATACCCAGGCTTACTGCTTGTGACTTCTCTGGGAAAATAATGCCCAGGCAAAGGGGGCTTTGTTAGCTGGAAGGAGGAGGAAGGGCCTGGGGCTGGATGCGTAGTTAGAAATACAAGTCTAAATTTTCTGTCCCTGAAGTAAATGCATGACTCTTAAATCTATGTGCAGATTTCATGACATCTCTTCTAATCATTAGGCAATATTTATTCATTGATTTCTGATTCTAGCCTTTCTTGCTGGCAAAGTGATTAAAATGGTTATAAACATAATAAAAATCTAACATGCCCAAAGAGACACTGTTTTGAAGTGGCTACTGGTGAATGTTTGGCCATTTCCTGGAACTTTTACATAGATATACATGTACATATATAGTATGTATCCGTGTACCCACATATATATACATATATATATATATGTATATATTTAATATTCTATTCTTTCTATATATATACTTATACATATATAGTTTAGAAGATCATTCATAAATTTCCTTAAGGTTTTATCCTAGACTTCTCTGAACTTGGGAATTTGAGCTGTCACCTGAAGTTGGAGTCATCTGACAGGCTGTTGGTGCAGAGGAGGGCGTTCCGGGAGGAGCTTGGCTGGCAGGCAATACTGAGAAGTGGAAGTCAGGGCTGGCAGTGTGCAGCTTGCTGGAGATCACAAATGACTCTTGGATTTCATTGTTTTGTTTATTTCTTCTCATTTTTCTCAACCCCCAGGCAGCTGTTGACACTGAAGCTGATGATCTCAAGGAAATAAAAAGCATCTTTTTTTCTGGGTCTTCCTGGGCACAAATGAGAGGGAGGACTCTGTAAGGCCAGGCTTTGTGTTTCTTTCTGGACCTGTCACCATTCCCAGGGAAAAGACAGGTCTGATTTGCAGGATTGCACCATGAGGTTACCCAGCAAAGGGCAGGGGACAGCCCTGAACTACATAAGATTGCTATAAAAGTGGTTGGGGGCTAAATGAGCATGAACCAGATCAAAACTGCATTCCTACTTCAGCAACAGCAGATAGTTCCTGCCAGGGCTTTTTTATTCATTAACCATTAAAAATAACACATACACAGAAGGACTTCCCACACCATTTCCCCCTTTCTGTTTAAATAAAAAGAAAGGTTTTAACTTTAACATAGTAAAATTACATATAACAAAACAGATATCAAGTAAGAATTATAATATTTATATCTACTTTACCTTTTATCATAACTAAGGAAAACTATAACTATAACCATATATTCTTCAACTCTATCAAAGACTCCAAAACCACTCTAAATGCACCCAATCTTGTCTCTTTCTTTCTTGTGTGAGCATGTGTGTATATCCTTGTTTATAAGTGCATATGTATAAAGACACACATGTATGTGTATGTAAGTGCAGTGCATATGAAGGTCAGAGGTCAACCTTAGGTGTCAGTCTTCAAGCACTATCTAATATTTTGGTTTTGATTTTCATTTGCTACGGGGTCTCTTACTGGCCTGCAGATCTCTAAGTAGGCATGACTGACTGGCCTGTCAGCCTCAGACATCTGCCTGTCTCTGAGTCTGCAGGGCTGGGATTCCAAGCATGTACCACCATGCCCAGCTTTTCTGTATGGGTTCTCAGGATCTAATTCCGGTCCTTGTGCCTGCTGGGTAAGCACTTTACTAACTAATCCATCTCCTCAGCACCTAGATTTTATAGTCCGAGTTCATGTCTTTTTGATAACTATTCATTTCTAACAGAGTTACTAGACCATGATGAAATACCAGCCCTGTTAACAGAATGACCAGAGGTGGTCTGAGGATAGGAGGGCCATGTCTTCTTAGCAGCAGGGCAAGGGGTCTTGAAGTAAAGAACAGATGCTCCACACAACCACTGCATCCTCAGACGTGATATAGCTTATCCTCTCTTAGGAAGTGAGACACGGGCCATATTATCTTCTCAGCTGCCTGGAGTCTGGTATCCAGCTCAAACATGGTTGAACATTTTAGATTCGGGGTGCCGTTTCTACTCAGGTAGCTAGTGCTTAAATACTAGAACTTCTTGCAGAAAAAGACATCTAAAGAATCCATACAAATTTCTGTGTTTGTGCAGGCTAATAATTACTGGAGTGGTCCACACACACTATCAGGTATTTGTTAGTGGTTTTTAAAGAATGAAGAAAATGAGCTGTTTAGCCTCCTCCTTACTTGGGCTTTGGACAGAGAGAGACATTCAGCTTTTAACTTTCTTTTCCGAGGCGTGAATGAAGGGCACCATCCCTTCCAGTCATATCATATGTAGCCATGGATCAGTGGCATGAAAGAAAATCTGTATGATCAATCTGTTGGCAAGAAAATGAATAGGGCTAGTTAAAGCCTGTGTCCAGAGGCATGCTTGCGCTCCCTTTAAAGAATGGCACGAGGAATTATGAGATAAAGATGTCTAAGCTTTGGCAAAGCGAAGAGGCAGCGTTGAGGAAGAGGGAAATGAGTGGATGTGGAGAGCTGCCTGGAGAGAAGCACAGCAATCTGGGTGACTCACTGTGCACACTCCAAGATTCCTGTTTGCTAAAGCACCATGCTTGGATGCAGCCTCTTAGCCAAGGAGCCACAGCCCAGACAGAAAGGCAAGGCACACTCATGTTTTGTGACACATATTGATAAACAAACCCTTGGCTGACTCCAATTAACTTGAAGCCTTAACAGCCAGCCAGAAACCAACCTCTTATAGCCTGTGATGATCCTATGAACAAAGCAGAATATTTGACCTAGTGTGTGAGAGAAATCTGCAAGTCATGTCATGGTTAAGAGCAGAGTGAAGCCAGTGTAGTACTTTTAGCTTCAAACTGATGTTGTAGTAGGTATCTTGTTATCTTTGTATGCATATATAGCATGTGTGTGTGCACGCATGCATGCATTGCACACATGAGCACACATGGTCATTTGTGTAGAGACCATGTGCCACTTCAGGTGTCCTCCTCATTTGCATTCCATCTTGTCTTTGAAACAGTGTCCCTCACTGATTTTTGGCCTTTCCTGTTCAGCTAGACTGGCTGGCCAGTGATCCCAGGGATCCTCCTACCTCAGCCTTCCCAGCAATGGGGTTACATGAATGCAAAGCCACATCTGGCTTTAAAAAACGTGTGCTGGGGACCAGAACTTGGGTCCTTATGCTTGTATGGCAGGCACTTTGTCACTGAGCCATCTTCGTAGCCCTCAGTTGAGCTTAAGATGTCCCAACAACTCTGCTTGAGTTTTGCCATCGAGACCGCAAGGGTTGGGAATATGATGGGAAACCCCTTGGCAAGCCCACTTAGAGCACACACCTGGGTCCCTCTCACCCGGTGATCAGCACAGGGGAGCCTTCACTTTGCTCCAGACTCTTTCTCATGGGTTTCTGTGTCCACCACACTGCATCCTGATCTCATCCCATTCCCTTCGGTTCTAGGACTTTGAGCAATGGCTACATTTCATTTTCTTCTTTATTTATTTTTATTTCCCAGTCTCGTCACTGTCACCTTCTCACACCAGCCTTGGAAAAACCACTTGGCCTCATAGGGTCTTATCTTCCTCAGCTGTAACTTGTATGTAATAACTTGCATGGCTTTGGGTGTTGCTGCGAGTGTCCAATGTCGGCAGGGTGACAATGTACACCGTGGAACAAGGTAGAAAAACCGCGTGAGAAACATTGATAGTCTTCCCTTCCCAGTATCACACACAAGAATTTCCAGAGAACAGGGAAGGATCAGGCCTCCAGGAAGATGTTTTGACTTCCTTGGCAGATGTCCTGTTTGCAAGGATGTTTAATGTGGTGAAATGAGCCTCATTCCTGACAAGAAGTAGCCATGGAACTGGCTTGGTCTTTCTAAGCATGGGACATTTGTTGCCATTTCCCAAGGGAACAATCTCCACTGTCCCATCTTCTCTCTCCTGTTATTTATTTACTTAATTATATCTTTATAAGCAGAACCTCTGTCTATGTGTAGCTGAAGCTTGGCTGGAATTTCCCATATAACCCAGACTTCCTCCAAACTTTGTCTCCTGCTTCAGCCTGATGAACGTGGGAATTCTAGGTATGCACCACAATACCAGGCTATCAATTAAAAAAAAAAACTTAGAGAGCAAAATATCATTGTTTTTTTTTCCATTCCAAACAAAATACTACTTTCTTTAGCATTGGAAGGACATTGTCTGTCTATCTGCCCATCAATTCTTCACTCTTTGCCCATTAATTCCTCATGTTATTCACCGTGTCCTTGCTCACCATCCGCTGCTGTCTTGGCTGTCTGTTCCCACCATGAGAGCTCCAAGCCGACTCCATCATGTAGACAGTAGCCCACTCTGCAAGCTCCGTTCTGAGTAGGACAGATATGGATATTCTGAAGGCTGCTGATAGCCAGACAGACCTAATAACATCAAAGCAGTTCCATTGACATACTCTCGCATCCAGTTAAAGAAACAGACCTATGAACGGTCGCCATCATCAAGAGCATGAGCCATTCTTTTCCAAGCCACCCTGAGGATGGGATGAGTTACCAGCATTGCCTCAGCTCCTGACAGACACCATCATTCTTCTACCTCTTCAGAACGTCATATCCCAGGCTCACTGCGTCGACCTAGCAGGGTTCACACCATGGTGTCAGAGGGAGGGAAAGGGTTGGAGATGCTTTCCATGCTGGTCCAATTCCGAAGAAACTAGATTCTGATCAAAGCAGGCATTGTGAACACACTCAGTCATGTTTCTGGGCTGTTATATTAGATTCTTATTTTATAGTTGATAAGAACTCTCTGTTCGAAATGCCGCATAGTGCACGCTAAGTTCTTCCACAACATCAAACCTATTGTTGACTTCAAAAGCTAAACCAACCTTTCTGGAGTTCTTCCTGGTGAAATGCAGAGGCTGGTCTGTAGAAAACAAATGGGTAGCCCCTGAGTCAGTGGAGGGCCTGAGCGAACCGTCTCTGCCCTCCTTTGGGCCCTTGCATTGGGACTCATGGTGTATACTTCATGTAAAGGACGTGGCAGGCAGGCCCTTGTAGGGGTCCTCCATGGTTCAGATAGGCGATAGAGGTTCATTAACAAGAATACAATGTTATGGTCAGCTGTTAACATGGCTAAGGAAGGTTTTGGATATAAACCCCCTCCTGAGATCCAAATTGTAATTCTGGTTGTTGATCCATTCAGGATGAACTAACTGATTCATGGCCTGTGCTTTTGATTATATCTTCCTGGAAACCCATCAGGCCTGTGCTTTTGATGACATCTTCTTCCTGGAAGCCCATCATTGGAATCTGCTGAATATTAAACCTTAGCCAAAGTCCTTCATTACATGGAGGAGGAAATGTTTCAGAGTGAAAAGAGAGACAGGGAAGCAAAGGAGGAAGAAAGAAAGCCAGACCAAGACAGAACAGCAAGAAAGCATTGTTGTGAGGGCTAGCTGAAACTTTTCTCGTTTGCCTGTTCCACCACTGAAATTGTCCGGCGTTCCCTGCCTAACCCTGGGGTTAGATGCTATTCCACGTTGGGAAGAGGACCAACACAAACATTTGTTTTAGCCTGAGAACTCAGCTTCTCTTGCATAGATGGAGCCCAGAATGAACTTGTCTATGGTGCTGACCGGATGGAGACATTGTCATCAGAAAGCAGCTGACTTGACGTTTGGAGAGAATTTTAATTTAGCTAATGCACCGAGGGCAAGATTCAAGAATCTCCCTAGGAATCTCATGCTGGGAAAAGGAATAGGCACTAGACAGAGGTGGGGGGACTTGTCTCCTGGAAGGAGATTCCAAACAGTTCTAACAACTCGTCAGACAGGACGAGACTGAAATCTAGATAACCACAGGGCAGTGGTATTTTAGACTACATGTTGAGCCGGACTGTTCTTATCCAGACCCAGAAGATAGACTTGAAGAGTTTGCTGGATGCTCATGTCTTCCCAATGAGCTCACATCGACTAGATCTCATTTTAACCCTTTCCATTAAAAAAATAAGTTTGCTATTCTTTGCAGTGAATTTTAAATTTTTATGAAATAGTGAGTCACTTATATACACTCTTAATATTAAACATTTATTGTGTGGCTAGGTAAAAAGAATCTCATCATATTGAAAGAGGTCATGGCACTCTTCTCATTAGGGAACATACAAACCTGGGACAAAATGTTTGCTTCCTCGTCCTTAATGTCTTGGAACAGGCCTGTTGACACTTACCAGTCAACCAAGACACAGTCTACTGGGTAAGACATTCCAGGTCGTTGCTGTCAATGTATCTACTGAAAGAAATAACACAGGCACCAGTTATATCCCATGTGAAGGGGAGAGTGAATTCAGACTGGCCATCTGAATAAGGACAGACGACACTAGTGTGTGAGAGATAGATTTCTCCTTCTGCCTCTTCTTCTTTCCAAGTTCTCATGAACATCTTTCCAGCTGGGCAAAGGGGCATGTGCACAGGTCTGTCTGCATTCTTGTTTGGATGGGTGACTTAACAACAAAGATTTCTGCATGTTTGCTCATAGTAATTGTTAGACAGCAAAGTGTTACAAACACCACTGGATGTGGGATTCCCCTCTGTGTGCTGTGAATATGTTTTATTGCCCTTGGTTAATGAATAAAGCTGTTTCGACCAATGGCTTAGCAGAGTAAAACCAGGTGGAAAACCTGAACAGAGATACAGAGAGAGTAGGAGGAGTCAAAGAGATGCTATGTAGCTGCTGAAGGAGAAAGATGACAGCCGCCAATCAGAACCTTCCCGGTAGGCCACAGCCTCGTGGTGATACACAGATGAATAGAAATGGGTTCATTTAAGATATGAGTTAGTTAGAAATATGCATAGGTTATTGGCCACACAGTGTTGTAGTTAGTGTAGTTCTTGTGTGATTATCATGTCTGGGTGGCCAGGAAATGAATGAGCAATTGCCGTCTACAATCACTTAACATCAGTCAGTGGGGACAGGTGAGAGTTTGAAAACTATTTGAGATTTACTCCCTTTTCTCTCATCATCATGTGGGTACAGGAAGTTTGGAAACAAACCTAATAGTCATTACAATCATAGATAATAACTTGAATTGACAAAGCATTTTAAGACCTAAAAGGATGGATACAGGTTGGAGACATGAAGCAAATGTAACATGATGAAAATGATGATGTCACCTCAAGTTTCTTGAAGAGAACCTTTGAGAGAAGGAGGAGACGGGTGAACAGCATCACTTATAAGTCAGCCTGCTAGACACTGATGTCAGAGCTGAGCATGTGGTCCTTGCTGTCCCCAGCAGAACATTGACAAATGGTGTGAACATGCTGCTCTGTCCTTCAGTCACCCCATGGATCTGGTGGGTCAGCACCTGGCTGATAAAGACAGCCCGGAGTGGAGAGTTCTAGAAACCTTGGCACAAGGAAAATCCAGTTATCCTCAGTGAGGAGTGGAGTTAGGGATGGAGAACTTGAACTGAAACAAGGCTTGGAAGCAGACTCCTGGTGGAATTGTGCATGCCCTGCCTTCCACAGCCAAAGGTCGTACACAGTGGACTCAAGCACTGAGCAGGCACAGCCTTCTCCTCCTGTCGTGTTTCCGTAAACAATACGGTCTGTACTTTGTAGCAGGCATTCTATTTACAGGAGGGTGAGCACAGGTTTATGTGGATGCTGCACCTGAATATGAGGGACTTGATCATCTTTTGATTCTGTATTCGAGGGTCCTGGAACCAAACCCCATATGCAGAGGGGGACAGACGGCAGGAATTCTGTGCCTCTGGGACAACGAACAACAGATAGGACATAGATGTTTTCCAAACCAGGTTCGAGTTCAACGTGAAGGAGAATTTCATGGGATTGACCTTTTGAGGCATAGAGGAGTGAGCTTCCCTAGATGGCTGTCTTCAGGAAGAGTGTGTGAGCAGTGCTGATGAGAATTAAACCTCACCCTGACTCCAGGACTGTGGTCCAATTAGGCCCAATTAGGCAGTGGGTTAAAGTGCTGGAGGTAGCTGATTTTCTGGTTCATAGCCATACTTCTGGGATCCTCTGGGTCTCGTTCATGTTTGCTGTATTTCATTTTTAGATGAGACCTCAAAACATAGCTCAGGCTAGCCTTGAACCCACGATCCTCTAGCCTCCACCTCCCAAATTCTGGTTGTACCAGTTTGAACCTCCAGGCCTGTTTGCCTTGATGTCTTCAGGAGTTTCTCATCTTTTTTTATAATTATGTAAATCTGCATTCCTTCCTCTCACGCAACATTTACGTTGGGCTCTTAAATAGGCAGAGAAACGCATAGGAACTGTGTCGAAAATCCGAAGTTCTACTACTGCCCGTGGCTCATCTGGCCACCCCAGCAACAGATGGATCCATTTCACTTCCAAAACACCGCACACATCTAGTTACGGCATTTGAGTTGATTGGTGTTTATAGTAGAAACTTGCTGTTTGTGTCTTTCATGGCACATTTTTTACTTTTATTTTGAAACAGATCTCATTGTGCAATTTAGGCTGGTCCGGAACTCACTACACTTCCCAGGGCGGCCTTGAAAATATGATTCTCCTGCCTCTATCTCCCCATAGCTGGCATCGCACGGATACACACACCACCCATATTCAGCCTTGATTGATGTTTTAATCTTGTGCTTTCTGCATTGCATACATATTATAAAAGGAGCTGAAAACCTCGGGCAGCAAGTTATCTTCCCAATAGAGTGGAAGGAAGGGTCATTAGACTTTCCCCCAGGGCAGCCCTGCAGGCCACAGCGCTTCCAGGGACAGAGCTATACCGAGCAGACCTTGCTCTCCACTTTGCCATATCGTTTGCCCAAGTTACTTGTCTATTGATCCTTTAATTTGTTCCCTGCACTTAAAAATGGAGACAGTAGCACCATTTCTCAGGGCTGTGAAAGTGGTAAGCTCAGAGTATGAAGAATTTTTACTTCATAAAAGTAAAAAATGTGAAGACACCCACCAAGCACACCCAAAACTCTCATTAGCGGTTTTGTGTCTCTGGGATCACCTGTAGTGAGGAGCTGCGGGCAGGCCTGCTTTTCATCCCGCCTGGCTCCTGCACAGCTAGCTTAGCCCCAGAAATAACAACACACAAATTGTATTCATTTAAACACTGCCTGGCCCGTTATCTCTAGAGAGTTAGTTACTGGCTAACTCTCACATCTTGATTAACCCATTTCTAATAATCTGTGTAGCACCACGAGGTGGTGGCTTACGGTGAAAGATTCAGCATGTTTGACCTGGTGGCTGGCTCCATGGCGTCTACCTCATTGCCCTCTTCCCAGCATTCTGTTCTGTTTACTCTGCCTACCTAATTTTCTGTCCTATCAAAGGGCCTAGGCAGTCTCTTTATTAACCAATGAAAATAACACATAGACAGAAGGCCCACCTACATCAATCACCTTTATTTTTATTTGATGGTTGGACACAAGCACAGAAATTTATACTCATTTTATGGTATATGACAGCAAAAAGCTACAGGACAGATTCAGCAGAAGCAAAAGGCTGATGGGTAGAATCTCAGAATGGCTAAGTTCAATTGTCAGAAAAAAAATATCAAAAAATAAAGTGGTGTTTATTTTTTGGGAACAGACAGCAAAAAGGAAATACTAAGTAGCTGTTCTCCGTGTCTTGATTCTCTAGAACAACAACCGCTACCAGCACGAACTGTCTGTGATTATGTGTGTCTCCTTCCTCTCTTGTTAGATCTCAGTCTGTGGTAGAAGCTGGGACCCTGAAACATGACGAGAAGGGAGAAAACGAGAACACTCAGCCCCTGCTGGCTCTGGACTGAGCCACGTCGCCCGCGTGATGCTCCCACACGCAAGCCTCCAGTGGAGCAGCTGCCCAGGGAGCCCCCGGGTGACTGACCTACAGACACACGGGCTCTGCCCGACAGGAGGTCCTCCACTGCTTCCCCAGCCATGACCGCCAGCAGCCATTGGTCTGAGCAGCCCACACTGGACAAAGATCGAAGGGATGTTCCTCAAACTCAAGTTAACCGATTAATTTGTTTTAGGGAGGGATTAGGAGGATGAAGCGAGGCATCTGTGTAAAAAGGATTCTCCCTCCCCACACATTTATGGTAGCAAATGCACTCACACAGGGAAAGACTGAATTGGCTGCGCACACACTAGGACAACAGTTACTCTAAGGAGTCACACAAGGACCCTCTCCAGGGTTTGCACATTAAGATGACATGCATTTCCAGATAATGACAGCAGTGTGAAACTGTTCAGAGACAATGTCAAGTGTAACGGAGTGCAGAACTCCAAGACAATAGTCGCTACACTAATGACCTGTTTTATTGACTTACGTTCCAACCCATCACCAGCATCTAAGTGCTCAGCCTGAGAGCATGACCTCACAGGTCCGGCTGTGGGCAAACTTCTTAATTTAAATATCCTGAAAGAATGATTTGTTAGTTGGGCCACCAGCTAACTTCATGAATTGGATTTAAAGAAGACACAGGCAGTGGCCAACTGACTGCTTCATCTTAGCAAAGTGATTTCCTGTAGGCATTCATGGGAATGTCTACAGAGAGCAGGCAACTCATTGAAAAAAAAAAAAACACATACTGATAAGCCCATTCAAGTTAGTCCTTGGGTTCCTACAGCAAAGGAAAGTGCTAGCAAGGCACTGAGTCCCACCCTCCTGTGAACTGTGGAGAATGGTCCTGAGCAGGCAGTCTATCACACAGCAAGGGCCTCAAGGATGGCTTAACATGTAAGTCCTGAGCTAAGAGAAGACAAAAAAAAAATTGCCAAGATGAAATGCCAAAGACCACTCTACGTCTGTATCCATTCTCCTTAGAAATGGACCCCAATCCCTACTCACAGGAAGTCAGACGGAAAACAGACATCAAAGGTTAGAATGTTTTATTTGTGCCATGTTTCCCAAGACCAGCTGAGTTACATAGATATCTTCTTCCCCATCTATCTGTGTGACATTGGCACTGACTAATATGACCAGAGTGCTTAACACCAAAAGGAAATCTCGATTGATAATGCTTAGTAAACTATTTCACACTTTATGCCTTTGGTAGGTTGATTTGTTAGTTGAACAACCTAAGAAAACAGGAAACCAGTTCAGCTTTCAACCAGGCATAATCATCTAAACAATACGGCTAGTTGTGAACACCTCTCTCTTCTGTCTACCTTCTGTTCCTGCCTCTTTCTCCCTCTGTGTCTCTCTTTTGCTATCCTTCCCCTATCTCTCCTCTTCCCCCTTCTCTTTTGTTTTTTTTTCTCTGACTCTTCCTCCCTCCTTCTGTCCCTCTGTCCCTCCATCCCTCTCTCCGTTCCTCCTTCCCATGCTGGAGATCAAAACGCGGACCTTGTCTTTCCAGGCTAGTGTTTCCCTCCTGAGCCTTGCACGACATTCTAGACATACATTCCTTCTCGGTTGATCTACTGGCTTATTATTATTTTTCACTACTAGAGAATAGTAACAAATACTATTTTTATGTTCCAACCTTGAAGGAGTAAAACTGAGACAGAATTTAAAAGATTTCTCAAACAACTGTATCATCGTATATAAAAACACCAATTCATTTGGTATAGACCTTCTGAATCATAAAATGCCAACCCTGAAAAATGTCTCCCGAGGCACCGGTGGAAACTCTCTTCTCATGACACGAGTGAGAGAACGGAAAGATTAAAGTGAATTAAAAATCTTTTATTGCTTGGGTTTATAAAACAAATGTGGGGATCCAAGTACTCAAAATATTGTTGGAGTCAACGATTGCCAACTTGTGTCACAGCAACGGTTCCTCTGGCCTTCCACATGACGACATTTAGAATCCTACTGTAATGACCAGATTTTAAAAACCATGTTATATTTACTCAGTCAAAAGCTAATTTTCACTGATTTCTACCATTTTATGACATGAATGTAAGGTGACAGTTTAACAGTGAGAACATATGGTTTGCATTTCATTATGTGTATGTAATATGTCGGAGAACCAAACCCAATAGGCGGCCGAGTGTCACAACATGAACACTGAATTGTATTGCCTTTTGTCAGTAAGTTCCTCCATTTAATAAATACTGAAGAACACAAACACCTTTTCTTTTCTGAGGGTTTGTTTTCTTTTCCGGAATTTGGGGATGATTTGCTATTTTTCTCCCATGCCTTAGAGGAATTTTTGAACATTGGCAAAAGAAGGAAAAAGTACCTTTTTTTTTTTAATGAATGGTCACATATTTTGTAAACGTCCTACTAAAAGCTAGTATCCTTGAGCTAAAAGAAAAAGGATCCATGCCAATCTCAAAGAATTGCTCGCTAAGTGAGGTTCAGAAAGCATCTTCTTTTGACATTGTATGAAAAGAATGCATCTGTTTTTATCCACCTATGTGGCTGGAATACGTCTGCAGCATTGTTCGACTGGCTTGGAGATCAGTGCATGAATGGCATTACATTCTGAGGCTTGAGTTAGCTTTAACTGTCAAACGGAAAACCAAAGACAATGATGCTTTACCGGTGAACTGTTCATCTTTGGAACGAGGAGCAAGATGACTTTCCACTCTTCTTCCTATGGCACGGGCCGTACTCAGATCAAACATACATGTGAAACGCTGTTTCAAAATAATAATAATTAGGTGGCAGGCTTGTTTTTGAGTGTGGACGATGGAAATGGCCTGTGAATTCAGAATTCAACAAGCTCTACCAGCTCCACCTCGGGGAGGGTCCTAGCAGCCCTGGGAACTTCCTACGCTGCTCTCCGACACGGACAGAATTGTGAGGAGACTCTCAGAAACCAAGCAGCCATCTTCCTGGCGACCCAGTGGACCTAGATCAGACGGCCATTGCAGATTCCAGGCCCTGTGCACAGAAGACAAAGAGTCCAGGCTATCTGGCCACCTGACCCCGAGTGGGAACGTTCACGTCCATGTTACATCTTCTCTCTGAGCTCCGATGTCTGTGGTATTGTCGTATTACAACATTATATATCTCCATGGCTTTGCTCAGCGTCAAAGGGAAAACGTTGCTCTTAGGAATAAGAGCTTGATAGCATTTCTATGATAAGCGCAGAGATGGGAGAAGACGCAGAGTCTAAACGAAGATACACAGAGAGATCCAAGGGCAAGGGTTGGCACAGTTTATATATCCCGGAGCAACTTCCCATTTATGTTAGGAAAACAAAATAAAGTTGCCTTTTTCACAAGTGTTTTTTGTTTTTTGTTTTTGTTTTTGTTTTTGGAATATATCTGAATTGACCAGAGAATTACTATTTAGTCAGAAGGGACACATTTGTACTTCCTGTCATCAAAGTTGACAGAAACACAGGGAAGATGGTGACAGAATAGTTTGACTACCTAGAAAAATACAACTGCCTAGAAAAATTACAAACGAAAGTGATTCGTTCACAGTTTCTCCATAATGGTATAGCCTCCGTGCACACTGTTCCATGTAGAAAAATATCTTTGGCTAGCAATGTAGACACAGCCAAGTGTTTCCCTTCAACCCGGGCAGAAGTTCAGTGCTGCCATGGGTGACTTAAAGCAAGGGGCCTCCTAAATGAATTGCAGTAAGGCAAATACTCCTCCCAGCGATTTCCCATCCAGAAGGAACCTTAGAGGTCTTCAGCTGCAAGGCAATGGGACGAAAGAGTCACGGGGCTTGAACGTCTATCTCCACACCTCAGGAGCAGCAGAGAGGCAGCTTCCCAGCAGCGCACCCAAGGCTGTGACAATTCCTTTTAAATTGCAGGAAGGCTGCGTCTCTGCTGAGGGGTCAGCTCGGGGTGCCACACGTCCACGATGAAGATCAGCCGGAATGACGAGGCATCCTGCCACACCTCGTGCTCAAAGGAGTCGTCAAAGATGAGCACCTTGCCTTCTTCCCACGTCCTGGAGGAGAAACACAGGCGCTTGTCAGATTAGCCTTGGGAGTTTCACAGCCCCGAGGACCAGTTTCATAGGCAGGAGGACCCCTTCTGACCACCGATGGGATATGACCCTGTCACCAAGCCTGGTAATAGTCTCGCATTAATGATTAAGAACTCAAGCTTCTTATTAGGGACACCTGTCTTCTCACGCTGCACAAAGGACACGCAAAGGACATGGGCTAGTGATCAGGACATCCTGGCATTATATCATATCCTCCATTTAGTCTGGATCCCATCTTAAAACAGATCTGATTAGCTGACCAAGTATCTAGAACAGCGGTTCTCAACCTTCCTAATGATGTGATCCTTGAATACAGTTCCTCATGTTAGGAAGACCCAGCCATAAAATTACTTCATTGCTACCTCATAACTGTAAATTTCCTACTGTAAAAGAATCATAATGCAAATATCTGATATGCAGGATATCTGATACGCATTTCCTGTGAAAGGGTCATTTGAACCTCAAAGGGGTCTCAACCCACAGGTTGAGAACCAGGATCTAGCCCTAATAGCTCGCACATGAGACAATTTCCAGGTCAGCCACTGCACAGCTGTCCTGTCTGTCATTCCGGACACTGGCTAAGATTTTTAGGTGGTGAAGACCAAAGTTTCCATTCCCAGGAACCCCACAAAAGCTGGGCACAACTGGGCGGTGGTGATGCACACCTTTAATCTCATCACTTGGGAGGCAGAGGCAGGCGGATCTCTGTGAGTTCGAGGCCAGCCTGGTCTACAAGAGCTAGTTCCAGGAAAGGTTCCAAAGCTACAGCGAAACCCTGTCTCAATAAAATAGAAAAAAAAATAAATAAAGGCTGGGCACATAGCATGAGCATCTGTAATTCTAGTGCTTCTACGGGGGAATGGGAAGCTGAGCGACAGGGTCGTCCCAGGAGCTTGTTGGCAGCTGACCTGGTGTACGCAGGGGAAAGAACAAGAGAGAGCCCTGTTGCAAACAAGACAGAGGTGAGGACCAACACTCAAGGTCGTCTCTGAGTTTCACACACATGTGGAATACACATGTGTATACACAAGTGTCTGCATTTGCCCTGACACAAATGTGTGTACACACACAGGCAGGAACCCACTTCCCCACCCCATAAGCCTCATGTATGCGACCGTGGCACCAGAACTTCTCTCTGCTCTGAGGCTGCTGCAGGCTTTACCTGAGTTTAGCTCATCCACCAAGGGATGTGAGAGCTGTGCCCACCTTCTTGGCCCTGTAACTGCTGCTGTGAGCAGAGATACGTTCTCTCCTGGACACTTTTCATCCTTCCTGTCTGTCTGTCCAGCAGCTCTGTCCGTCACACCTACCGACATTGTTCAATTTCTCTGGTAACGCTAGACCAAGAAAATGACTATCTCTCTGCTTAAGACATTTTAGGAGAAGGGAGTGGGATGATTTCCTTTTTCTCTTTTTTCTTTCTGGTTTTGTTTTTTTCTTAGCTTCCTTTCTTTTCAGGTTTGGTTTCACACAGTCATGAATGCCTGTTCTGTCATCGGCTGCCCATTCTATGTTTCTGTCCTCTGTAAACCTTTCAGGGAGCACTGTATCCCCTGTATCCAGAGGAACTGTATAAAACAGCCAAGCAACATATTTGCTGAATTCAAGATTATAAGATGAGAGGCACGCCGTAGGAGGAATAGGCAGGTAGGTGGGTGAGAGATGGGGAGGGCAGATTGAACTTTTTATTGTAAATATTACTTTTTAATCAGTTAATTAACTTAGAAAATTTATTTTAAAATCCCCCAATAGGTCAGTTATTATTCTCTGAGTCCCCTAAATTCCTCCCCCCTTTTGAAAACTACCATAAACAGTTCTCTTTGTCACAAATGGTGTGGGTACACTACTGCCCTCTAGTGGCTAGAGGCCAGGGATGCTGTTGACCATCTGGACCAGATATCCAGGGCCATAAAAAAATGACACCAATTCTGTTCTCAAGGAATGTGTCCCTACGAGAGCACTGTTCCTGGTATACTGTAATTTTCGGCTAAGATACAATACAAAATTCTAAACGTTTAAGTAGAATTTTAGTAATAATAAAAAAATCCTAGAGAAATTTTCATTTAAAAGGTGACAGCATTTAGCTTAGTATGAGCTGACATATATCTTCACATTGATATCTATGCATAAGTCCAGGTCACAGACTTCAGCTCACAACTTTCCGTGGATTGTGGAGGCACTGCATAGCCACCAGCGGCACGTTTCTCTTCAGACTAGCGTCCTATTTAGATTTTGATTATCACATGGCTCTCCTCTATGGTACTGCTGGAGGCCCTGAGGAGAAAGCACTCTGTCACACTGGTTTAAAATATTCCATGTGTAACCCACTTGCATAGCAGATGAAGCTAAGAATATAAACAAGATTAATTTCCAATCTGCCCATTTTTTCTAAGCTAGAATACTACTTAGGAGACACCTAATTTGGTTTTCAGGTCACTGGATATAGGAGTCATTTCTTCTATAAAATGGATCTTCCATAAATGGATGGAATGAAAAGCAAAACCATTTGGACCCTGTGTCAGGTGTCCTAGAAGACACAGAGATTTCCTCAGCTATGACTGCAAGTGCTTTTATCCAGTGAGCCACCCCCTGGCCCAGCACAGACATATCTTAAGGGCATTATGCTAAGTGGATCAAGCCAGCCACTAAAGGCCAGATACTGTATGATTCCACTTGTATAAGGGTCTGGAATGATCACACTCATAGACTAAAGAGGAATGGAAGTCGTCCGGCTGAGATGGGGTATGGTTATAGGCAGAGCATTCCTGTCCCAGCAGCCATTTCCCAAAGAACCAACACTGAGACTTCATATTACGTATAAAGGGTCAGCCCATAGCTCAGCTTGTTACTGGCTAACTCAATTTAACCCATTTCTATTAATCCATTTGCTGCCTTGAGACTTGTGGACTATTCCACAGTATATGGACCTAGTGCTCAACAATCCAGTATTTTGATATAAAATTCTGGAGATAGGTGGTGGCAATAATTGTGCCATGTAAGTGAACATAATGCCAATAAAACATATATTTTAAAATGGTTAACATGTTTAATTTTGTGGTGTGCATTTTATCATGATTAAGTAAAAAAAAAACTGAAAGGCAAAGGGACACATGAGAGAAAAGAGTCAAAAAGCATCCAAAGACAGTGGGACATCACGGTCTTTGAAGGGAGTAGAATAAAACCTTTCGGCTCTGGCATTTGTCACTTGATCTGGGGCAAGTTACTGATGCTTCTTTATTAAGGAAGATTCACGCTCTGATAAATCCATCACCAAGCAAAAGTCCCACAAATGGCTAATGCATGTAATACCCCATCCAGACTGAAGATGTAGCCTACCCTATGGTAGACAGGCTCTGAATGTTGAGAATTAGCTCAAAGCTGGGCAAGGTCATTTAATGCAAAGCCTACTGTATACCAATGTGTGGGATTACTAGTATTATTTATTGGAAATCAATATCAAACAAATTCCAGCAACAGAGCACACTGTAGAGCCTTGGCTGATCACCCAAAGGATGGAATGGCTGACAAGTTGAAAAGGATGTCCCAGCATCACTAGAAGGTGCTAGTACAAACTGATGACCCAAGAAAGGGTCAAACTCACAAGTTCAGTTTTTATTGAATGTGTGTCATTTCTTTCCAGTCCTAAGGTCGGACTGCTACATGCAGAGCTATTATTACGTTAAGTGGGGAGCGTCTGAACTTAGCACATTCACGCTTGTATTGTCAGCTGAGGGCTCCACAAGAGGGCAGGGTAGTAATTCAACTTCAGAATAGAACATCTGAAACACACGTGGGAACAGAACAGAAAATAAAGACAAGACAATAGAATACCAAGAATAGCTTTGACTTCACTCATTATGAAATCTGACTTAATTTGAGAAAACTGAAAATCTATCTGAGATGCCAATGACAAAGGGCTCTAGAAGCTATTTGAGCACCACAGAATTTGGGCGCCATTTAAAAGTCTACATGTCATTCAAAAAGAGCACAAAACTCTCTGACGCATAAATTACATTTTTCTGGGATATTTTGATAGGTGTAATGAAACCAAGGATTTAGGAATGTTTAAAAACCTTAATCATCCCATGCATTAACTTCATTGCCTGTGAGTTAGAAAGAGCAGCTCCCATGGGACATACTGGCCACTGCACATGTGATGACTTCAGAGTCACTGTTTATGGCTTTCCAAGTAGTTTCAGTCAAATGTGTACCAGGTGTGTCACACCTGCAGCGTGTGGGTCACGCGTGTCCCAGGATAGTAATGAACTGAGCCTAACATAAAATCTTCAACTCACTTAATATTGCAGGATTTAGTTTTGTAACGTGATCACATGATTCTTGAGCAGAAATTCTACAGGTAACAAGGTGCCTTTGCAATGTTGAAAGGTTGGACATGCCTGGGCCACTAATTAACCATTTTTTTTAAAAAAAAAACCTAAAATCTGGAAGGCATTTCCATGGATTGTGCACTGAATTTTTCTTTAAAAACATTCATTTTAAAATATTTCATTGACTTCTGGGGTGTTTTGTGTGTATGTGTGTGTGTGTGTGTGTGTGTGTGTGTGTCTGTGTCTGTGTCTGTGTGTCTGTGCTTGTAACCATTCTTCAGCTGCACATGGGGTCAGAGAACAATTGGAAGGAGATTGTTGTCCTTCTTCTGCCATATGGATCCGGGGGCTGAGCTACAGTTGTTGGACTTGGAGAGAGGCACCTGTAGGCACTGACCAATCTCACAGCTCCGGATGGACTCTTCTAAGTCCTTAAAGGACTACGGGGGAGTTTGAGGAAGTATGATCATGAATTCAAAAGGTCCACATGGTGAGGATAAAAGCCAGTGTGGGCTATCCAATGAGACCTGTATCAAAAAGGACACAAAATAAAAACTACACAGGGCGATATATCCTGCTGGGCTTATATATAACCTTGGACTTTCTGTTTCCAGAGAAAGTAGCAATGGTGATTACATACAGGAGCTCCTTTCCTGAAAATACTGCCCTTTACCCTTGCACTAGCTTTCAGGGGTGGAGTAACAACAGCAGCAGCTTCAATTATTCCAAGGAGGCACAGGGGAAAACAGCAGAACCTCTTTCAAGCCATGTCTCCACCTGAGCTGGCCCAGGGCTAACCTGGACAGATCTCACCAGCCTGGGAAAGAAAGCACGCTTTGTACAACCAAAATAAGGGCAATGAAGTTGTTATAGGACTACAGACCTCTTCTGAATGAAAAGCAGAGGCTTAGTAGAACACACACACAGTTTCCTGGCCATTGTTTTTCAAGAAAAACTCTAACAAATATGACTAAGTCATGACAGGATTATGATACAAGCAGCTAAAGACAGGGACGTTTTCCCAGGGTGGCCTTAGGAGGGGCCTCCCTAGCACCGTCCTGTGAGGACTGGTGATACAGTTTGGGGGGCAGGGGCTGGATGAATATGCTGCTCACTGTTTGGATATCTGACCATTGGAAGAAGAAGGCCCACCTCATATGCCAAAAGATGCAAGAATATCCAGTAATAAGACAAAGCAATATTGCATAATCCTTCAACTTCTCAAATTATTATAATTATAACTAGAGATAATGACATAATGGTGGCAGGGCATACTTAATAGCTATAATTTTGTCACACAATTACCACCAATATTAATAAGGCTAGTGACGACTCTACACGCTTAGTTTTCCACCTAAAAATCCTACAGACAAAAATGTCAGTGAGCTTTGCTAGAATGTTCTGAACCGGGCAAAAATTATAACATAATTGTGCTTTTTATCCAAACGAACTTCATGAAGACATGACGAACTTGCTCAGGACGGGCTGATTCTGTAGACTGTGGAAATCCTTTAGGTTTACTGTTAAAGCCCAGTACTTTAACTCAAGATTATTGCCCTAGGGATATTCTTAGTGTCTGAGGATGCCATGCTGAGGTGACCTACGGGCATTTGATCAGACATTCAATCAGGAAAAGGGGGTTCAGAGCTCAGAAACAAAACCCAGCCTTTATAAATTCTAATGCTCACAATGCTATAATGATGTGTATAACTTCAACTTGTCAAATTGCTAAATGTTACTCTTCTGCAACAAGCAAGCCTCGGGGAAAACACTCTTGCCTATTTCTTCTAAGCCCAGGCCCCATGTGCACCATGCTTTCACCAGCCATGGCCCAACATACCCTCCAGGGGCTATATCATCACTTCCCAACTCCTTAAAGCCTCTGAGTTTATAGTCTTGGTGACAAGAACCACTGCTGATGCCACAGAAAAATCTACAGGACAGATGAACCCCTTCTGCAGCAGCCAGACACAAGGGTGACAATGGCTCAAATACATGGAATGCATGCGTGTACCACAGAGGGTGGCTGCAACTGTGGTTCTGAGTGTATTCCTATAGATGGCGTTGGCTCCACACTAACAGGGGTTTATTATTCCCACTTTGCGTATAAGGAAACTCAGGATTAACTCCTGGTAGTTTGAATAAGAAGGGGCACCTCAGAAGCTCATTTATTTGAAAGCTGAATCATCAGGGAGTGGCACTATTTGAGAAGGATTAGGAGGTGTGGCCTTGTTGGAATAGGTGTGACCTTACTGGAAGGGCATGGGCTTTGACTCATGTCAGGTCTAGTTTCTATCTCTGGGCCTGAATGCCACCATATTACCCACCATAATTATAATAAGTATAATCTTTGAAATTGTAAGCAAGCCCCAAGTTGAACACTGTCTTTACTATGAGTTGGTCATGATGTCTTTCTACAGCAACAGAGCAGTGGCTAAGACAATGGGGTGCCAGGTTGTCTAAGATCACACCAACTAAGAAAGCAAGAATTTGAACTCAGGTCATGTTAGTTCAGTGTTAGTAATCTGCTTTTAAGAAAATACAGAATGCTAAAATCTGAAATAAGATCTGTATCTTCCCAACTACGCTCACTGCTTCTCAACTCCTACTAACAAAGACTGGTGTATAAAGCTTCCGGAGGCCGACCCTGGCAGCATCCACATCATTTACCATAGGACAACGATTTCCAACTTCCCAGCAATTCCTGCAGCAATCCGAAGCTCAGGACACAATCGCTTTTCACCAGAGGTGAAAATTTCCTGTGGAGGGTAGCTACACACATGTGTACACTCCACTCCTGTGTAGGAAGAGCATAGCACTAAACCAACAGGCTCACACACACTAGACAGATGCCTTTAACTTGCCAGGTTGCTCAGATACAAATTGCTCCTATCCAACAGCAAGCAAACCTCAGGAAAAACAGCCCACCTGGCTAAAAGGGTTCCTCTTGTATGGCCTTGAGGGGCAGGCTCTAGTGACTACCTGTGAATAAAGCCTCATGGCCAACGAAATGGAACAGGGGCTGATTTTGTGGATCTGTGATTCTGGGGGGAGGGAAAAATGGGTGAAAGTCATAAGACTTAATGCACCTTCTCAGATACCCTCTAAAAACAAAGCAACAACAAGTTCTATGGATGTGCGGCAGATAACAAATTAATTTTTTCCTTAATGTAATTATTTTAGCATGACTTTTTATATAACTTCCTACTTGGAACCTTGGGAGATTCTGAAAAACCACATCTTATAAATTGTAGATGTATGTAGCGAGGGACTGTTTATTTGTCCAGCAATACAGTGAGAAAATGAATGGCTATTTGTCCAGTCACCACTGACTGGTCATGAATGCCAGTGTGTACAGCTCTGATTTGTCACGAAGGCCAGTGTGTGCAGCTCTGATTGGTCATAAAGACCAGTATGTGCAGCTCTGATTGGTCATAAAGACCAGTGTGTGCAGCTCTGATTGGTCACAAAGGCCAGTGTGTGCAGCTCTGATTGGTCATAAAGACCAGTGTGTGCAGCTCTGATTGGTCACAAAGGCCAGTGTGTGTAGCTCTGATTGGTCACAAAGGCCAGTGTGTGCAGCTCTAATTGGTCACGAATGCCAGTGTGTGCAGCTCTGATTGGTCACGAAGGCCAGTGTGTGCAGCTCTGATTGGTCATAAAGACCAGTGTGTGCAGCTCTGATTGGTCACAAAGGCCAGTGTGTGTAGCTCTGATTGGTCACAAAGGCCAGTGTGTGCAGCTCTAATTGGTCACGAATGCCAGTGTGTGCAGCTCTGATTGGTCATAAAGACCAGTGTGTGCAGCTCTGATTGGTCACAAAGGCCAGTGTGTGCAGCTCTGATTGGTCACAAAGGCCAGTGTGTGCAGCTCTGATTGGTCACGAAGGCCAGTGTGTGCAGCTCTGATTAGTCACTAATGCCAGTGTGTGCTCTCCTGACTACCTGCCAGTGTTGTTTTAGGTTTCAGGCAGTGATAACTGGTCTGCAGAGGAATCATGAGGTCATAGGTTCTTAGCACAGTTCTACTGTAGTTTGGAATGGCCCCTTAGAGGTGTGGGATAATTCCCAAAGCCCACACAACTTAGCCACTCCTTAGAGCACTAACCAATTTCCACTTGCTGGTGGCACACTTACCCACCAGTTCACGTTTATTCCGCTCTGGATCAAATTTGCTACTAAGCTGGCTGACAGTCCAAAAGCAGTTGCCACAGGTGATCTCAGACTTCACAGCTGCTTCTAGCATCTGAAATTCTCACCTTGAGAATGTAGCCTGATCCTATCTTATAAACAATAATATACATCAAAGGCTAAACAGAGCAGTATTGCCATTCAGCTGGCTGAGGGTCTGGTTGTCTACCCAAGCACACAATGCGAGCAGGCAAGGAGATCTGTTGCAGGATGTTTGACCACAGTGAACCCTGAGGTTGCATTATTTACTGGAAAAACCTGTTTCTAGTTGTGGTGTGGCTCAACCTTAGCACACAGCTTAAATCCAAGAGCTTTCTGACTGAATGTTGTAAACAGGATTAAATAAAGTCAACCATAAGTCAAGAGGCAGAGCAAGCAACCAGTTGACAGGAACTGAACATAGGACTAAGGAAAAAAATCAGAATGAGACATACACAGGAAGAAGAAGAGAGGGGTGTCAGTTTGAGGGGTCTGGTTTTGGATGGTGTAAGAGAAGGCAGCAGGTTTCTGGGACTTCTGTGGAGTGTTTGGTTGGAACCTCTGCTCACTCCTGCACCATTTGAGAAGCCCCATTCCTGCCTTTAGAGGCCAGAGACTGGGCCAGCTTGACCTTTCCCAACCTGGCCTTGCTTCTGCTGTCTTCTATTGTTTCCCTTTGAGTTACCAGTTCAGCATCCATTACTAAGCACAGGCAAAAAGATATATTTATATCTATCTCTATCTCTATCTATCTCTATCTATCTATCTATCTATCTATATTATTGGACTCGACATTGCAATGCCAGGCAAAGCACAGAGGAGTGTTTTCCAGTTGGTGGAATGAACTAAGAGCCTTGCTTAGGTTGGGACCAATCACAGCCTTCCTCTTGGAATGTTCCACTGTGTCAGCTATAGCTGTTGATCCCATCTCTTCCCCTCAGACAATAACTCCCTGAAAGTGGATGGAGACAGTAAGTCTGGTGTTAGAAGCCCTAGGAACTGGCCTTGGCCACACCCACTCTCCCACTGGCCACACCCACTCTCCCACTGGCCACACCCACTCTCCCACTGGTCACACTTACTCTCCCACTTGGCCACACCCACTCTCCCACCTTCCTCTTCAAGTGCTCTGACTCCTGGTTGCTGAAGCACACAGTATTGCTCAGATTTGGCGCCTTTGATTTTACAGATGTTTTAGAATGTGTTCTCCCAGCTTTCAATACCTAAAACCTTCTTGTCTAAAAACAAATAAGCATGCCAACTAAATCACAAAACAAAACACAACGCGAGATTCCCAAATCTTAGGGGCAAGTGAGGTCCTGGCCAATGATCCATTTGTAACCTTTGACCTGAGCTCCCTTCGGGCTATGTAGCGTGGGTTTTTCTGTAATCTTCCTGATCATGTATATTTGGGAACAAAAAGCCCCATGTGATCCGCCATTGTACACTTGTCCTACCCTCCATTCTGTGCCCTATCAGAGACAATTAGGAACGCAGAACACGGCAGCATCTTGGTTTGCTGCCTCTAGGAGCTTCCATTTCAGCAGGATCATCAGGTTAACGAACGCTGACAGCAATGATAGCTGGCCAGGAACCACTGAGGCACACACTGTGCACATGGCCTAAGATATCAGCCAGCAGGTCTTATTTTTATGAGCTGAAACTGGATCTTAGTAATTAACATACTTTGCATAGATACTAAAAGCTGCTAGAGCAAAGAAGTATCTAGAAAATTCCTCACAAAAGACAGAGCTTGTGAGGCTCCTTCAAGTGTGGCTTGTTCACAAGAGGGTGAATCAACTGTTGTGATTAGAGAAGAAGCAAGCACTTCGTGGAATCCTAATGTTTGCTGTGGCCTTGCTGAAGCCAGGAGGAGGATTAAGTGCCTCTTAGAATCATTCCCTTTAATCCACGCCACAACGCGACGAAGTAGGCATTATTGCCAATTTTACAAGCCAGGAAGCTGAGATTTCAGGAGATTAAGTGACTAGTCAAGATCACATAGTGCCAGAAATGCTTCTGCAAGTGTCAGTCACACACTGAGCCATGCTGTCACCTCCAGAGCAGAGCACACCTCCCCCAGGGTGGTTTCTTCAAGGAGGCAGACTTCCTAGACACACGCACAAGTCAGGCTGTGGAGCCTTAAGCACAAGGCAGAACGTGGGGAGCTCAAGGCAGTGGATTGACTCTGAATACAGGGTTCTCCACCAGAAGAAACTAGGAGGCTGGGTAGGCAGAAGAGGGTTGTGGGGTAAAAGACAGGGGCCTGCCCTGACTCTGTATGGCATCTCTACACCCCAAGAAAGCACAAAGGTCACAGACTAGAGATCATATGCAAATCACTTTGTTTCTGTCTACCTGGGCTACGGAGACATGGACAGATCCCACTGAATACAGACTTTCTATAAGGAACACTTGCTGTTGACTGATGGGTGAAACAGATAATCACAAAGGAAACATACCTGGTCTCATTGGCACACCGGATCTTGCAGCCTTCCTTGGGAATCACCAATCCTAGATGCATTCGGAGTCTGCAGTTTGTGGGTCCCGTGTGTGGCCACACATGAGTTCCAGGATGCATGATGGAATATTTGATCTGCACAGAGTGTATGACATCCAATCATCCATTTATCAAGGTGTGGAGAAGCAGCAGAATCAGCATCAGTTAACAGGAGAGAGTCTTGGTAACCCTAGGGATTTACACTCGCATCCTATTTCTTTGCGAAGGAGCTAAAAAAAAAACCTAAGCACTCTCATTTTCCACCGAGTGATATAACGCTCAACACTTTCGACCTTCAAATTTTGACATCAACAATATGAAATTATGTTTCATTAAAGAGTGAAGGGAAAAAGAGACATCTCTTGTGTCACGGGAAATAATT